>NW_016107417.1:4719233-4768223 GCF_001604975.1 Cebus imitator | reverse complement strand
TCTCCTTTCTTTTCTTCCTACTTTTCTTCTTTCCTTTTTTTCTTTTATGTTTTTGAACTTTAAATACTTCCAGCATCTCTGGCTATATGTTTTCCTTAGAGCTTTAGTGATATAACAAAGCTTTTGGTATGAACTATTTTGCTTTTAATTGCATTGTGTGTAGTTAGAAATGACAGCCTTATTTTTATTTTGATGTAGGAGTTATTTAGGAAGAATACAAATATCTAAGTATTAAAGTTTTAAAACCATTTTATTTCTAGTTTTATTGGTTATAATAAAAGAATATAATCTGTAAAAGAGCTTTTTTAATATTATTCCTTTACTCTAAATTTTTTGCTTCTATTTTTGGCCAATAAATAAATGATTACAGTTTAATCCAGGAGTTTAACCTATTCAGGTTTATTTGATACTCTGTTATTTATCTCTAAATTTTGTTATTTTATGATTTTTAAGAAATCATCAGTGTTGTTTACTTTTACTTTTTCTATGTTATATAACTCTCTCTTCTCTTAAAGTATGCCTTGAAATGACACCAATTCTTAAATATTGGGATAGGTATTTAGCATGGTAGTGATCATTTCTTTGAATTTATATACTGGTTTTTGTTTTGTTTTGTTTTCCCTTCCTGTTTCTCTTAGTTTTGAGCTATAATGAATGTGACATCAACAGCACTTCATATCATTTTTATCAGTCAGAATTCTTTGTTATGTAACAGAGTTGATTGAAAGGATTACAGTAGCTTGGAGAATCTCTGAGAATGCTAAAAGAACCCATGTAGATAATGAGCATGAGCAAGAGAGCTGGGTTTGTAGACAAGAAACAACTAGTTAAGATGCTGCTGTTGCTGTCTCTATGGCAGACTACCTGTAAGAAATCCCTTTCACTGCTCAACTGTTGATTCTTTTGATCCTACCATGACTAATATCTCGCTATGCGTCATTTTCCCAAGTTCAGTCTTGAGTCACAGAGTCTGATTCATATTTCTATGTCCTAGAACCCTGGAGGATGGTAGACATAAATCTGTGTGTCTGCTTTTGTACCAGTATCATGCCCTTTTGGTTGCTATAGCCCTGTGATATATAAGGAAGTCAGGTAGTGTGATGCCTCTAGTTTGTTCTTTTTGCTTAGGATTACCTTAGCTCTTTAGGATCTTTTATTTATTTATTTAATTTCATATGAATTTTACAATAGTTTTTGCTAATTCTGTGAAAATGTCATTGGTACTTTGACAGGAATAGCACTGAATCTATAAATTACTTAAGGCAGTATGGCTATTTTAACAATACTGATTCTTTCTACCAATGAGCAGGAATATTTTTCCATTTGCTTGTGTCATCCCTGATTTCTTTAAGCAGATTTTTTTACTTCTCATCGTCGAGACCTTTCACCTCCCTGGTTAGGTGTGTTCCTATTTATTTTCTTCTTCATGTGGCAGTTATGAATAGTATTACATTCCTGACTTGGCTCTCAGCTTGGATGTTTTGATGTATAGGAATGCTACTGATTTTCTACACTGATTTTGTATCCGGCAACTTTTCTGAGCTTATTTATCAGATCAAGGAGCTTGGGGCAAAGATTATAGGGTTTTCTAAGTAAAAAATCATATCATCTGCAAACAGGAATAGTTTGACTTCCTCTCTTGTAATTTGGATCCTTTTATATTTTTCTCTTGCCTGATTGGCCTGGCAAAGACTTTGACTACTATGTTGAATAGAAATGATGGGAGAGGGCATACTTGTGCCAGTTTTCAAGGAGAATGCTTCCAGATTTTGTTCATTGAGGATGATGTTGGCTGTGGGTTTGTCATATATGGCTCTTATTACTTTGAAGTGTGTTCCTTCATTGCCTACTTTGTTGCGGGTTTTTAATATGAAGGTTATTGAGTTTTATTGAAAGCTTTTTCTGCATCTACTGAGATGGACATGTATCTTTAGATTTCAGTTTTGTTTATGTGATGAATCACGTTTATTGATTTGCATAGGTTGAACTAAACTGCATGCCAGGGATAAAGCCTATTTGATCATGGTAGATTAGTTTTTCGATTTACTGTTGAATTTGATTTGCTAGTGTCATATTGAGGGTTTTTGCATCTATGTTCATCAAGAATATTGGCCTGAAGTTTTCTTTTATTGTTATTTCTCTTCCAAGTTTTCATATCACAATGATGCTAGCCTCAGAATGAGTTAGGGAAGAGTATCTCCTCCTTAATTTTATAGAATATTTTCAGTAGAAATAGCATCAGCTCTCCTTCATACATCTGGTATAATTAGCTGTGAATCTGTCTGGTCCTGGGCTTTTAGGTTGGTAGAATTTTTATTACTGGTTCAATTTTGAAACTAATTGTTGGCCTGTTCAGGAATTAAATGTCTTCCTGGTTCTGTCTCAGGAGGGTATATGTTTCCAGGAATTTATTGATATCGTCTAGGTTTCCTATCTTGTGTGTATAGAGGTATTCATAATAATCTCTGAGGGCTTTTTGTATTTCTTTGGGGTTAGTGTTAATGTGCTTTTGTCATTTGTGATTCTATTTATTTTGATCTTCTCTCTTATTTTCTTTATTAATCTAGCTGGCAATCTGTTGTATTAATTTTTTTTCCAAAAAATAGACCACTGCATTTGTTGACTTTTTTTTTTCTTCTCAATTTCCTTCGATTCATCTTTGATTCAGTTATTTCTTGTCTTCTGCTGGCTTTGGGGTTGGTTTTCTGTCGTTCCTCTAGTTCCTCTAGTTGTGATGTTAATTTGAGATCTTTCTAACTTTTTGATATTGGTGTTTAATGCTCTAAACTTCCCTCTTTATACTCCCTTAGCTGTGTGCCACATATTTTGGTATGTTGTATCTTTATTCTTATTAATTTCATTAAAAATTTTTTTTGCTTCTAATTTCATTATTTACCGAATAGTAATTTAGAAGCATGTTGTTTAATTTCCATGTAATGATATGGTTTAGAGTGATTTTCTTAATATTGATTTCTGGTTTTATTATGTTGTTATCCAATAGTGTGGTTGGTATAATATTGCGTTTTTGAATTTGCTAAGAATTGTTTTATCTTCAATTTTGTGGTTAATTTTCGAGTGTGTGCCATTTACAGGTGTGAAGACTGTGTAGTCTGTTGTTTGGGGATAGAGTATTATTTAGATGCCTATTAGGTCCGTTTGGTGAAGTGTTGAGTTAAGGTCCTGAATATCTTTTTTAGATTTCTCCCTTGAAGATCTGTCTAACATTAACGGTGGAATGTTGGGGTCTCCCACTATTATCTGGTTATCTAAGTCTTTTTGTAGGTGTCTAAAAACTTTTTTTTTTAAATAATGTGAGTGCTTCTGTGTGGAGCGCATACTTATTTAGAATAGTTATGTCTTCTTGTTGAATCAAACCCATTATCATTATGTAATGCCCTTTTTTGTCTTTTTAAATTTTTGTTAGTTTAATGTCTGTTTTGTTTGAGAATATCAATACCTACTTTTCACTGTTTTTTGTTTTCTTGGTATATTTTTCTCCATCCCTTTACTTTGAGCCTGTGGGAGTCATTGCATGTGAGATAATCTCTTGAAGACAGTTTACCATTGAGTTTTGCTTCTTTACCCAACTTTCAACTCTGTGCTTTTTTAATTGGGGCATTTGGTTCATTTACATTCAATGTTAGTATTGATATATATGGATTTGTTCCTATCTTTATGTTGTTAGCTGGTTATTATGCAAACTTCCTTACATGATTGCACTATAGTGTCACTCATCTATGTGCTTACGTGTGTTTTTGTAGTGGCCAGTAACATTCTTTCCTTTCTGTGTTTAGCACTCCCTTCAAGACCTTCTGTAAGGTACATCTAGTGGTAATGCAATTCTTTAGCATTTCATTGTCTGAAAAAAATTTATTAATATTTCTCCTTCATTTATGAAGCTTAGTTTGAGTAGATATAAAATTATTGGTTGGAAATTCTTTTCTTTAAGGATGCTGAATATAACCCCCCATCTTCTTTTGTCTTATAGGGTTTCTGCTGAAACAATTGCTGTTAGCCTAATGGGGTTCCTTTTGTATGTGACCTGACCCTTCTCTCTAGCTGCTTTCAATATTTTAACTCTTTTTTTGACCTTGGAGAATCTGATGACTGTGTTTCTTTGTGATGTTCTACTTGTGTCATATTTTATAAAGGTTCTCTGCATTTCCTGAATTTGAATGTTGACCTCTCTAGGGGGGATTGGAGAAATTTTCATGGATGATATTCCTACATATGTTTTCCAAGTTGTTTGCTTTCTCTTAATCTCTTTCATGGACACCAATTATTCACAGATTTGTTCTTTTTACAAAATCCCACATTTCTCAGAGGTTTTCCTCATTCTTTTTTATTTGTTATTAAACATTTTTGTTTGTTTGAGTTAGTTTGGAGGGCCAGTCTCTGAGCTCTGAGATTCTTTCCTCAGGTGGTCTATTTTGCCTTTAATACTTGCAACTGTATTATGGAATTCTTATAGTGTGTTTTTTAGCTCTATCAGATCAATTTTGTTTTTTTGTTATAATGGCCATTTGGTTTGTCATCTTTTATATTGTTTTATTGTAATCTTTAGATTCCTTGAATTGGGTTTCAGCTTTCCTCTGAATCCTGAGGATTTTCATTTCCTTTTATAGTCTGAATAATTTTTTATGATTTTAAAAGAAAAAGGCCCTTAGTCTAGGACAGTATAAAGGTAAGAGTTACTTGAGTAAGTAATACAGTGGAATTAGTAGATTAAATGAAGAATCCACCTGAGGCAAGTGATCATAGATTGAAAGATATATCACTATGGTGTTTTTCTCCAAATATGCTCAGGTGTATTTGTGCAGTCAAATAAAACTGGCGAGTTGTATTTAACTTGTGCCCTAGTTGATGTGAGAACAAAAGAGCAAAAAAGGAGTAACAAAGTTGATGGTATTTTTCAAAGAGTGATTGTAATTCTTTATCAAGGTACTTGAAATATTAGGATAAAAACAGATGTATGAGCAAGGAGAAGTACAGGAAAAGGAGGATGGTGATATCTTTACTTTGCCGGCTAGATGTAATCGAAGTATTGTGATAGTCAAGGTATTAGAGGGAGTAAGCTGGTAAAACAGGAGGTCACAAAAAATCAGATTATTAAATTTAACTTATAAAAATAAGTAGTAATGACAATGTCTAGTGTATGCCCATGAGCGTGACTATGGAGAAGTAAAAATCAAGATAACTAGAGGAAAGAAGGTCAAGGACTGCTAGATCAGCATGCCAGAGGGATCCTTGATGGATATAATTGCCAGGAACTATGCATTTGTTGTACAGTACTGAGAAACAAATTACCACACACTTGCTGATTAAAATAAAACCCATTCTTTATCTCATGCCTTTCTAAGTTAGAAGTCTGGAAAAGCATGACTGAATTCTCTGTTCAAAATATGTCTCTCTCTCTCTCCCTCTCTCTCTCTCTGTCTCTCTCCCTATCTCTTTTTTTTAAAATTTTAATCAAGGTGTTGATTGGGCTGGGCTTTTATCTAGTGGCTTTAAGAGATAATCTACTTCCAAACTCATTTATCTTGTTGGCAGCATTAAGTTTCTTACAGTTGTAGAACTAACACCCTTGTTTCTTTGCTGGATTTGACCAGGAGCTGTTCTCAGCTCTTAGATGTCCCTATCTATTCCTTGCACATGGACTTATCTTCAAAGCCAGCAACATAGTATTGAATCCTTCCCATGCCTCAATCTCTTTGCTTTTTCTTTTTGTTCTTCTTTTCTGCTTCTAAGAGCTCTTGTGATTTTTTGGGCTCTCTTGTCTAATCCAGTTTAATTTTCCTACCAATCTTAAAGTCAATTAATCATTAACCATAGTTACATTAGGAAAGTCTTTCTTTGCATATAAGATAACACATTCATAATACCAGAGAAAAGAATGTGAAACCTTCTTAGGGGCCACAATCCTGCCTATTAAAACTATGACAGAAGTGGTTTTAGAGGAAGAACTAAAATCATAAATAAATGAGAGAATAAACAGAAGTGGGTAGATGACTAAAATAAAGAGGGATATTGAATACCAATATAATGACATGAGATTCAAAGAGAAAGTAGGAGGAAAGAGGATGAAAAATGGCTTAGAAGCAGGCAAGAAGGAACAAGAAGAAACTATCTTGTCTCCATTCTTAATGGCATATGAGAGAAAGTCTCAACTTGAGAGGAATACCAGTAAGGTAGGGTCATCAGAGAATTTCAGGTGTCCTTTAAAGGAACAAAGTTTAGAAAATGCTTATAAAAGCAGTAGCTGGTGGCTTGAGATCCAGAGGGCCCAGGGGAAAGGATCCAGAGGTAGGAAATGGTGAGATAGGTGATGCAGCATGTGACAAAACATAAATATGGATTCAGGAGCTACAGGATGAGAGACCAAAAGATTCTATTAACCTGTACCATGGATGCCACTGACTGACCAGAAATAAGGTCTTGTATATGACAGTGAGAAAAGAAAAAGAAAAATCAATATTTCTGGGTATTATTTTCCCAAAATTACTTAACATAGAATATCTGATAGTCAAAAGAGATGAAGTGGAGAAATTTCATTACGTAAAAAGCAATGTTTTCTATATGACAAAAAACAAACAAAAGTCATTAAACAAAAGAACAGTTTTGTGTTATTTATTACAAAGGACTAATCTGCTAAAATAATTCTTACGAATCAATATGATAAACACCAAATTTCTGAAAGGAAAAGATGAAGGAAGTCAGGAAGGAAGGAAGGAAAGAAGGAAGAAATAGAGGGACATAAACAGGAATTTAGGGAAAAATAAATTATAATGGCTTATAATTCAATCAAGAGTCATATATATTGAGTTATTTTGCATTAAAAGTAGCACAGATTCAGAAAATCAAATGGCATTTTTTACTTTTCAGCTTGACAGAAATCAAAATTCTTTATCATATATAATAATGAAGAAATTGTAGAAAAACAGAATTTCTATATGTAATTGGCCAAGTGCATTTTGATATAACAAATGTGGCGACAGTTTTTAACTGTTTATACAAATTTCCCTGACATGCATTCTGCAGCTTTCACAGATGTATACATACTCATTATGGCTTCAGTGGGCACACTCCAAATGGTCATTACTAGGGCCTGGAGCCATACAGCAGAACCCTGAAAAGTAAGCAAGATCTTCAAGATACACTGTTAAGTAAATTAATAATTTGTAACACACACACATACAGAACAGATATGTTCATACCTGTTCTTATTTCATGAATATGTTAAATCTGCTTTCATATGTGTAAGAAGTTATATGTACACATAGATAAGTGCCTATTTGTATATATTTTTAAAATTCAAAGGTCAGTAAGACTTGTTGATAGCTGTTGCCTCATTCACACATAGATCGAGTCTGAGGTGGGAGAAAGGCACTTGTCATTGTGTGGCCTTTCTTATTGTTTGAATTTTTTAAAATCATACTTTTGTATTTTCGTGCATAGAAAAATGAGTGGAAAAAGACACTTCAGGACTCTTTGTACCTATTATACAAGGTCTCTTTTCTATTCATTGCTTTAGAATGTTGTTTCATCTACAATTGTAATCTGGTAAGTTGATAGTGAAACTCTCTGAAGATAGTTTGGCATTGGGAGACATTAAGGAGACCTGGTGTTATTTTCATTAAAGCAGCATTTTTACAAATTCAAAGTAACATGTTATTTAATGAACAATGGACAATTATTTCATAGATCCTTTGTGCCTATGTATTTCAAATCTAGATATTATTAAATATTATTGTGATTCTTCTAAAAAATAGCTGCATATTTACAATGCAAATTCTATTGAGTCTGTAGAAAACTTGCATTGAAATGCAAATGAGCTTGCAGTGTTCCAGCAGCAAGAATATATGAAAGCTTTCTCAAAAATTATTTAAACTCATTTCTGCCTGTTATGTAAAAGATACTTAAATATTTTGGGAGCTAGATTCATTTATCATTTTCATTCCTTCCTTTATTTCTTAATTCATTTATCACTTATTATCACCAGTATTCTGGAATATTTTCTAGATCTTTAGGTAAAGTTTTCATAAGCATCTCATACTCTGTTGTGATGGGACTTATAATTTGGTTGTAAGGAGGGAAGACGAATTACTAAGACAAAATAAATATAAATAGTAACAGTTACAAGGTAATTTTAAATAGGGTAAAGTACCTAAAAGAAAGTAAAATGGGTTGATTCAAATGACAAATACTAGTTGAGGTATGGGTAAGATTGGGACTGGCCATGGGTTGTGGAGGTTCATAGTATATGATAGTTAAAGGGAATATACCAGAAAATGAGATAAAGATTTAGAGCCCTGAGAAGTTATTATTTTCTTTATAGTTTTTCTGTTCTTTTCAGCATATATTTTTTAGAGGGAGATGGTAGTTTATTCTTGTAGATGCAAGATTGCTATCGTTACAGATAATCTGATGAGGTAAAAGATTGTAAACTTTATTCAAAGTCTATCTCTTCAAATTTAAAGCATGTGGCAGATTAGTCAAGTCAGAGAAAACAATGACTTAATGAATGACAGATTTTTCTGTCTGTGTATTCTCTTATTCATTCTTATAAAACACTCTTGAAGTATCTGTTATTTGTTTTATTTATCTTCTGTAATATCAGGTTATTCAGTCAATCTTTCATACCTTCTAAAAAATTGTATTAGTTTCTACCTACCTATAAATAATGGGAACCATCACATAAAATGTGACTTGCAGTTTGAATTTATTTATTCCTTTTAATAAGAAGAATACAGGTAGGTGATTCGTTGCTGGCATTGATACTGTCATTTAATGAATCATCAAACAGCCAGACTCCTTCTGAATTTTTATTCCATCATCATTAACAGGTTGTCATTTTACTCCTTGCCTTCAGGATGGCTGCTACATCTCCAGACATAAGGAAGGGGAAAAAGCAATGAATACCAGAGCCATTGTTATCATTTGGCAGGAAAGCAGAAACATTCCTAAAACTTCTTGGCTAGCTTCTCCATAAGTCTTTTTGCCTAGAACTGAGTCCTGTGAGCACCCCAGCAGTAAGGGATACTGAAAAAGCAAGCAATAGGATTATGAATGGCATAAAACAATTTGCATTTCCTTGAGCTTAACACATTGGTGCTCCATATAAAATCAAAGTTTACTTAACAAGGAATATGAGTGACGCTGGATATTAGGTAGTCAAATATGAGTAATTTTCTACATGAACTACTTTTAACTCAGTGAAAAAAAAACTTTTATCAAATATATTTTGAAAATATGTTTTTTGGGGAATGTTTTAGCTGCCTGATATTTTTCCAAAGTTATATTATCATTTTGTAATGGTATTTCTAATTAATTGACTATAAATGAATGATCATCAAAAATAATTGGGGTGATAGAAAATACTCATAATTACCCTATGTTCTACATGCTTTACATGTAACAACTCATTTAATCTTCACAACTCTGAGAAGAAGGTATAGGTTGAGCATTCCAAATCCTAAAATCTGAAATCTAAAGTGCTGCAAACTCAGGAAATTTTTCATGCTGATGTAATACCACAAGTGAAAAATTTCACACCCAAACTCATATGATGGGTGATAGTCAAAACACACATATATGTGTGTATAGGAAACATAAATTTTATGTTTGGACTCGGGTCCCAAACGCAAAGTATTTCATTATGTGTATGCAAATATTTCGAAAATCTGAAACCCAAAACACTTCTGGTCCCAAGCATTTTGGATAAATAATACCCAACCCAAAATTATTAATGCAATTTTACTGGAAATTTGAATCACAGATAAGTTAGGTAACTTGCCCAGGGTCACACAGCTAGTAATTACTAGACCAGGGTTCAGATTCAGGCAGTAAAACTCAGAGACCATCATCACTAAGACTGAATTATGAGAATACACAGTGAGTAGCATAGAGAACTTAAGAACCATGCTCGGTAGACTGCCAGCAAACTAATGGGACACTGAATTCTCTCAATAACCACGTGAGATTGGATGAGAGCTCTGAGTTCCAATAAGAAATGGAGCTACTTTGACATTGATTGCAGCTTTGTGGGACTCTGAGAACCCAGTTAAGCTGATTCTTAGGCTAGGTGTTAACAAAACTACTTCCTTCTTTTACTATTGGCAGTTGCCATTTACCAAACAAATTTCAAAGTATTGTTTTAGAAATGGTGTTTGGAGTTTGAACATGTTTGTGCTGGTTGTAACACACAGCATAATCCTCATAGAATCCTTAACAAGAGCATCTCCATTACTCGTTAAAACTACTCATCATATTTGGGTTTGATATCACATTATCCATTGTAATAAAGGTAAAATTTCCACTACAAAAATGCATCCATTTGAATATGTATAGCAAAAATTGAATTTCAGAATTTGAAAATGTATTTGTGAAAGTGGAGTTTACTGTTACTTTTGATCTGAGGTTGCATATTTGAAAATTATTTAAAATTTGAGAAATTAATATATATTGTATAGTCCCATTTTTATACATGTATTTCAAACTATATGTAATGCCTTTAAGAAATCCTGATACTTTTAGATACCGAATTTGTTAAAAATTGAAGAACTACTTTCATGCAAAGAGTCAAAATGGTGGCTTTCAAGTGGTCCAAAAACGTGAAAAATACTTAACATCACTAATCATCAGAGAAATGCAAATTAAAACCATAATGATATACTATTTCACACCAATCAGAATTAAAAAGTAAAAAGCAACAAATGTTGGCAAGGATGCAGAGAAAAGAAAATGCTCATACACTTCTGTTGGAAATGTAAATACATTGAAAATAGTATGAAGATTTCTCAAAGTACTAAAATTAGAACTACCATGCAATCCAACAATCCTACTACTGGTTATCTATGCAAGGAAGAATAAATCATTATATAAAAAAAACACAGCTTCACACATCTATTTATGACAGCACTATTCACAAGAGCAAAGTCATGGAATCAACCTAAGTATTCATCAATAAGTGATTGGATAAGGAAATGTGATCCATCAATCCATCTATCTATCTATCTATCTATCTATCTATCTATCTATCTACCTACCTACCTACCTACCTACCTACCTACCTACCTACCTACTTACCTATTGATGCACACACGACACATGTACCTTAGTATACTACACAGCCATAAGAAAGATTGAAACCATATCTTTTGAGGCAACATGGATGGAACTGGAGACCATTATCCTAAATAAAATAACTCAGAAACGCAGTCAGGCCAGGCATGGTGGCTCACACCTATAATCACAATACTTTGGGAGGCTAAGATGGGAAAATTGCTTGAGCCCAAGTGTTCAAGACCAGCCTGGGCAACATATGGAGACCCCCAGCTCTACAAAAGTAATAAAAATTAGCCAGTCATGGTGGTACATACCTGTGGTGGCAGCTATTCAGGAGACTGAGGTGGGATGATTGCTTGGGTCTAGGAGGACAAAGTTGCAGTACTCTGTCACCCCATCACTGCACTGCAGCCTGGGCGACAGGGAGAGAGGTGGCGGGGGGGGTGGGGAGAGAGAAGAGAAGAGAGGAGGGAGAGAAAGAAAGAGAGAGAAGAGAGGAGAGAGAGAGAGAAGAAAGGAAAAGGAAGGAACGATAAAGTCAAAAACTGCATGTTCTCACTGAAAAGTGGAAGCTAAACTGTGGGTACAGATACAGAGTGGAATAATAGACATTGGAGACCCCAGAAGGTGGGAGACTGGGATGGGGGTGAGAGACGAAATACTACCTATTGGGTATAATGTACTCTATTTGCATATGGGTACACTAAAAGTTCAGTCACCACGATACAATATATCCATGTAACACAACTTCACTTGTACCCCTAAATCTATAAATATTTAAAAACTGGCTGGTTTCTGTTAACCTTTCTGGGGTGCTATTAAAATTAATTATTTCTGAATTAGGACTTTTATACGACAAAGTTACAAATTTGTAATCTAGGAAGCAACTTAGAAAAATAATTTAGAAATGTTTTTCAATATGCCAGCTAATGACTATATCTATTTATTTCTGTCTTTATATATTTATGTAGTTTATGTAATACTATAATATTGTTGATACTCAAGATATACCATCTCAAAACATTAATGTATACCAGAGTATGGCACCCCAAAACATAGCTCATTGGCAACTTGATTATTTGGAGCTGATTATTTAGGGAAACTGCAGACACATGAGTAGTACTGAAAAGCAGCTCTTTTGTAAACGATACTAACATCTATAAAAGAAATTTCCATTAGTAAATCTGTCCTAACCAGGCAGGTATCTCCATCATCAGAGAACATTTATCTGCATGAAAGGACAATCTTTTCTTTTTTATTTTAACTTTTATTTTAGATTCATGCAGTCCATGTGCAGGTTTGTTACAGGGGTATCTTATGTGGTGCTGAGGTTTGGGGTATGAATTATCCCATCACCCAGATAATGAGGATAGTATCCAATGGGTAGTTTTTCAGCCTTTGCCCACCCCTCTCTCTTCCCTCTAGTAGTCCTCAGTATCTATTTGCCCCATCTTTACGTCCATGAGTAATTGATGTTTAGCTCCTGCTTTATAAGTGAGAACCTGAGGTAGTTGATTTTCTGTTCCTGTATTAATTTGCTTGGGATAATGGCCTCCAGCTGTATCCATGTTGCTGCAAAAGACATTATTTCATTTTTTATGTCTGTGTATTATTCCATGGTGTATATGTACCACATTTTCTTTATCCAGTCCAACAACATGGGCACCTACTTTGATTCCATGTCTTTACAATTGAAAATAGTGCTGCTATGAACATGTACGTGCTTTGTGTCCTTTTGGTATAGAATGATTTACTTTCCTTTGGATAGATACCTAGTAATGGAACTTCTGGATTGAAGGGTAGTTCTATTTGAAGTTATTTGAGAAATCTGCAAACAGTTCTCCACAGTGGCAGAACTAATTTACCTTCCCTTCAATGGTATATAAGCATTTCTTTTTTGCAGCCTTGCCGGCATCTGTTATTTTTTTGACTTTTTACGCTAGCCATTCTGACTGGTGTGAGATGGTATCTCACTGTGGTTTCGATTTGCATTACTCTGGTGAATCGTGATATGGAGCACGTTTTCATGTTTGTTGGCTGCTTGTATGTCTTTTGAAAAATGTCTGTTCATATCCCTTGCCTACTTTTTAATGGTGTTATTTTATTTTTTCCTTCTGACTTGTGTGAGTTCCTTACAGATTCTGGATATTAGTCCTTTGTCAGATGCATAGTTTGCAAATATTTTCTCCCATTTTTAGGTTGTTTGTTTACACTGTTAATTACTTCTTTTGCTGTGTAGAAGCTCTTTACTTAATTTTAGTCCCATTTGTCAATTTTTATTTTTGTTACATTTGCTTTTAAGGTCTTAGTTATAAATTCTGTGCATAGATCAATGTCCAGAAGAGTTTGCCTAGGTTTTCTTCTGTGATTTTTATAGTTTCAGGTACTACATTTAAGTGTTCAATTCATCTTGAATTAATTTTTGCATATGATGAGAGATAGGAGTCCAGTTCCATTCTTCTGAACATGGCTAGCCAGGTTTCCCAGCACCATTTATCTATTTGTCAAATAGGGTGTCCTTTGCTCATTTTTCATTTTTATCAACTTTATCTAAGATCATTGGTTTTAGGTTTGTAGCTTTATTCCTAAGTTTTCTATTCTGTGGCATCAGAAAAAGACAGTCATTATTCAAATTTTCTCCCCTCCTCTTCCAGTAGTTTGTCTTTGCTGTTGTTCAGAATCCACAACTCAACTATTCTTTTTTGTAGCTTAGGATGCTCTATATTTTTGTAGGACTCCCATGAACATGTAGATAAATAAAATTGTTTTATTTCCTTTTAATCTGTCTTATGTCATTTTAGGTGGTAGCCCAGCCAAAGAACTTAAGAGGATAGTGGGCAACAACTTTTCCTTCCTTTACAATATGTAGTTTCCAGTACTGAGTGGCTACAAATGGTAGGAAAGAATAATAATTTTTCTTCGACCCTCGTCGTTTTATTTGGAATGGACCCTGTAACAAAAGATGGATTAACAAGAGAAAAGCAAACAGAAGTTTATTATCTTGTGTATTTCATATATTCATATGGGATATGCAGGGAATAGTTTTCAAAAGGTGGTAGCTTTGAATTACAGTTTATATATCATCTTCAACTCTGAACAATACATTTTTACAGAAGTGTCAAGACAAAGGAAAAGGACCTCAAGCCTCTATGGGTAGCAACTTGTAGAAAGACAAATAAACGAATTGCAGATAAAGGCTAGTTAGTAAAGCTGTTCAATGCCTAGTCCTCTGGTAGCAACTCCAAGCCTGGCCCATAAGTGTGTAAATTTATCTTCCATGGTTAGTCTTTGTACTACCTAACCTTTTGTCTTTGTAAACTGACATCCTGCTTTTAGGCAAATAGGGGAAGATTGGAAAGGTTTACTGTATGTACTTCTTCTGAATTGCCTTCAGCTCAACGATATTTTATATTTTGTGTTGACATATTCTGGTCTTCCAATATACTTAATAAGTTAAATAATTATTGAATAAATATATAAAAAACAAGTTAATTCACTTTCCCTGATCAGGAATTTTAAATGATGACTTCAGTATTGCCATTTAAAGGCTACCCAGAAGATAAGAACAATACTTATATGTGTAACAATATTAAAATATTTAACATGTAGGGTTTCTCCCATTTTTTTCTTCCTTACCCCCAATAATTGATACAACCAGAGTATTTCGTGCATTATTTATGTTTTTCAAATCATAAAATAATTGTCTCATCTTGCAAACTGGAAATTCAGAAGTCTAAAAATGTCAGAATTCTGTGTTCTTTGTTTTCTGAAGATATTCAGAGCCACCAAAGAGTAAAATGTAATTTCTATTAGAGACAAGATGAGCAAATACATTAAGATGAAATGAAATAAGTATAAAATATATCAAAATATATTATTGTATTTTACTATCATTAAAAACTTATTCACTCTTATGGCCCTTCAAATGGAGAAATGTAAATAGCTTCCCCAAAATGAGCCACAGATAATGCAGAGAAGTTAAGGAAATCTACATTCATTTGGTCAATCTCAGAAAAGATTCATCAGCTTTAATCTTACTCTCTTGATTACTCTGAAGCAAATAAAATACAGAAGGTAAAGGCAGAATTTGAGCCGTGGTTGGAGAAAAGGAGGTATGATAAGGGGAACACAATGTAAATGAAGGTACAAACCTAGTGAGGGCTTAGCAGAGAGTGGAAACAATTCAGTTAAGAGGAGATACTATCTGAAGAAGGTTCTAATAGGATGTCTTGAGGTGTGCCATAGAAATGAGGAAAAAAATAGCCCAATAAAATCACGAAAGAGTTAGTATACATTATGCAAAAAAACTCATTTGTCTAAAGAAGGCAAATCTCTCATGTGGGAGTAAATACATGTTCCAGAGAAGGGGGTTTCATATTATCTGTAATAACATGTTTGTTTTATGTTAGGTCTGAGAGACTCCTAGAAGGTAGGAAAGGATAATCATGAATTCTTTTTAAAGAAAATATTTCATAGAGTAAGTGTTTCATTCTGATTCATATCTGCCAATGATGCAAAGAATGTCTCTCTTCAAAAACAGCTAACTTTTAAAATTGTGTTAATTACTAAAATATATACATATTATTATAAAAAGTATAAGTTATTTCTATATCACAAATGTCAAACATGCAGATATATATGGATAAAATATTGGAGATGCTTTTGCAACATTTCTGTCACCCTGTTTAGCTTTAGTATTTTGTCTACATTGATATTTTCTTTTTAGTTGATCATTTTCTTACCAAGCAAGAGAGGACATAGTCTTTTATTGAAGATTTTATTGCTGCTAATTCAAAGTGATGCAGCATAAGGAACATATTTTTGGTTTACAAAAATGTACTTGATCTTGAAGTATAAAAAGGAATGCTTTGCGCTAGTAATCTCATTTATCTGTCACTGAAGATTGAAGAAGTGATATACATAGCATAGCAAGCTATCATTTCTATGATGTGGGTTTTTTTTGTCATTTTAACTAGGATCATTTTGGAAAATATTTTTTAAAAACAGCAATCTGAAACATTTTTCTTATAACTATCAGAGGCAAGCCTATATTCAAGTTCTGGAGGAGAATAAAGGACAGCACAAAATTAAATTAAAAGGCATATCAGTGTCATAAGATGACCACATTAGTATTATGTATTATCTAAAAATTAGATATATTTTCATAAAACAAATTTAATTCTATCGGTTTCTCTTTTAAATTAGTATTTTATTCAACCATTCATTTCATTATTGTTAATGTTTTTTATGTTAAATTAAAATGCCTTCAAGACAATATAATTTATATTTATTATCAAATACTTTGATATAAATTGATGAAATAGGTCATTTCAATATATTGAGTTCTTCTAAGCTTATATGAGTTTCAGAAATGTTAACAGTCCTTTTGCAGTTAATGAAACTAGCACTCAAGTTCATTATTTTTTAAACCTAAGTGTATGTCTTTAAAAAAACCTGGAAAGACTTTTGGTCTGAAAACTGCCTTCTATTTACGATTAATATGACAAATAAGAAGCTAAGCAATCTTTCTAAGGCCAGAATGCTGTCCAAAGGATAAAGGACAAGTTGAATCTCTGTAAATGCCAATTCTAGAATCCTTCCAAGCCCAAAACTATAATCTAAATATGAGATGCAATAATAGTAATAAAATGAAAATCATATGTGACCCCCATTATAGGAAAGAATTCAAGTAATAATGGGAAGGCTATTAAGACATTAAAAAGATCAATTTTATATAAAAAGTCTTAGCTATAGCAATGTTCAAGTTGCCTTAGTTACAAATTAAATACTGAAAAAATTCAGTCAATAATATTAAAGGTAAGATAATTAGCATGTAGACTTGGAAGATCAGTCTACTATTGTGAGACAAGTTAATCTTTCACTACACATGTAGGTTAGTCTTTTTAATTTTCAAATATAATTAGGATTTCTGATAAGAACTAGAAAAGCAAGAGAAGAAAATATATTTAAGAAATATTTTTCTTGGAACTATACTATAAATTATTATTTTGATCTGGGAACTCACAGAGCCTCTAAATAGAAATTCTTTTTTCTTTCTTTCTTTATTTTTTTTTTTAAGATGGGGTTTCACCATGTTGGTCAGGCTGGTCTTGAACTCCCTACCTCAGGTGATCTGCCTACCGTGGCCTCCAAAGTGCTTGGATTACAAGCATGAGCCACTACGTCCGACCTTAGAAATTCTTATAATAAGTGAAAGGACATCACCTGAAGATGATCAGAAGGTTACTAGAAAAATTATTTGACATCATTAGATATATTCTACATTTTATCCAATGTGCAGTAGCAACAGAAAAAGTAACTTATTCCATAAGCGTATAATAGGTGGATTCATATTAGGATCTTATATAATTAAATATGTTAATAGCTCAATTAGAAAAAATGATTAACATCAATCATTAAACTAGCTCAGTTAAAAAAAGAAAATATTTATATTTACTCAACTTTGATTAGATATAAAGATATGGAAAATTTTGTCACTGCTATTTTCTTACAGAAATCACTAAAAATTTAACATTGGAATGTGTTAAATTTATATAAAACTTTGTGCATTTATTTATTTATTTATTTAGATGGAGTCTTGCTCTTTTGCCCAGGCTGGAGTGCAGTGGTGCTATCTTAGCTGTCTGCAACCTCCACCTCGCAGGTTCAAGTGATTCTCCTGCCTCAGCCTCCCGAGTAGCTGGGATTACAGGCACCCACCATAACAACCAGCTACTTTTTGTATTTTTAGTAGAGACACGGTTTCACCATATTGGCCAGGTTGGTTTCACACTCCTGACCTCAGGTGATCCGTCCACCTTGGCCTCCCAAACTACTGGGATTACAGGGTGAGCCACCATGCCTGGCCATACATTTCTTTTAAAATATGATATTTCATAATTAGACTATAAAAATATATGTGCCCTTTCTAAGCCCCAGTCTCAAGGATCTGATATGCCTTTGAAAGCAATTAAAATGAACTATGCATCTGCTATTTGAGAATGCTCTTGTGAAAGGATTCAATTATACTTTATAGACAAAATATTGAGTATATTAAAACAATCATGGTAAACGAAACTTGGCTGCTTCCTCAAGATGACAGTATAATTTCTCTTACAAACTTTTAATGCCTGGCATTACTTCTGCAATTTCCATTTCTGGTTACAGAGATAATCAAGTATGTATCATCTCGCACTGCATAATATTCTCCAATGTAAGCTATCTTTGCAAATAAAAATCCTTAATAACAAGCAAGAGTATCAATGTAAACACCAGGTTTTATGTTTGTACGGTATTTTGGATGGCAATTAATTGTTGGAATTCACTTGGGGTGGCTGGCAAAATATTAGGGAAACTTACAGATTAGTCTCAAATCTTTTGGAAGGCTAAAAGGTTTTATTGGGGCAGGCTGAGGATGGCTGGTCCATTACATTAGCATAGGAAAGAGATAAGAGATAAGAGATGATAAGAGTCTTCCCCAGTTAAGCCTGTTTACCCCACATACAAACTTTGTGCTGGATGGACCTCTCAGGGGGAAATCAAATGGGAATTACCCATTAATAGTGTTTACTCTGAGCCCCCAAACCTAAAGCTTTTATAATTTGTAAAATCACTCTTTTAACCATGTTAATTATCCACAAGCAGGCTGACTTACAACCTCTGTTACGAAATATTTACTGAATAAATGTGTGATTGTATAGGGGTCTTGGTTGGTTGGCTGCATTTCACCCTCTGAAAGCAGCCAGTGACCATCCCTAGCCCACTTGAATCACTGTAATGGTGTGAGAGTGCATTCATTCATCCGTTGTTGAGTCAGGGTCTGCAGGAGAGACCTTCGCAGGTGGTGATCAATGTCTCAATCAATGACTTTAGAGGAGTTATCACTGGGGTGTTTATTTAAAAAACAGAATTTATTACAGAATGCAGTCATTATAAAGAGTATGTATTAGGAATGTGCAAATGCCTAGAAATGGTGTAGAATGTGAGATCATTATGGCTACACCTAAGGTTCAACAAAGTATTTTTCTTCGAAGTGTATGCATATAATTTTTTTCAAAGAAAATATGTGGGCTTTTTATTCATCAACAGTAGTTAGTAAAGAGCAATGCAAATCTTCTGTGCTCTGTACTGGGCATACAAATTTGTGCAAGATGGAGGTAGTTTCTGTTCTCAGGAAGCTTACAGTCTAGAAGAAACAGACATCAGTCAGAGTAAATGTTACAAAAAGTGTATGAAATAATAGATGAAGTGTTTAAGACACATGCTTAAATCTTGAGGTACAAATAAGTTGAATGAGGTAATGAAGACTTATTAATGGAAAGTAACATCAAAATTAAATATATATTTGAAAGATTAGAAGACAGATTACCCGGAAGCAGATAGGAATCTCCTAGGCAGAGAAAATGGTATATGCAGAAGCCTTAAGAGAGAAATCATAGGAAATCAAAGTCATTGAAAGAAGTCTATCATGAATGGAGAATCAATGTAATTAGTGGAAGAAGACAGCATTAGGATTGCTGCTGCTTCCACAGAAGCTTAACTATTGCATCAAAAGAAAGGTTCTATGGAACTGCATATTATTTGTTGCCATCATTCATGTCTTGCTTGCTTGCTGCTCTTTCTCCTGTATGCCTACACCACCAGTGTGGCTCTCTCTGGCCTTCTTCAGTGTTTCTAAACATTTGTTTGAGCACCTTGTGGAAGTCCAAGGAAAGTATCTTGCAAAAGGTTACACACTCCCTTTGTACCTGGGGCTTCAGGGTATTCTAGACTGACAAGCTACCCACATTTGATGTTTAGAAAATTGTACAATTTCTTTTTACCCTCTTGTGTGTTGGCTTTACTCATTGACCTAGCTCTTCCTTGAGGGTTCTGTCATTTTCTAAAGTTCAGAATACTCCGTTGGTTTATGACTTCAGTTCTTTGAATGATGCAATAAAAGCTATAATCTTGATGTTTATCCAACTTTTTCTAACTCTTATGAGGGAACTGACATTTTGAAGCTTTCTACTTCTTAAAAGATTGAATACATGATCTTAAGAATATTAGTCTACTTGTGGTATGGGAAATAAACTGCAGTTTGCAGTCAAGGAGAGGTTATTTCTGTCATGGTGTAATACAGGTAAGAAATTAGTATAGTCTAGATCAGAGTAATACTAAGAAGTGGGAACAATATATGAATTCAAGAAAGATTGAGAAGGGAAAATTGGCAAAGGTTAACCATTAGGGACTTGACAGAGAGAAAAATTCAAAGACTATTAGGTTTCTGGCCTACAAATAAAGGAGAGTTTTGAGCCACTGGATCTTTTTCTCATTTTATCTTTTTGATTTTCATCTTTTGCAGACACAAGTTGTATATTTTAATTAATATGTTGGAACCAAAGAATAATAACTTGTCAGCTCAATCAAAAACCTATGTGCTTATGTTGCCAGTGTAACTGCTTAGTGAAAGTTATTTTTTCCTTTTAGTTATATGAATTCTTATGTGCCAGACCCTTCTAGTCACATCTTTTGTTCACATAAAAGTGCTCAATTTGTTCAGGAATTTTTCCTTACACTTTTCACTTTTCTGAGAGACATCAAATTTTGATTTCTTTATCTGACTTAAAAACACAAATAGGAGCCTTGGCTTGTGTTTGTAAAGCTCAATTTCTCCAAAAGTTAGCTTAGAAATGAACTGAAGTTTCACCTGGACAATTGGTTTTATTTCATCAAAGAAAGCCAGAAGCAGACAGTTTAAAGCAGTTAAAACATACTGTATTCAGGACCTATTTCAACAGGGGGGAAAATACCTCAGTATGGAACTAAGCTCAATTCTGAATACAGCATGGAAAAGTGAGGATTTACAACTAAGAAGCAGAGGAGGGGCCAGAAGATGGAAACATCCGGGATAATGGGGAGGATTCTTGCTAAACTGACCTAATAGAATTCTTGTTGAAGGCAGGTCAGGTTAATCAGATATCACCTAAGGAGTGATGGGGATGAAAAAATTGATCAGATATTGAGGATAATCAGATATGAGGGAGGGATTCTGACTAAACCAACTTGACAAGATTCTTGCTAAAACTGAGTGATGTACAGATGAACCTGAAAGTCCAATGGTTGAAGTCTAGTTAAAAAGAGAACTCAGAGGAGCCTGACTAAAGTTTGGTAAAGATGTAGTGGGGGGAAGGGAGCAAGGGTGTCCCGAAGACGCTTTCAGTTCCCCCATCCGATGTGCCCAGGTCCTTGACCTCTCTTACCCCATGAATGGGGGAAGAGGCTCCAGAGGCGAGGTGAGCTTACTGTCTGCATAAATATCATGGACCCAAAGAGTTTAGCAAAGATGTGATTTATTAGGCAGAGAGAGAAAGAGAAAGAAAAAGAGCGAGCTCCCTCGCTGCTATGGGAGGGGATCCAAGGGAGGAATCTGTATAGGTAAGGAGTATTGGGGTTTTTAACCCTGAAGTTATTCCCACCCCATTCATGTTCTCATCCAACGAGAGGAGTTCTATCAAACTTTCACTGGAGTGATTGATCTTTGGCTTCTATACTGGATAGGCTACAGGGCCTCCTCCTCCCAGAGCTTTCAGTGGGCTTAAGAAGCATACCTGGATTTTCTTCCTAGCCCATTCGGTAAAGTCAAAGAACTCTAGGTTCCTGGATGGGGTGTGGATGGAGGCATGGCTCTGGGAAGCTCCTGCCTTTGAAATCATGCCCCTTGTGGATGCAGGAAGAGAAGTTTTTTCCTTAACAGAGTCCTTCAAAGGGAGATCATCTTGCTAATTGAAAGAATGACACACCTGACTTGTATTATAGACAGATGCCTTATAAATTCTTCATAAAAATTGTTTTGCCTTTAGGCGTTTTATAGTACTTAATTCAAAAGCAACACATATTAATCAGGTCGAGCATTAATTTCCATTGAAATTGAATCAGAATAGTTCTACAGATTTGTGAACTGGAAGTAATCAATTACTTATTCTGTCTCTCAGGATTAAAAACGATGCAGCATTTCAAATTATTTTTAAGTTCTTTGACATGGCGATACTAGTTTGCTTCCTCCCAAAGGATGGCATGGAACATACAGGCCATCTTGGCAGTATAGGAGTGTGTGGCTGTTCATCACTGTGCGGTCAGCAAGGATCGTCAACTAGCTGGAAATATGTAGTCCTCACGCAGAGCACATATTGCTGATGGACAATGGTGGACAGTGAGAGATAGGAAACCAATTTTTAAAACTGAATCAGGAAATGAAACCTAAATATTACTCTCAATTAGCTCCTTATTATCCTTAGAAGACTTCCAAAGGAAATAAGAACAGGCAAAACAAATATTTTATCAGTTTTGTTAGAACTTAAGTCCAGGCATCCTTCTGTTTCTCTAGATCCCATATTGTCCCAGCATGAATATGAAGTCTGGATAAATTATTTTTGCCATGCTTTACTCTGGTTCATCCTTGGGTTTTAGGGAGTGAGACAGGAATGAAATGTCTCTAGAAGTGAGAGGGATTCTCTGGATTCCTTTTTAACATCAAACATCAAATTACAATAGTTCTAAAGGTTGGAATTATGAAATTCTTAGTTACCAATAGAAAGTGAGGTGTGTTACAGTAGAATAAATCAGCTTGAAATTATAAAAATTTGCCTTTTAAAATTTATATATAGTGAGGATTTTTAAAGTAAATGATTAAAAACTATTAAATAAGGTAGTATTAGAATAAAAATTGTCAACTCTTGACAAGTAAAACAAGGATAAGATGATATTTCCTAGGACTTTGGCTTTCATTTTCTCTGCATTTTATGGTATACTCACATAAAAAGAGAATCCGTCTAAAGACTAAATGAGAATTCACTATATAAAACTTCATATTCTTAAAAAAAAAACCCACAGAAATAAAAAGCCTAAAGGTATAAAAAGTACATTTCACTTTTTTTTTTTACTTTTATGGCATTTTTTTTTTTTTTTTTTTTTTTTTTTTTTTTTTTTTTTTTTACTTTTATGGGATTTTTAATCTCTCTCAGCTGTCACTCATTCTCATTATTTTGGGCACATTCTTCAAGCAATCTAAATTGTTCCCACAGTGGCAGCCAAACCAAATAAACAGTCAAACACTGAAGAATGTGTGATTTCACCAGAGACCTTAAACAATAGAGTAGTCCAGAAGTTTTCTATTAAATGAAAAGGGATGGGAAACCTCAATGGCAGCTTTAAACATAGAAGGCAAACAAACATTCTTTGTAGTTTCCCTACAAGGTGTCCCATTAAAAACCAAACAGTCCTAACAACCCCAAATAAAAAACAGTAACAGTGAAAATCTTCTTGCTATGCACTATATAAAAGGTATATTTTAACATGCAAAAAATTGTACTTTGAAATGCAGTGTAGCTCACTTCATATATATTTAAAAGAATGAAATCCTTCGTGAAAAAATAGGAAATTTATTTAACCTTTTAAAAATTATGAATTTATTTGCTTAACCGGAATTTATTTATTATGTTTTGCTTTGTAACATGTGAAGTATCACAAAGAAAAATGCCTACATAATGAAGGCTTATGAAAATTATTTTTAAAAAAATTTAAGAATCATACTTTCCATATTTCTGAACATACACATTGCCATATTTTCCTACCATCAAGAGCCAAGTTAAATCCAAATCTAAATATTTGAAAGTCTTTATTTCTGATACAGAAAAATAAAAAACATATACATTGTGTAGATGAAATATTAAAGTGATTTCAAATGTATGAACTCTTGCCCAAAGATCAAAATTGTAAACTCTACCACTACAGTCTGCTCACTTGAAGTAGAAAAAAACTTTAGTTTTATTATGAGGTGAAATGATTTAAAACTAATTTACATGTAGATTAGGAGCTTGTTGTAAATAAATGTAATACTCTTTTACATTTTTATTGAAATAGTGTAGCCAAATAATTGTTTTCAGTTTTCTTTTTATTAGAAATAAATCAATCAATATTTGTAAATCTATTCCGTATGTGTGCATTTATGTATTTTTCCTAAAATTTTTCCCTAAATTATCTTCCATAAGAACATGAACATGAGTAAATAACAAGGAAAATTTTCAATAATGTTTCAAACCTAAACATGAATTACTCTTGTTGAAAAATAATGCCATGAGGAAGCTCATTTTACAAAAATGTTAAAATTCTAATCACATGTTGAAATTTTCTAAATATCAAACATAAAATATTGGCTTTTACTCTGAATTTAATTAATTTGATTTGAAAAGTTTTCAGGAAGCAAAATAACAGTAGGATAATTTTATATATTTGAGCAAATAATGAAATGTTTTGAAAGCAGTGAAGAATTAATATTTTGGATTTTCTTCATAATATGAAAATTAATAAATTAACTTCTTCTGTGTTACACAGAAACACAGAAACTAAATCCACAGAAAGAAAATCATCTTTCTGTAGATTTACTACTGACTTCGATTTCACTGCATCAAATCATATTACACTTTTGTATACATATTTGTTTTAAGGTTCTCATTTTCAGGTACAAGAGAAAAATAATTAAATCATTTTAAATAGCTACATTATTTTTTTAATTACATAAGTAACAAAAGCTTATTGTAGATGGACTAGCAATACTGATGACTAAGATTAAGAAAAAGATTGTGATTCACTTCTCATTCTTAACATGTTATTTGTTTTTTCTTATTTATTAATAAATATTTGTACATCTAAAAATAGATTATATGTTTATGTAAAGTTTTTTAAAATACATGAATATGTAATACAAATATAAAAGCATGGAAAAAAGTAAATTGTATGTTTCTTGTCATGTCAGGGATCACCAAGATTACCCCTGGCTTTGGGTACTCATAAGACTGGGTCAGCATGTAATATACTTGAGACTATGATTTCTTACAGAAAGGTGTACAAATAAAAATCAGCAATTGGAAAAAGTCCATGAGGTATAGCCTAGGAAAACCATGTGCAAGCTTCCAAGGGTCCTCTCCTTAGCAGAGTTACACAGGATTCAGGACAACCTTAATTCCATGAGCAATGAGTTGTGACAGTGCATGTGAAATGTTGTCAACCAGGGAAGTTCATAAGAGACTCAGTGCCCAGGGTTTTTATTGGTGGTTGAACATGTAGGCACCCTGGGTAGCACGTACCTGAATTCTAGGCTTCCAGAAAATAAACATGTTCACCGTATTTTTTGCACAGTTTAAGCACAATAAACCACTCTTATTTGTCTTGATGGTAACCTCCCCAAAATCTACATTCCCAGATGTCAACCAAGAGTCAATTTTATAAACACATCTTTCAAAGAATAGCAGTTAGGTCTGCTATGTTAACTCTTTTCTGCACATTTTTGTATTATGTTGTTGATTGTTTAATTTTTAATATCTGAACACCTTTCAATGTCAATAAATACTATATTTAATGGCTGCATTGTTTTGAATTTTATGCACATACCATTGTTGAGTTAAAAATTTGTTGGTGGATTTTCAGATGTGCGTTCATATTTTCACTGTAATAAACAAAAATGCAATGAACATTATAATTCTTTCCTTGGGGCAAATTCCCAAAGTAAAATTGTACATTGTAAAGAGCTTTGATTAATACTATTTGGTAGCCCAAATTGTCCTCTGGGACTCAGAATTTCTCACTATTGAAGAAGGATACACTTGGTACCACTTTCTTCTGTATTAGTACAAATAATTTTTTTTTTCTTTACAAAACCTACAGTAACAAGTTCTTGGTTGCTTATTTAAATAATATCTTATACACTAATGGATATTCTTAAGATCTTTTAAACTTTGGGTTTTTAATTTCTTAATTTCGACTTGTTTTTAATGTTTAAGAGTTGAGTTTTTAAAATAACAATTATGTTGATTTAAATATATTTGATGAAAAAGTAAATCCCATATCCAGTTACATTATATATAAAAAAGTAAGATATAATTTATTAATTACTTGTGAAATTTGTATATTTTTTTCAGTGAATTATTCCCTTAAATTACTCTGTAATTGGGAGCTTTTCTTTCAATGCTATTAAATACTTTTGAGGCTTAATTTTTTGAGGGAAAAAATGCCTACAGTACGGTCTCAAATATTTTGAATATATGTGTTGATAGAAGCTTTTGTATGCAAGTTTATAACTGGCTGTGATAAATCTATCTCAATCCCACTATTAGAGTGAAAAAGCAATCAAATCCTGTATCAAAGTATGTTTTCATTTGAATACAACCGTCGAATTTGTTTACTTTAAACTTAAAGGATTGTTTAAGCAAGTTGAGAAGTAGAATAGTCCTAATAAAAAGCACAAGGTTGTTCTTTATTTAGAAATTATTAAAAATATTTGAAAATATTGTCATTATTTACCTAAAGAAAAGAAAGCAAATGACAGATATAAGAATGAGGGCTACACAATAGCTGTGATTTTAATGGGAATCAATGAGGTTTAATTTATTCTGCAGCATATTATAAGAACAGGGAGTATTCTGAACTAGAAAGGCAGTAAACTAGAAGTAGATATTAACCTTTTTAAAAAAATACAGTGTGGGATATCCAAATAGTTATTGGAAAAAAAACAATGAATACTTAAACAGTGTAAACATTTAATACTAAAAATCCTTGAAACACTGAAAGAAATTTCTTTTCTGTTAATTGTTTGCACGTAATCCCATAGAAGGTATAATTAAGAATGTTTGCTTGGCATTTAGAAGGCCACTCTAAGTTGGTAGTCTAAATGAAGACTTCTATATTTGGTGGAAATTATTCTAAATTAATTCAGGAGAGATTTCACAGGGTGTGCTTTTTGATAGTCATAAAAGAATTCTATTGCACCTGCGTAAGAATGTTTTCCCCTTGTATAAAATTGTCTGCTATTTTGCTTAGTTTGTGGTAATTTGCATAAATCCATAATTTAGCTGTCAGATTCTTTTTCCTTGTAGCATTATAGTGCTAATAAAGCAGTGAAAAAAAGAATTTAAAAAATCTTGTTAGATCCAACACCACTTCACTTGACATCTATATACTCTCGGTGATAAATATAGCATGAGATTTTCTATGGTAACGCTTTCATGATCTTTGCTTCTGGGCATTAGTTCTATGCAATATTTGCGGAGGATCGTAATATGGAAGTTAGAGATGTTTTGTAATGTGTAAGGTATTCTCCTTTTATTTAAGTGGGTGGGATTTGTGAGTAAATAGTTAAATTAACGTTTAAAGTTTATAGGCATTATTAGCCAGTCATTTCCTCCGCATTTTTCATTTAAAAGTCCTCAATTAAAATGTTCAAGTAAAACTGAGATACAGAAATATTAATATAAAAATAGATTACCTTATCAACCCTTTAAATTGTTTATAATTTTTCAACCTAGAAAATATATCTTAAATTATTTATCCCCAATATTTAAATCTGTTTTTTTGACTGTTCATAATATTTTTAAAAAAATTAGTTACTACAAACAGAAGTTTGACTTTCACAAATGAAAATTTACTCATATTCAAAGCTATAGTAAGAAGCAAATACAGGATAAATACAAAATGAACAAAAACAAACATACAAGCTAATAAAATATAAATTTTGTTACACTTATTTGATCTTGTCCTCACGAGGCACCCTTAAGTTGACAGGCTTAGAGCAAGCAGTCATATTTAAACAGATTATGAAGCATCTAATCAGAAATTATTTTCTTTTTACATTTATTTTTTCTTTTTAAAATATAATTTACCTACAATAGGACTACACGCTGTATCTATAAATATAAATTGAATTGATGGAAGGAGCTAGCCAAGTTCTTAATGAATTTTATAAAATGTCGGGAAAAACATGAGGCAGTGCAATTCAGAAGTGATTCTTAAGAGAGCATCTAAAAAGCCACTTTCCTTCCAATTAACAAAGGAAGATGTTAGTATACTGTAAAAATAATAAAAAAAATTTCAGAGAAGAAAAATATATTATACAGAGATAAATCTATAAACAAAAGCAAGTATGCAATTAGAGAAGAGGTGAGTCCCTGAGCAATATGGCACATCAAATTGTCAAAGAACAAAATTACAACAAATTGAGTTTTAAAGATCTGATTGGTTTTCTTAGCAACTTATAAACGGGGCACCATCCAGTGTACACAATAGACAGAAGCTCTATTCATCAGTTTTTGTAAGGTAGCTTAAGAAGGAACAGGAAAACATCATAGCATAAAAAGCAGATTGGCTCATATCAGATTATTTCAGGTTACTTTCTTTGTAAAGGTTGAAACAGAGGGGACTTAACATGCTGGCTCAAGTTGACTGGGCCTCTTGCTTGGTGGCTACCAACTTCTTATTCTTTTGAAAGCTAGCCTTTTTGGTGATTTTCTTGGTTTCTTTTTTCAAGTTTCAGTATGGTTATGTGCCATTTAACATTTTGGTTTGGTCTGTTGAGGACTAGTGCAGGAGGTCAGTCTAAAACAGTGCCTCTCATACATTTAATTTAACAAAATAAAGGACTTAAAATTGTAGATAACATAAAAAGTAATCCATCCTTGACTGGAAAAGAAGGCAATTCTGAGATTCTTTTTGTTCTTTTTTGACTTTGGCCCTGTAACCCTTTCATACATTAACCTGCGCGCGTGCACACACACACATGCAGCAAAAATAAATGTTGAAAGCCCCACCTGTTCTTAAACAAACAAAAGCAACATTCAAGACATCTATATGTATACATAGGGATTCATAGGGTAACTAGATACACATCTAGATAATAGTGCCGTTTGCTATTTTTTGTTTTAATATATTATTATGTATGTAATTTTGAGGTAACTATAAAAGTGTTATTCACAGGTCTTAGATGTAAAATTTTACGTGTTTTGAAAAAATATACATCCTTATAATCAACATCTTAAGATACAGAATATTTCCTTCAAATCAGAAACTTGCCTCACGTATTTTTTGTCAATCCACCCCCTTCATGAGCAAACTACCATTCTTCTGAATTATAATACTGTAAGTTAGTTTTTCCTGTTCTGAAATCTTACTATTTTTGTGTGTTTTTTTAAATCAAAGATTAAGTGGCACTTTTATCAGACAGTGAATCCATATATGCAAATGTTTTTCATTTTTGTTTGTTTGTTTTGGTCCTTTAGTCTCTCTTTTATTGATCCCATTTTCTGTCTCTTTTATGTTTGTACTGCTAACTTTGATGTGAGATTTTTACATCTGGTATAAAGATTCCACTCTTCACTTTGCTTTTACTATTTTTTCTTCTAGTCATTCTTTTCAATGTTCACTCTAAAATTAGTATCTATCACTTAAAACAAATAAATTTTTATTTGTATAAATTGAACATAAAGATTAAATTTTAGGAATTTATATTTGCTATTGAAGACCAGGGCCTGTCTCCACTGATCTTGAACTTTTTTCTAAGTAATAATTTAGTATGCTCTTCTCAGTCTTTTTCATTTGTGTTAACATATTATTTTTTGTGGAATTTTTATTCCTTTTAAGGCCTGTTTTGTTATCAGTGTTTTCTTAATAGTCCAAGGGAATAAAGACAGTGCAGCACCAATCCAAGGTAATCACTGGCTCTTCCCTGACTCTCATTTTACTATGATCTCATTTCTACCCTTAACTAACAAGAACTCTTCCCTGATTGAAGCATCTTCTGTGGACTTGCAAACAAATGAGGCCTGGAGAATATATAGATTATTCTGAAATATTCCAGGTCCTAAAAGAGAGAAATACACATTTATGTCCTTCTGGGGTTCAGGCTGAAAGCAGTTAAGTCTTGAGACTGATAAGAGTGCAGGTATTCTTAAAGAAAGCTTGTACTGTGAAAAATTATAACAATAAGGAAAAGTGGAACTGGATCATGGGTAACTTGAGTAAGGATCTCTTGATATCTTTATTAAGTGCCAGAGAACAAACTGATGTTTTCCTGGAACTTTGACTGAAGGCTGGAAGCTTGCCTGATTGTCTACCACAAACTTACCAGGACAGACTGCTATATGGTACAAATAACAAGGCCACCATGTGAGCCATCACAACTCTTGTCCCTGTACCTCTAAATAAAACAGAAAAATAAATAAGCAATAGAAAAACATAGCACTAACCTATTAAGCTGTAAGGTTCCAGCAGAAGGTGGCAGGGAGAGAATGAATCAATGAGTGAATGAAAAACGTTACTGTAATACACTAAACAGGTGAAATTCGATGAAACAACATTGCTGACAGCAACTAATAAGAACATTAAAAAAAATATGTATATACAGAGACTTGATTATAGTTAAAACATTATTTTCTGAAAGGCAAAATTTGTTTTATAAATGTAAAAATCCTAAAGATAAAATGGAGTATATATTTACTATTGAGGTTTGACTTGTGGCCTGGAGGAGAAACCTGGATAAAGTAGAAAAAGTACTGAAAGCACAGAGCAAAAATACTGTAAACACAGAGCAAAAATATGGAAATCATGAGGGAAGAGATGAGAGAATAAGAAGGTCCAGAAAATTTAATTTGGAAATAACCGGCTACTAGGAAAAAAAAAAAAAAAAAAAAAAAAAAAAAAAAAAAAAAAAAAAAAAAAAAAAAAAAAAAAAAAAAAACAGGAATAATTGGGTTTGAGACCATAGCTAAAATATAATAAAATAAAAAATAAACTGGAAAAAGTTAAAAAATTTACTGCACATTTTCAACCTGCCTGTATTGATTAGAAAAGCAATACAGAACCATATCCTGAAATAATAGTAGCCTATAGGAATAGAGATTATCCTAGTTTCTGGAATAAAAGGAGAAAATTAAAACCTTTTGTCTATATCACATTTGAGCAATTGAGATAAAACAACAATTAAATACCAGTCAAGATAACATTTAGCTGTTGGGATTAAAGGTAAATATTTGCAGATATATAAGGATTCAGAGAATGTTTCACACATATACTCAATATGAAACTGTTAAAAGAAAGCATCTAATCAATCAAAAATGAGTTAGAACACGGGTCTCAATGTAATCAATATAGAAACACATAAATGAGTGGAAGAAATAAGTAATGAGTCCTTGTGAATTTATATATGCAAAATACAGAATTTAGAATTGAGATCCTAAGCAAAATTATCATAAGGTTATTATATCTATTATAGTTAGAATGAAGCAGTGAGGAAATAGAGCATCTTGGTGTGTGACAGTATGTGATTTTCATATACTATTAGAGAAGTAAATATTTTCAGTCTCATTAAGAAAGAAGTAAGCTAAACTGATTATAACTGTATAGATTTTTGCATTGCTTGAGAGCATTGCATCCAAGGGGCCGTCTGTCATACCTTACATATCTTGTCATACCTTGCATTTAATTACAATTTTTTAAGAGATATAATTATTCTAACAAAATATATTATGATAATTTTCTGATTGACTTAGTTTATTTTAATTTTTAAATTTTGTGGATCTATAGTAAGTGTATATGTATATGGGGTACAGGAGGTGTTTTGATACAAGAATGCAATGTGTAATAATCACATCATGAATCTGGGGTTGTCCATCCCCTCAAGCATTTTTTTGTGTTACAAACAATCCGATTATACTCTTTAAGTTATAAAATGTACAATAAAATTGTTATTGACTGTATTTATCCTTCTGTGCTACCAAATACTAGGCCTTATTTATTCATTTCAGCTGCTTTTTGTACCCATTAGCCAGCTCTATCTCCCCAGCAGCCCTACTTCCCTTCCTGGCCTCTGGTGATCATCCTTGTACTCTCTGTATCCACAGTTAAATCGTTTTGATTTTTAGATTCCACAAATAATTGAGAACATGCAATTTTTGTCTTTCTGTGTGCCTGGCTTATTTTTGTTAATACAATTATCTCTAGTTTCATCCATGTTGCTGAAAATGACTAAATATCATTCTTTTTAATGGCTAAATAGTACTCCATTGTGTAAATTAAACAGGATCATTTTTCTATTAAAAGAAAGTGGCAGTTGGGCATGGTGGCTCATGCCTATAATACTAGCACTTTGGGAGGCTGAGGCAAGAGGATCACTTGAACCAAAGAGTTTGAGAACAGCCTGAGCAATAGAGTGGGAATGCATCTCCACAAAACAATAAATAAATAATAATAATAAATTAGCCAGGCATGGTGATAAATGCTTATAGTCCCAGCTGCTTGGTGGCTGAGGAGAGAGGATTGCTTGAGCCTGGCAGGTTGAGGCTGCAGTGAGCTGGAGTCATGCCACCACACTCCAGCTTGGGTGACAAAGTGAGACCCTGCTACAGAAAAACAAACAAAAACCAAAAAACAAACAAAGTGACTAAATGGGCTAGTCACTATAGACTAGGTGGTTTATGTACAATAGGAATTTATTTCTCACAGATCTGGAGGCTAGGAAGCCCAAGGTTTCAATGTGCCAGCAAATTTGGTGTGTGGTGAAGGCTCTCTTTTTGGTTTTTAGGTTGCTGTCTTATAGCTGTATCAGCTCAAGATAAATACACTAGAGAGCTCTCTGGTGTGCCTTGTTAAGGGCAAATCCCATTCATGATGCTTATAACGTTATGAATTATTACTTCCCAAAGGCCCTACCTCCTAATGCCATCATATTGGGGTTTGAGGTTTTAACATATGGGTTTAGGGGAGAGACACACTTTTTTTTTTTTTTTTTTGAGATGGAGTCTCACTCTGTGTCCCATGCTGAAGTGCAAAGGTGCAATCTCAGCTAACGCAAGCTCTGCCTCCTGGGTTCAAGTAATTCTTCTGCCTCAGCCTCTTGAGTAGCTGGGACTAAAGGTGTGCACCACCATGCTTCGCCAATTTTTGTATCGTTAGTAGAAATGGGGTTTCACCATATTGGCCAGGGTGGTCTTGAACTCCTGACCACAGGTATCCACCTGCCTTGGCCTCCCAAAGTGCTGGGTTTACACACTTGAGCCACCGTTCTTGGCCAAGACACACATTTTCAGTCGATCGCATTCTAGTCCTGTAATTGCTCAACTGTGTTCTTGTCTGCTGCACAGATAAAACCAACTTATTGAGACAGTAGTGTTACAATAGAGATGGAATTTAATAACCACAGGGCTAGCCAAGTGGAAGAATGGGAGATATTTCTCAAATCTGCCTTCCCAAAAGCTCAGGGGGCAGGGATTTTAAGGATAATTTGGTAGACAGGTGGATGCTAATTGGTTGGAGATTATATTATAGGAATGTCCAAACTGTCTTTGCATGCTGAATCAGGTTCTAGATTGGGAGGACACAGGACCAGACATGCAAGTTCTTTGGTAAGAGTCATGGGTCCTGGTGAAGTCATTCATTCACCAGCATGCAAAAGTCTGAAAAATATCTCAAAGATCAATGTTAAGTTTTGACACTAATGATATTATCCATAGTAGCAATTGGGAAGTCACAAATCTTGTGACCTGTGGAACAGTAAACAATTATAGAAAGATAAGCTTGGAGGCAATGACTGGTTATTGTATGTGCATATATCTTTATTTTTTATTTTTTTATTATACTTTAAGTTTTGCGGTACATGTGTAGATCTATGCCTATATCTTAGCAGAATTCAGCTCTCTCACATAATCTTGATCTTGTGGCCCTTTATTTGTCTTAAAAAGAAAAGGTTTTGGTTCCCAAGCAAGAATGGAGTTAGTTTCATCTTTGTTTTAAAGTTAACAAAGGCAGTTAGCTTATGAGGTTAGAAGCAAGATAAAGTTAGTTAGGTTAGACTTCTCTCACTGTTATATTTTTTGCAAAGGTGATTTCAATCTCTCATAATTCATGTCCTTCTCCCATGCATAATACATTCATTGCATTTGAATAGCTAAAAAAAGTCTTAACTTGTTCTAGCATCAACTTTAAGGTTTAAGTCCAACATCTCATCAAAGTCAAATGTAAGTGAAACTCAAGATATGATTCATTGTGAGGCACACACTTCTTCAGTTGTGAACCTCTAAAACCAAATTATGTGTTTTCAAAGTATAATCGTGGTTCAAGCCTACAGTGGACATTTTCATCCTAAATGGGAGAAATAGGAAAGAAAAAATGAGTGACAGGTCCCAGGTAAGTTTAAAACCTAAGGAATCAAACAACATTAGACCTTAAAGCTAAAAAATCACCCTCTTTGGCTCCATGCTCTGTCTTCTAGATCCGGGGAAAAACTGACTCCTAACATTACCCAGCAGAAGTTACATCCCCAGAGCTTTGGATATCCTGCTCCTGCAACTTTAGGCAAAGTCCAGCTGGTCTGTTGAATGCAAGGCGATGTTCCCCAATTTTGAAACCATGGAGGCAGCCCTGATACTCTCTAAATTGCCTTCAGGGTCATTCTTCTTTTGGCAAAGTGCATGTTCAAAGACAAATAAATGGTTAGAGTTTCATCCTGTGAAACTCAAAAGACTGACTTCATTACTTCCTGCCTCCTTCCTCTTCAGTTTAAACTGGCAGTTTTTTTTTTTTTTTTTCTGCTGAGGAAGCCGATTAAGTCTGTGGTTCACACTCATGCAAATTTCTTTATCAAAGAGAAATTTTTGTGCATCTTTAGTGCAAGTTACTGAGTCATCAGTAGTGGTTTACTGAAATTATTGAAATTGTTTTTTCCCTTGAAATGTTTTCTGATTCTTCTTTTTTGCCTCTTGCCCTTTGAACACTTTTGTAAGTAAAAAATACTTTGCATTAAATTCGTTCCTGCTTGAAAATGTCGATAATGTTACTAATGCTTCTTACAAATGGCTTCATTCAGAAAATATTTTTTATTCACTTTTATGACTATTAAATTTAATTTAGGTCATTCTTATTTAAGATATTTTTTCCAAGTACTATGTTTATATAAACTTGTATTATTACTATCATTCCAATTTGTTTTAGACAACTTGTGTGTAGCCTGATCAAACCACTCATTTTCCTGGTCTATTAGCTGTGATGGAACTTCTGCTAACAGTATCAGACAATTAACACCTCTTTAATGTAACATATTGCAAATTGAGCTGTGGTGACAAGAAGTCATGTTAGCAAGCTAATTAACAGAATAGAATTGATTCTTGCTTAATAAATATTTAAGAGGAAATAAAATTTAGCACTGAAAAAACAGAAATGTCTTTATGTTCAGCCAATTTAAATACTGAAGGTATATTAGTAGTTTAGAAGGGGGACTTATTTGTATAACTAACATAAGTTAAAAGTTTCTTATTTTGACAGTTACTAGAAGAGATTCTTTAAAGATTTCTTCTTTAAAGGAAATGGGTAGGCTTATTTTTTCTTTAAAGATATATGAAAATCTTTAAAGCTTTCTTAGAAGTCGTTCCGTAGCAAGTGACAGAAACCCACATTAAAAATGTTTTCAAAAAAGAAAATGATACAAAAAGAGGACTTTCTTGATGTCTCTATCTGGGAAGTGTAAGGGTCATGTTATCTTCAACCACAGTTGGATGCAAGGACTAACACAAGGTTTTGAGGGTATTGTTTCTCCAGGTGGTAATGTACATGTTTTGCTGAGTCCTCACATTTACTTTTCTATTCTGTTCATCTCTATCCTGCAACTTACCTTAGCAGCCCCAGTGACATGTCCACATGTCAATCCTGAGAAGGATACTTAATAATTGCTTGTGATTTTAAACAAATCTATTTATTTAACAAATATTTACATATCACATTCTAAATTTCAGACACTCTTCTAAGTATTACAAACATTAGCTTATCAATCCTTGTTACAATTTAAAGATAGATAAAAATGTCAATAGATGTTCACTAAAAGAGTGATAGTCTTAGAATAATTAAGTTTATGAGTTTTGTCATGTATAACATAAGCTAAGTATCAAATGTTAATAGTAAAAATATAGCAAATATATATATATATATAGTGATGCAGTCCTGAAATTATAATGAAAGATTATCAAGCTATTTAGTTTATATACTGATAATTAAATATGATTGTGCTGTCAAATAAGCGGAAAATTTAACCTGCAGGAAAAAACAAAACAATTCTGGTTCTTCATGTTCTTTCTTCCATTTAATCACAAATCTTTGATTTCCTGAACCAAAACTAGAAGAGAGACATCAGACAAGGTATTACATTCTAATGAAGTCTTCCCCGAACCATTCTAAATAAGATGACTTATTAGTACAGTTTAATTATACTTCTTGAATTGCAAAAATAGCCTGGCATAGTAAAATCCATGTGCATTTTGAATACTTCTATAACTTAGTGTCTCTGTCTGAACTCTTTCCAGAATGTTTTCCTCCTTTTTCACTTTTAATCAGTTCCTTTTACCCCTTTGCAGTCATGACTGTGAAAGTGAATCTCCTACCGCTTCATTGGTGGAGGTAATGATTATCTGTGTGCTTTGTGACTTCTACGCTGACTCTGTACACACACCTGTGCACAGCCAATGAAAGCACCTCCCCAAGGAATGTGCTTTGTTCTCTCAACTAACCTGCTTATTCTGATCATGCCACAATCTGGGTCTCAGTGTGTGTGTGAGGGGGTAAATGAAGGCTTTGTTGCATTACTTTCTAAACTGCTGCTGAATAGCATATGCTAATAATGATAATGATCACTTTCCTACCCTCAGAGTCCTAAATATTTAGTCAAGTTTTGTGTTATATGGCTTTATTTTTAGTTTGAATACTTATTTTTTTTTTTATTTCTTGTGTCCAAAAAATACAATATGTTGAGTTATTTTCTTCCAGGATTGTTAAAGAAGCTCCCTTTATGTGAGTGCTTGGTAAAAGATGAATTAAAATACAGATAAAGGAGGGATATTATACTGTAAGTAGAATAATTCAGATTATTCTAAAAAATTATAGAAATTAGCAGTGTTTACAATCAACTTGACCTGAGTTAATTTCTTTGCTACACTACTTACTGATGAGACCCTAAATTCCTTCATCTGCCATGTGGAGATAATACCTATGCTTTCATATCTGAGGATCGAGTGAGGCTTTACATACTAATCACATAGCAAATAATAGTAACAGACATTTACTAATAAGTGGCATTTATTTTCATTTTCTTTGCAACCTAGTTTATAACATTATTGAAAGGAGCTCCCTTTTCTTGCTTAGGCTTCACTATCCTCATACACCACAATAGCCTTTCCATAGGCTTTCATTCTCTCATCCTGGAAAACTGAACTATTTAGAGTCCTCCAAAACATCAGTCTTTTTCTTCTACCTTACATCTATGCCCTACAGGGATCTCTGGGATGTCTATGCTTAGATTATATTGCTGCAAAGGGAGTAAACTGAGAAGGAATCTTTTCAGGTATTTTAGTTCTTAGTAAATTTGGCATGATTGCTCAAAATTTGGAACTCTCTAATTTGTTATGTCAAGAAAAAGAGTTGTGATGAATCATTAAAGAACAATATTTTATCCATCAAAAATTTATGGATTTTATTCATATAATATTGTATAACCTAAACATGTAAAATGAATTCAAGAAGAAATTAAATTTATAAATGAGAATCGATAATAGCTTATACAGGAAAACAGATCTTGCCATGTCCCACAAAGTGCCCGTGACATCATTGTTTAAAGTGAAGACACTTTTGAATAAGACACGGTGAGACTTTCTCATACTTTTCATTTTCACTGTAGAATTCTTTCTTTAAATATTTTATAAATGGATACACCAAAGTAGATAAATTAGAGCTGTTCTGGTATTTGTTTTTTCTCATCTTTTCTGCTTTTTGATGTCAACTTTCAGGGGCATTTCCTGGATAAATGTTTTATATCACCCTTCTTATCACTTTTAAGCATGTTTTAAACCTAAAAGGTTTTGTATAAAGATGTTTCAGTAGATTGATTTGAAATAGAGAACTGGCCTAAGGAGAGTCCATTCTTGGCCCATCTTGAGGAAATCAGTTTTCACAGAAATTTTGTCTCAAAGTTACACTGTGCCCTCAGCAATGTGAACTAAAAGACACAGAGACTAAGAGTGAGCAGCAAGAGCTTGATCTAGAAGGCCACAGAGGACTGGATTGTGACGTCAAATATTTGCAAAATGGATAAACCAAGTGAGCTAGTGAAGCGGAAAGAGAATGGAGCAGATGCACACATGTATAGATAGAGATAACAGACACCATGTAGGCCTCTCTCTGATGGGAGATTGGAATGCTCTTGGATTTTAATGAAGTTTTTAGCTTTCAAGTAAATTTTGCAGCAAGTCTGGTATGTCTTGGACTACCTCAGATATCTGCATTTATATGCAAAATATATCTTTTATTTCACTCATGATTAGTGGAGTTTTGTTTCTTGTAATCAAAGGATTCTACACTGAAAAATACATTTCAGCTACTAATGTGGCTGCAAGCAGTGGTATCTAGAAACATTGAGAGATTGGTTAAGGCAGGATGGCTGGGAAGAAGACATTCAGAATCTTTCAACCAGAAAGCTATCAGTTTATACATTTTTCATAGAAAAACAGTTAACACAAACTTTCAGAAACCAGCATATACAACTACTTAGGGGGCAGAGTTGGGGAAATTTAGTAGAAAAATTTCAGGTTAGTTATATTTTCTGTTATTTCTTGATGCGCCTTATGTCTGTAAGAACACTGAGAACAGAAACACTGCTGTTTGAGAGTATCTGTCTGGAAGCAGATGATAAAATATAATTATGTAAGATTGCTCTTTAAGAGATTTCTACTGGCACTCTGAGACCACTGAGGTTCATGTACAAAAATCCAGCTTGACCACTGAGCCTGACGTAGCAATGGTATCATTTTAGGTTAAAGTCAGTGCTTTCATTGCAAAACAACAACAACAAAGCAGTAGAAGTGAAAACACCATGGAAATTCTAATAGTGTAACTGGAATAAGAAGAGTTCCCCATGTTGTTGGCCAACTCTTCTTGGGGAATCCTAGAAGAACCAGTGCTTTATGGGTGGTTAGGCTGCAAACTCACACATCATCTGGGGCATTTGAGATTGTTAGAAAGTTATAGCTAGGCTGATGGTCTGATATGGGCAGTAACTAGTAATATTTACATATCAGAATTTGGCTTTTAACACACACACAATCTCCAAGAATAAAAATAATAAATCCTAGAAGGGTTTTACCGCCAGGAAATTTTCTCTGTTCATTTTCTTGAACAGACTGACTCAAAGTAGCATGGGAATGAGTCCCAAACACTCATGTAATGCTGGGCACTGAGGTGAAAGGGCTAGGATGCTAATGTAGAATTCTACAGCTTTATAACCTTGAAGGAAGCATATTTTCCATTGCCTTTCTCAATGCTGATTCTTCTCAGTGTAATTGAAGAATTTCACTCTCCTGCCTCAGTTGAGCAACAAGAGATTCATCTGGAAGCGAGGATAAACACATCAGATTATTTATCATGGAAATAAATGTACTCAAATACTGTAGCCAGTTGACAGTATTTTCCTCAAAGGACTTATAGATTTGGGGTTGGAATGGTAATGTTCAATCTCATGAAAACTAAGCAGTGAGAGAAGCTATCAAATAGAGGAGAATGAATCAGATTTGCTGAGTCAATTAGTGCTGCAGAGACACCGTAGCCCCCTAGAGAAAGAAGGAATGCATAATTCATTATCTGTGGCATCACTCCATTTCTACTTCCCAGGAAGCTGCCTCTGCTTTAGATCCATGGTATCTCTAGCCATACCCTAGAACCTCTTTGCAATGAACTCATTTGAAAGGGCTTATATGGCTTTCATTTCAGAGATCTGGCCAGCAGAGCTGTAGAATTCATCATTATTTTTTCATCTTACTTCAGACTGCCAGTCAGTCCACCATAATTATCACTGCTCCTCCGCTTTAAAGTCTATCCATTTTCTTGAGAACTTTTTGGAACTGAACCAAATACAGTAGTTAGTAGACTATAGACTGAGAGATTGCTGAAGGACTTTCACTGCCCTGTTCCAGGGCCTTTGTGTATAAAACCCTAAATTACTTCTGTGCCTTTGGATCACTATATCCTATTTCAAGTGCATTTTGACATTTCAGATATTTCCTGAGTTCTGTCTGACATTTCTAAAACAACTGGCCATTGATTTTTTTCATTAGTTATGTCCCCGCAAGCCCATGTGACACTTAGCACCAGATCCAGAGCACCCTATATTAAAATATAACAGCTGACAAGCTGCAAGGGCAGGTCTGGACCAACTGACCTTCTTTCATTCTCTGCCATGATGTAATAAACATTATCCTGCCACAAAGCTGAGAAGTCTCTTGTCTGATGACACCTACTGATAATGCACAGTTTAAAACTGCCACCATGGTGAACAGGAGAAAAGTACTCTGGTGACTGGGGACTATTTACTAATGATAGCTTAACAGAGGGCAATGGCAGGTATTCATGCTGTATAATGAGTATTTATTATGTCTGCTTGTAACTAAAGGCACTTGTTATCATTTATGTGAAAATTATCTTTAGAAAAGCAATCAAAGTAATAAAATAGCTTATGCATAACAAAGCAGCAAATTGAGATCTGATAAGTCTACTATTAAGATAATTTATTTACATATTAAGATTCTATTGCTTATGTATGACTTTAGTTAAGTAATATTACTTTGCGTCGTATGTAGAATTTAGGGCTTCTATGATTTTAAATGTATTTAAAAATTATGAATAATTTCTTGTAAGCTCCCTTTTTAGGAGATTTTAAAACTTACTCCTATTGATGAACACAGTATTGGCTGGAAGGGACAGAGCAAGACATATTTCTTTTCAAACTCATCCTTGTAGTGTTTCAAGGAAAGGTCTTCAACTGGTGTGTTTCCTGATCAAGACGTTTGTTCTCACAAAATAATAAAAATTTTCTATTTGCAAACCAGCTCTGTTGTGGTGAGCCAATTATCTATGTTAACCCATTCCATTTACACCCTAGAAGATGCAGATGGAGACAGAGTAAAGCAAATAGAGGGGTTTTAAAATGACTCGATCAGTTAGGGAAGAATCAGGGACAAAAAGAAAAAATCAAAGCCTTATATCCTACATGAACTTGGCAAGTCCTGGTCATGTGGAGATGGCCCCACATATTGTCTATTGTATGAAAATTTCGATCTCAAATTACTTAAGCTGATGTATTTTTCTCAGGTTTATTTTTATCAATTGTAATATATAAAAATAATACTTGACTCATAGGGCTGTTAAATGAGAAAGGCCCTGTAAGATACTTGAGACTCAGTCTAGACTATATATACATATATATAGCATAGTTATAACAGTAGTATTATATATTGTAATTTAAAATGCTTCATTAAAAGTTTCATTATTTTTAAGAGTCAAAATCTTTTCTAAAATAATTTATTTCAACTCTGAGCAAAAAAATCAGCAGAAATGAAGTAGTTATCCATATACAAATTAAAGTATATTTTTAACTTTCTGAAATGTTTCATAATTCTTATCTAAGGAGTTTGTGTTTTGTGTGGTTGGTTAAACTTGTAATTTTCTCTCTGAATTTTTGTTTCCATGTTTTGTTCTTTAAAAATTCTGCATAACTCCAATAGAAAATTTGTTTCAATTTTTAATATTGTGTAGCCAAATATTTACTATAAAGACATATAATGTATGTGACTGACTTACTATTAAAAATCAATACATGTTTAAAATTTGGTAAAATTCAGGCAGCATATCACAAGTAAATGCTGCACTGGAGATGTAATGATTTATTATTTCACAATATTTATTGGCATTGTTGGAATAATGGGACAGTTGTATTTTATTTGTTAACTAACACATTGACTGATACTTATGATATCAGAACCAAGGGATGCAAAAACCATATGCTATAGCTTCATACCACTGAATTTCTGGGCAACTAAACCAACAGGGATGGCTTGAGTGACGTTTTAAATTTGTTTTTTTTTTCCTGAGTGGTTTTCATTTAATCACAATAATACTCTGGGTTCTGTCTTAGGCCCTAAAGTCTTTTGAAGGAATACACCTAACAAGACAGATGTCCTTTTATACTATTTTCATTTGTTAATGTCATGGGATTGTCTTTGCAGTGGCCATAATGAGTTTATTCAAGGAAACTAAATATAGCTAGACAAAAAAATAGAGGAAAAAATACATTGGTAATAAAAATAAAATATTGCCCAAATGGGGCTTTGGCAAAGTAGAGTTATCACTTTTGTCAGACGTTATTAAAGTAGCTATTTGGAACATTGTCTATGGAGAGTATGTTTATGTTTAAGGTCAATAATGAAGTAGGCTGCCTGTGGGAATTCCTCTGACGATCTCCTTCTAGCTATATATCCCCAGGTCTACTTCTTGCTTCTCACCAACAAAATAAACTTTTAATTTAGCCTGTGTTACTTTATCCATATGGGTGATGATTTGTTGCGTTACTTGGAGTTTAGTTTCTATCTTAAAAACAGAATGGATAAAAAGGCCTCCAGCACTAATTTTTAGAATGCAGTATCTTCTACTACTCACCAATTTCACTTATGCTCCCCTTGTATGTGTTATGGCCTTTGGCTGACCACTTTGATGTGCAGGGGCTTGTAGGGGCAGATGATAAGGGTTTCCGTGAATTTGTTTATTCTAACTCTTGCTTTCAGCAACTTGGGAAATCGTCCTAGGATGGGGTGAAAAATTCACTGGGTCCACCGAGAGGACCCATTCTCCATAACTCTATCAACCAACTTACAAAAGCCTTAGTGTTGGCCACTTGATTCCAATAGTGTTTTTGGTACTCAGAAATTAAATAAACTCAGCCTCACTCTTTATAGATCTCTGAATGGTGTATTCTTTCTTTTTTACAGTGTGTATGTAGCCACATGGTTAAATGGCCTGAGTCCCTTTAAAGAAAACTTTAAGGAAGATTTACAGACCTCTCTTGGCAAAGTATCTCAGCTTCCTTCTTTAAGTGGATCTTCTGTGTTTTTCATTTAAACGGTTTGGGTCTATGACATAGCTCTGAAATAGAAACTTGGTGGAGGGATGAGACTCTCCATTATGGTGACTGAAATGAGACATCTGCTTATGAATCCTAGTGTTTCTCTGTGATTATTCATTAACCAATTATTTAAAAGGCTTATCCTCTATTTTATTTCTTGTGACTAATTAGCTACTGCCAAAGCTGTCAGTAGGTCAAAATATTCTGATGACTGCTCTGGACCTATTCTCCCTTATAGTAGCTGTGCTCACCCTACTTCAGGAGATGAGGTGGTGAGGTCCTATCTTGTGTCCTCAGTCAACCCAGAAACTTGTATTTCAATGGTAGCATCTCTCCTCTTTATCTCTGACCTGCAGAGAACAACTGTGAGATTTTCTAAGAATCTCTCAAATTTGGGAAATAAGGAAGACTGGTGGGTGGGTCACACATGAAACAATAATACACCTCAATATTTTTATCTCTGTATGCCCTTGGATCTTTCTTCTAGGAATATATCATCAGAAAATTTTGGCATCTTAAGCTCATTTGATGTAATTCACTGTTGTGTTTCACTCCCAGTCAATCAACCAATAATTGTTAAAGCCACTCTGAACAGCTGAAGCAAACACATTGAATTGAGGGACTTTGGAAAGTTAATCATAGTAATAAATTCAGACATTTAACCCTTTTCCAGTTTAGAAAAAGAAAGTGCAGTTCTCTGCCAGTGCTCATTTAATTTTATATAAACACACTTTTGAAGGCTGAAGCAAATCTGATTGATTTTCAATGTGACAATAAAACATGAAAACTGTTCTTGGAGTTATTTATAAACAGAACTAACCTCAGAATCATCTGAATCATCAGAATAATGTATGTCAGAAAAATGGAATTCATCAACTCTATCTCTGGCCAACAACTGTTCGAGAACAATGTTAACATCATATGTAGGAGTGCTACGTTTTCTAGGATTTGATGTTTTCAGCTATCATGGATTGCTAGTTTTGTAAATGGAAATACCATTACTAAAAGCAAAAGGCTATAAATCGAATGATGTCTTTTGTTTCCAAAGTCGACATACTAGAGTGATGGGAGAATAATAATAATAGCAAGAGATTTTACGGCAGAGTTATCTCAGAGTAAAGACTGCAGCCGCAAGTGCTTTCAAGTGTATTTTCAAGGCAAATGGAATTAATATAGGAAATTGATTACTTTAGCTGACTGCGGGAGCAGGAAGGTTGTGTTTATTCAGAGCTCACAAAACCCTGCTACTGAGACTCCATGAGCTATGTTGTCACTGTTGCTGTTAAAACCGCTGTGACTGACAAAGGGCCAGAAGCTGGAAGTCCACAGTCATGACACCTTTTTTCGTAGTACCTCTTTTCCAACTAGTGCTACTTACCAGCAGAACCCAATGAAACCTTGTAGGAAAGTGCATAGTATGAATTCTCTTGGAAGGCTTCCTGGATCTGTCTGAATAGAGGGGAGAATGAATGGGTGAATGCGGAGGTTAACACCCACTCTTCAGCACACTTACAATCTTTCCCTTTTTCAGAATGTACAACTAGGCTTTTTAGGCAAATGTAGCCAATAGCAATTAAAGGAATTTTTAAATTTTCAGAAATCTAGAAGATTTTGTTCATCTTTGGCTTTACAAACTCAGGTTCTGGACATTTTTCTTCCTTCTTACTGCAGCCCCTCTTTACCTAAGAGTAGAGTCTTTTGACTTATTTTATTTTCATTTTCCTAATAATTCTTTTTGCTTTACTTAGAAAAGGAGTAAAAAGTTATTACATCATAATGTTGATACAAAGTGAAATATTTATTAACCTTTTAAAAAATTATTCATATAATAAAGGAATTAACATTTATTACAGGAAATAAAAATGAACAGTTTCTTCACGTTTTATCTTGATCTCAGTGTCTTGAAGCTCTTCAAGTTTTATATCAATGTCATTCTTATGCTATCAAAAGGAATATATTCTGCTTACCATTATTGCCTTGAATAATACATGCATACACATGAAGTATTAGCACCACATTCCATAATGTAATAAATTTAAGTTATCAATTAAGAAATGAAAAAAAGTCATATTACATATGCTTCCTCATTTTGAGAACCAAAGTTAAATAAGTAGACCACTATATACTAAAATAGAAACAATATTTTCACTAGTTTACATCAGTGATAAACTGTAGTAACATACATTTCTCTCCCGCTGCACATATTCAAGTCATGAGAAATTTCAGAGACAGCTAAACTATGATTTTTAAATTGTCACCACTGCAACTTGATGAATTAGCCAGTTTTATGAAAAATATGTACTGAATAGGTTTTACTTCTATTTCTTTTATTTCCTCTCAGATCCACTTGGTCACTTTCTTGGTGATAAGCACAGGAGAGGCAGCTCCACCTGAAATTGCTCTGTGCTTGGTCTGTTGCTAGTTGTTCCTGTGGCAGTGGTCACTGCCATCTAGGGTATCTTGGTCATGATGGGTTTGCAGGCTTACTCTATTTCTACTTTTTCACATCAATTTCTACTATCCTGAAATATGAATAATCTTAGGTTTGTCCTCGCAATTTTTTCTATTTTGGAATTCAGCCTTTCACACAGTGGTCTTCTTTGCAATGAAATATCACTCAAGTGGTTTATGACTACTTGGTTAACCTTAGTCTGTTTCTTATAAACTACCTAAGTGTGGGACTGATATCTGTTCTGGCTTACCATTCTATCTCTTGGAACCTAAAAAGCACAGTATGCCATGCTTGACATTTAGTAAGTAAGTTTTCCTTAAAAATATGGGAAGGAAACAATATTTGGAATGTTAGGTTCAGAGAATGTGTATAGTTTTCATAGGATATAAAAAGTTAGGTTTTGGAATGGAATAGGAGAGTGCGGTATGTTTTCATGTAATGTCAGATGTCAGTTGGGCTGTAAATGGCAGGTGGTGAGATGGGATTTTTATGCAAAGCCAGGGCAACAAAAAAGTGGAAAAAGTCCAGAGACCGGGATAGGACTTGTGGGTGATAAGCTGTGGCAGGCTATATGTACTTAGGGAAAGAATGGTGCTTTTAGCCAAAGTAGGGAATGCAGAAGGAAGAGCTGATTTGGAGAAACAATTATTTGTTCAGTTTTTAATGTTTAATTTGTGATGTTGCTGGGATACCCAGTTGGTTGACAAATTAGGCCTATTGAAGAGAAGGCGGGTTGAGACGTCATTGAATCAGAACCAATTTTGCTGCTGACTGCTTGAATTACAGAAAACCAACTTGGGCCTGTAGTTCTTATGTGTTAAATAAGGATCCTATTTAGGGGCTAGATGATTACTACAGTGTTTTCTGTTTTCACATTTGCTTTTCCACTCTTACAGAATTTTTGGAAGAGCATAAAATATACCTTTATAAAATATATTTTTTATTTTTCTAATTGTGGTAAAAACATAACTAAAATAAAATTTATTATTTTAACCATTTTTAAGAGTACAATTCAGTAGAATTATGGACCTTCATAATGTTGTATAATTATTGCTATCCATTTCTGGAAGATGTTTTCATGATCCCAAACAGAAACTCTCTACACATTAAACAATAACTCTCTCTTTCCCCCTTTTTCTAGTTCTTGTAACGTACATCATACTTTCTGTCTGGTTGAATGAGGTACCTAGAATAAGCAAGTTAATAGAAAATGGACTTTTTCAAGTTAAATTTTTACTTAGCATTTAGAAACTTTTGAATGCATGATTTTGTTCTCACGTACGATATATAATTACATATAAGTATAGTATCAGGAATATTAGACTATATTACTGTTAAAGGGGTTATTAGAATATATTATCATAGAAGTTGTGTAGAAGACTCTTAATAGTGCTTTTAAGTCTAACAATTATAATTGAGCTCTAAGAACACTGTCACCTCTAACAATATATAAAGGATATATATATATATATATATATATATATAAATATATAAAGGATGTTATATACAATAATTACATATACATTATATTCAATAATTGTATATGTAATTGTACAGTCTTAAAATATGTTAAGCAATGGACTATGTGTTTTCAAAAATGCATTTTTTTTGAGTCTAGATGTCATATGTCATAGTTTATCAGAAAAATGTATTTAAGAGAGTACCTTTAGAATTGCAAGAATTCCAATCAAGGTCTAGAAAAATAAGGTATCAAAGTGGGATCCAAATGAATGCTTGATGAAAGTTTTTCTACAAAAAAGTACAATTTTTCAGTGGTCTGACTTTTGCCTTTCTCAGGCAGTGAATAAATAAGGCATACAAAAAGCATAACTTCGGTGGTTTATAGCTCAACTGTTAAAAAAAAAATCTAACATGAGCCCAAAGCTCATGCTTTATATTCAGAAAATAAATATTCCTTTGACTTGTCTAATACTAATCATTAATGATTTGTGAATTCTTGTTAAGATTAATTCAGATAATATTTAAAATCTAATTACAAATGTAATACTCTCAATAGATGCTCTAAATTTAACCAGGCAATATTTTATGTAAACATTTTAGACAAGCTAATCCTGAAATATACCTACTTTTCAGATTGAATTTTGTATGTGGTTCGTATATCGCTGATATTCGCCATTTTGATATCCTTTTCTCCCTAAATGTTCAGGAGCAGTTGCTATGTGTGGTATCCTGGGTATGTAGGTGACTGTGTGGGGGTGGTGAGGGGAGGGCGGGGGAGCAATGGAAAAACAGGCATTTGTGCTTTCTAATAACTTACAATTTAAGTGGAAAAAATGATGTCAAACTAGTAATATTCATAATATATTTAAGGGAGTCCAGGAGATGGTATGTCAACATTCAATCTACATTATTCTTCTTGATTCCTATGGTTTGTGAGCTAAAGTCATAAGATACGTTTACATTATTTTATTTTTCTGAATATTACCTTTGGGAGAAAATTATCTTTTCTCCTTTCTACCATATTATTTGTTATTTCTTCTGTCAGGAAACATATTACTATTTATTTATTCATTGATTTGCTCATCATATATATAATGAGCTTCCTTGTAGGTCCTGGGGATACAGTGGTGAACAAGATGCCTAATTTTTTGCCTGCAAGAAGATTACATTGTAAAGAAAGAGAGAGAAGAGATACAAAATTGGTACTTCATAGTATTAACTGCTTTGTAGTAAATTAAAATACAGGGATGTAGTGGTATATGAATAGTTGGGTGGGTAGCAAAGCCAGGCTTCTTTATGGAAGAGACCTGCCAGCTGAGATCTGTGTTGAAACCAGCCAGCCATGTGATGATCAAAGAGAAGGGCATTCCAGGCACAAAGGCCAGCAGGTGCACAAAGCCCTGAAGTAGGACAGAGGTTTGGCAGAGAGCAGAAAGGAGATAAATGTAGCTGAGAACAGTAAGTCAATGAGGAAAGTGGTATAACTTGAGGTTACAGAGGTAGACAGGGGTCACATAACTTATGGTAAAAGCTTCCATCACGAGTTGGGCATTAAAGACCCTCCATAATTGGTCACAATCGACTTATCTGACTAAACTTCCACTATACTCCATTATTTTCCCCATAATATTCTAAACAAACCTGTCATTTTATAGGAGAATTCTGCACACTTAGAATATATTTCCCATTTTCTGCATATTCAAATACCTATAATTCTTCAAAGCCTATTTCTTTATAAACAATCTAAATATTAATATTTTTAATATAAAATTCTGTGGAAAATATTTTTAGAAAAATTTATGTTTGGTATTTTGACATACTGTATAGGTTGATGTAAATATATATATATATATATTTTTTTTCTTTTTTTGAGTTACATTTTTCTCATTAAAAATGAAATATATTCTCCTAATAAGACTGTTTGAAATCAAAGATACAAAAGAGCACAAGGAAATGAAAATCAAATTGTTTTATTACTATCATCCAGAGATGTTACTGTCAACATTTTAACAATTTTAAACCACAACCACCTGCTATTTTTAACTTAAAGATATATTAAACATTTTATTAATCCATCCACATATATATATATATATATATATATATATTTTTTTTTTTTTTTAGACAGTCTTGCTCTGTTTCCAGGCGCCAGGCTGGAGTGCAGTGGCATGATCTTGGCTCGCTGCAACTTTGCCTCCCGGGTTCAAGCAATTCTCCTGCCTCAGCCTCC
>NW_016107417.1:4715442-4719215 GCF_001604975.1 Cebus imitator | reverse complement strand
TGCCACCATGCCCAGCTGATTTTCATATATTTTTTAGTAGAGACAGAGTTTCACCATGTTGGCCAAGATGGTCTCGATCTCTTGACCTCGTAATCCACCCACCTTGGCCTCTCACAGTGCTGGAATTACAGGCATGAGCCACTGCGCCTGGCCTCTTGTCCATATTTAAGTATAAACAACCTGCTGTTTTTAACTTAAAATACTAGATTTTATGTCATATATATATTTTTATTTTACATAGGTTATCATTTCATTTTTTGTATATAAAGTATTTGAACTGATATACCCTAGAATTGTATGTTTGATTGTTTTCTGATTATTCAGACTAACGACATTTCGATGAAAAAATTTTGTTTTTGCTAAGTCTTTCTTCAGTTATACACTTATGTTTTCAAGAGAAATTTTTATAAGTAGAATGACTGGCTCAAATGTTATGCAAAATTTCTAAGTTATGATACTAATAAATTGACTTTTCTGAATTAATCATCAGTTTTATAATTCTTTTATTGTTACCTAATATTGTACACATTGGCAACTTATACTCTTTATTGCTGAAGACTACACCTTTAATTTAAGTCCTTTATGTAATTTAAGAGAGTGCTTACTTTTTAAGCAGTGAATGTAGTAAATCATAAATTTACTGGCTGGAAAACAACGAAATAATCTTTGCATACCTATATGCTTCATACTGTGCTGATTTCTCTGAAACCCAATTCTGCAGAGAGGTGATTTTGACATTACACACTGGCTTAAGGCTGGCACTAGATTTGTTGGCAATAATCAAGTTTTGAATCTGAATTCAAGAAAACCTGTCCTAATAGGAAATTAATTGAACCACCCTGTTTATATTGTCAGTAATGCTGAATTATTTTATGAGTTATAAGAATAATGTTTATCTTTTGAAATTATGTAAAATTAAAAATATGTCAATAGAATAATATATATATTTTTTAAATGGCAGTAAACATTGCCTAGGTCTTTGCTCATTCTCAAATTCAGTATAGAATTTAAATGAATGAGTAAAGTTTACGAACAACCTCCCTTGATCCCATTTAGCAGTAGCCTATAAATGTAGCCAGTATTGTCATACACTTGCATCTTCAAATTTAAAAATTTAATATACATTGACCATTTAAATATCATTAGGGAGTAGAGTAAAAACCATTACTTAGAGATGCTAGAAATATTTGTCACCTATTTTCACAATGTTCACTTAATAAATACTGAGTATTAAAATATCAGTGTTTTTTTTTTTTTAAATCTTCACATAAGTAACATCAGCAGAATTAAATTAAAAATTAAGTATTTAGAAAAGGAAAGGCTTTTCTTTCCCTGCTGAGAAGGATACTTTAGTTGATGATGGTGCTACCCCTACTGCTCTTAAGTAAATGTTCACTCCAGGGGTCAACCAAATGTAAAATAATATATGAAAACAATTATACCAGTGTCCTAATTTACAAATGATTTGGAATGTCTGAGAGATCACCTACTGTTCTCTATAACTTTTTGTGGTATGAGACAGTGTTCTCAAAACTTAAAAGAGGTTTGCAAACGGAGAATTGCCTTTTTACTTCTTACGTATTAGTACTTTCAATTTAAGTTTTTCTTTAGAATTAGAAGAAAATAAAGTCAGAAAGAAAGTTTAAATTTTATTTGAAATGTCAATTTTCTTATATTCTATATTTTAAATAAAGTACTAATGATTATAAAATAATACTAAAACACTAGAGAATATTTCTTGTGACAAAATACAGCAATGCATAGGGACATTAGCATGTAAGTTTTGACCATTTTAATATTATATACCAGTGTACAATGCAGTGTACAGCCTATGGCATGGCAGATTTGGATTGAATCATTGTCAATAAGACTTGCGTATTTAGGCACACTGGGGGAACTGGGTGTTACACAACATACAAATGTCTGCAGTATTTTTATCCATGCTATTATTTTCTTTAAAAAATTTGGCATATTATTCTTTCCTAGACTGTTTTTAAGCATTTTTACTGCTAAGTATTACTGTTTAAGATAGCTGCATATTCTATTAGCAGTCTCATTTAGCATTTTACAGTCATGACAAATAAATTATTTGGCTAAAAATTTAAAGAATTTGAACTGACTGCAGACATGTTAAATACCTATAGTATACTTTCACTGTTACATCACAAAACAACCACATATAAAAACACTAAAAGTTCATTTTTAGAAGAGAAAAAAAATACAAACATTTAGGAGCTTTTTTTTTTTTTACTCATTCAGATACTTGGCACTGGGCCTTGATCAAAATTATTTTTCCTTATTAAAAATACTTCTTATGACTTCCAAATTTCTGTTGGAAATGTTACTAATATTTAAATCATTCATATTTATAAACATGAAACTATGCTTTAATTATCCATTTCCATCACTGTGTCATCATCTGTCACCAAGCATTCTCGATTTAATTTCTGTACCATTTTGTCATCATATTTTTTCCGGTCCCATTGCCAGAAGTCCTACTGCATATGCCCTGAATTATTTCAATAAACTCCTGAGATTAGTAAAAAAATAATAACTGCTGAGAAAATATGCTCATAATTTCTTTTGGCAGTATATCTTTTACACTGTTTTATTAGTCTTCCCAAAGTAAGATTTGATCACAGCACTCTTTTCTTAAAAAAAAAAATTAAAACATTCAGTTGTTTTTTAATTCATTTATTTATTTTTACAAATTTAAATGCTGACATTTATCTGTCATTAATAAGGAAATTTCAGCCAAGATACTCAGGTTTCACTTTTAACTTCTTTCTATATCTTGTGTTTAGAACAAACTGATGGCTGGTTGTTTCCTAGGAAAACCATAAATATTCCATCTTTGTGATTATAATTTAGACTGAACAGAAAGCTTTGTTAGGGTGGAGAGTTAACTACTCATCTAGAACACAGTAAAATACATTGTAGATACAAGAAAAAGACTGAATTGAATGAGGCATTAATATAATTAAAAATGTGAGTTATATAAAAGTTTCATTCCATGCTTATGGTTAGGAGAATCAATATTGTGAAAATGGCCATACTGCCCGAAGTAATTTATAGATTTATCACTATCCTCATCAAATCACCAATGGCTTTCTTCACAGAACTGGAAAAAAACAGTTTAAACTTCGTATGGTACCAAAAAAGGGCCCGGATAGCCAAGACAATCCTAAGCAAAAAGAACAAAGCTGGCGGCATCACCTTGCTGGACTTCAAGCTATACTACAAAGGCAACAGTAATGAAAACAGCATGGTACTGGTATCAGACAGAGACATAGACCAATGGAACAGAACAGAGGCCTCCGGAGCAACACCACACCTCTACAAACCATCTGATCTTTGACAAACCTGACGAAAACAAGCAACGGGGAAAGGATCCCCTGTTTAATAAATGGTGTTGGGAAAATTGGCTGGCAATGTGCAGAAAGCAGAAACTGGACCCCTTCCTGACACCTTGCACTAAAATTAACTCCAGATGGATTAAGGACCTAAACATAAAACCTAACACCATAAAAACCCTAGAAGAGGCCCGGCGAGGTGGCTTACACCTGTAATCCCAGCACTTTGGGAGGCTGAGGCAGACAGATCATGAGGTCAAGAGATCAAGACCATCCTGGCCAACATGGGGAAACCCCAACTGTACTAAAATACAAAACTAGCTGGGCATGGTGGCACATACCTGTAGTCCTAGCTACTCGGGAGACTGAGGCAGGAGAATTGCTTGAACCTGGGAGGTGGAGGTTGCAGTGAGCCAAGAT
>NW_016107417.1:4713478-4715425 GCF_001604975.1 Cebus imitator | reverse complement strand
AAAAAAAAAAAAAAAAAATCAGAAGAAAACCTAGGCAAAACCATTCAGGACATAGGCACAGGCAAGGACTTCATGACTAAAGCACCAAAAGCAATGGTAACAAAAGCCAAAAATAGACAAACGGTATCTAATGAAACTCCAGAGCTTCTGCACAGCAAAAGAAACAATAATTAGAGCAAACTGGCAACCAACAGAATGGGGAAAAAAAATTTGCAATCTATCCATCTGACAAAGGGCTAATATTCAAAATCTACAAAGAATGAAACAGATTTACAAGAGAAAAACAACCCCATTGAAAAGTGGGTGAAGGATATGAACAGACACTTTTCAAAAGAAGACATATACGAAGCCAACAAACATATGAAAAAATGCTCATCATCACTGGTCATTAGAGAAATGCAAATCAAAACCACATTGAGATATCATCTCACACCAGTTAGAGTGGTGATCATTAAAAAATCTGGAGACAACAGATGCTGGAGAGGATGTGGAGAAACAGGAACACCTTTACACTGTTGGTGGGAGTGTAAACTGGTTCAACTATTGCAGAAGACAGTGTGGAGATTCCTCAGGACCTAGAAATAGAGATTCCATTTGACTTAGCAATCCTATTACTGGGTATATACCCAAAAGATTAGAAATCGTTCTATTATAAAGACTCATACACATGTATGTTCATTTCAGCACTGTTTACAATAGCGAAGACTTGGAACCAACCCAAATGCCCATCAATGATAGATTGGACAAAGAAAATGTGGCACAGATGTACCATGGAATAATATGCAGCCATAAAAAAGGATGAGTTCATGTCCTTTGTAGGGAAATGGATGAACCTGGAAACCATCATTCTCAGCAAACTGACACAAGAACAGAAAATCAAACACCACATGTTCTCACTCATAGGCAGGTGTTGAACAATGAGAACACTTGCACACAAAGAGGGGAGCATCACACACTGGGATCTGTTGGGGGGTGCTATGGGAGGGATAGTGGGAGGGAGAGTGGGGAAAGGATAACGTGGGGAGAAATGTCAGGTATAAGTGATGGGGGAATGGTGGCAACAAACCACCTTGCCATGAATGTACCTATGCAACCATCTTGCATGATCTGCACATGCACCCCAGAATCTAAAGTACAATTAAAATTTTTCGCAGTATAGTTTTTGTCTTAATTATTTACTAGGCAGAAAATAAATTCACAGAATGATCTCATGTGCTGCTATGTTGATTTCCAACTTCTATTTCTCTAAATATAGAGAGATGCAAGCCCTATGAATAGAGGACTTCTGAATAATTGCCCCTCCTTGTGTTCTGTTCAGTGTATATTGGTAACTCTAGAGGTATAGTAGGGTCTCTGGAAGACAGTTTATGAAGAAACATTAAGGAAGCATAGAGAACTTATTACCAGATGCATGAAGTTCTAACATATAGATTTGGCAAGGGCAGAAAAGACAAAAGTTACATCCATTTTTTTCCCACAATTCCATTAGTGACTTTAGAAACTACTTAAAAGTAAATATGAAATTGCTGTGTCCTTATCTTGAGAAAGTGGTCTGGCCAGAGGAAAAGGATTATTTTCACAGGTGGCCCACTCAGATTCTGTGACACAATTCTACCATACTGGTCCTAATTCCATATAAAGAGTGTACAAAAGGGAAATTGTAGACTTTCATTAATTGTGATAAGTGGGTAAATGGAGGAAATGAAGTATAATAAATAACTACATTGGTGAATAAACAGATAATGTGTGGTGAAGTATTAGTTTGGGAGAACATGTATGCTAGTTTTGGAGACCCTACAGCTAGATTAAGTGACTTATAGGCAAATCATCATAAGAATATATTGCAGTAGTCAGGATGGAAGACTTGAGCAGCCTCCATAAAGCAGTGAAGTTGTGGTCATGACGACACATTAGGAATTATTCAAGTGTTGGTATTTGGAAGTGTGT
>NW_016107417.1:4669991-4712078 GCF_001604975.1 Cebus imitator | reverse complement strand
AAAAAAAAAAAAAAAAAAAAAAAAAAAAAAAAAAAAAAAAAAAAAAAAAAAAAAAAAAAAAAAAGAAGATTGGACATAGACATCTTTAGGAAGTTACTATAATGCCTATTACAGTGACCAAAATGTTTTGAGAATCTCATGGAGAGGAAGAAAAACACCAAATAGAGAATTTAGGGTAAATTGTCAATTAATTGGACCTTGGAGTAAGGCACTTGACACACTTTAAGTCAGATAAAGGCATTAAGACAATGAATAAGCATAAACACAGATTCAACATTGGAGCATCTGAAAAAAACAGTTTAGAAATAGTAGCACCTGGTGTAGCTAAAGACTAAGATTTAGTGAGAGAAGAGACTGGAAATTGAGACACAATTCATCCTCTATTTGTAGATTCCCTAATTGAGAATTTTCTTACTTGCTAAAATTTATTTGAGACCCCAAAATCAATACTCACAGTGCTTTCCTGGTCATTTGCAGGCATGCACAAAGCAGCAAAGAATTTGACTTGAGGGATGCGTGATTTCCCAGCTGAGTAATAAGACTGTGTTCTGTCTTGTGGCTTCAGCTCTCACATTCTCAACAAATGTACTTTTGGTGGCCTATTCAGTTCCATATTTTTCACATTTTTGTGCTTTTTGTTGGTGATTTTACAGTTTAAAATAACCCCAAGCATAGTGTTAAAGTGCTATCTAAGGTTCGTAAGAGCAAGAAGTCTGTGCTGTTCCTCTGGAGGAAATTCACGTGTTATAGAAGCATGGTTCAGGGATGAGTTACAGTGCTATTGATAGGAGTTCAATGCTAATGAATCAACATTACAGCACATCCAGGAAAAAAGCAAACGTCTAATCTGTACAGATGCCATTTCTGTAGTATATGATGGACAGATGGAAACGTGGCTAAAATTTCATGAGATAGCTGATATATTAAAAAAAACTATTTTTAAACTTTAAAAAATATTTTTTAAATAATGTGTCTTCCAAATGGAAATACACCAAAAACCAAAAAAGACTTCATTTACAATATTATGACCAGAAACATGTAGGAATGTAAGCTTGTATTTCTTCTAGGAGCAATGATTAATATTGACTAATTTAGTGTTTGCAGTGACTTTATAGAACATACCATTGCAAATAATAAGAACCAACTACAGGTGATTTCAGCTACCACTGTGAATAGTTAAGAGATTATTCTGCATAAAGTGGAAAACCATTAAATGGCTTTAGGTAGAAGAATTAATGTGATCAAATATGGATTTTATAAAAATTATTGAAAACCATTTGAAAATTGTATGCTGTCAGGGTAAAAAATCCAGATTTGTGGAAACTGTTAAGAAGCATATCAGTTGTCATGGCAATTGATTACAAAGGTTTGAATTAAAGGAATAGGAATGAAAAAGTTTGGATCATTTGTGAAAAGTATTTTGGAAGTAGATTCAAGAAAATTGGTCGATTGATCAGCCGTGAAGGCGAAAGAGGTATTATGGATGATGGTTTAAGAAATTTTTCCCTCATTAGCAGAAATAGTGAGAAATAGAATTTCTGTGCTAGACTATCGTCAAGGATAAACTGAGGTAAATTCTTCCTACAGACCCCAATGTCATTAAAGTAGTGAAAAATTGCTCATTGTGCTAATTTTAATAAAGACTCTAGATATCTGATTAAATTTAGCAAAAGGTAGTAATGGAGAGTGGTTGCTCATGTGTAACATGGAGCCAGCCTTGCTGGGTTCAAATCCTATTCCTACTCCTTACTAGTTGTGTGGTAAATTAATTTCATTATCTCACATGAGAGTCATAGGCTGTTTTGTGAAGAATTAACAAGTTAATACATAAAGCCAGTTAAGTAGTGTCTGGCTCTGGCAAGCACTTAATAGATGTTAATTTTATCATTTGTGTGGAAATTTGTTTTCACTGATGTCAGAAAGATATACTTTGAACATAGAGTAGTGAAGTCAAACTGTTATGCTGATGAAGAATACACTAGTTTTCCTTTGTGATTCTAAAAATGTTACATATTTACTTAATGATGAAAACATTTTATGGATTAGCTTTACATTTTAAGATGTAAATATGATGAAGATGTAGGGAAAAAGGAAAACATTTGTGTTCAATTCAGTCTTATTGTAACAGGAGTCTTAAAATTTTTTTTCCATAGAAAGTTTCTTTTTATCTTACAGTGCTTAAAACCATCTCTGATTGATTGCTTTCTATAGGATATGTTAAGACCTTATAGAGTATTTTTAAGCATTATATTATATATATAACATTAATATATAAAGTACATGATATAACACATATTTGTATTTAATTTTTTCAAACAATTCTTTGATTTTCCTCTGCCTCATTAGTAAAATAGTCAATAACTCTTCTATGAGGTCATTCCCTCTCTTCTAAATTGTCCAGTAATAATACAGTTTTTCACAGTTCAAGAAAAATCAGCCAGATATCTGTGCCAAAGTAGATTATAAATAGAGTATAATTGAAATATGATCACTTAAATATGACCATTTCTTTCATCCATCACTTGATACCCTTATGGAAGACTTGGCATAGTATGAAGCCATGCTTGTCCACTGCTGTGATGATGTAGCCCCCTTTCAGAACCCTGTGCTGGTTCCTGCAGCTCTTAGTGAAGAATGTTCCCCCTTCCCTGCCCTTCCATTCCCTGCCATGCAAGCAAGCCCCATGTTTATAATCTCAAGATTACAACCATCAGTAGTCAGATTATTTATCATTCATGGTCATCTCCAGGCTGCACACTGGTTCAAAGAAGTTAGGTAACTTCCATCATCTGATCTTTTGTGCACCTAGACTTCCCATCCTCTTTTCTCCTTGCCTAAGAGTTTAATCAATTTTTTTTAAATAACCCTTTCATAAAATAAGATCAGGTTATACATTTTCTTATAGACAGTGGGGAAACCTGTGACTTCTAAGTGCTTTTGTGATTTGTAAGTGCTGCTTTCAGTGACTGCAAGGTGGTTTTTCCTACCTACCAATGATAGTCTCAGATAGGCACATAATTGTCAGTTAATGGCAGTATATGCTTTCACTATTTCTAAAATATTTTCAGGCAACTTCCTTATTGTAATGAGGGTGTGTATGTGTGTGTGTGTGTGTGTGTGTGGCAAGTTACTTTGCTACATTAAATGGAAGATAATTCAAATTTTAAAAAATTGCGTTTTTTGCTATATATGTACACAAAAGAATTGTGAGACATCAAAACATATCTTACTAAATATAATTTTACAACTTCTAAAGTTTTAAAATTTAATATTTAAAATTAATAAAATTGACTAATCATTTTATTTTATTTTCTTTTGTTATTTTAATTAACACATAATTGCAATATATACAAAATGCAGTGTGACAGTTTGATAGTTTGATGCATGATGCATGTATACAATGTGTAATGAGCAAGTCAGGGTAATTAAATATGCATCATCTCAGGCGTTGATTATTTTTTGTGTTGGGAACATTAAAATCTTTTCTTGTAGCTATTTCAATTGCACATAATACATTGTTGTTAATTATTGCCATGCTATAGTGCTATAGAATATTAGCACTCATTGTTTTTTATCTAGCTGTGCATTTGTATTCCTTAACCAACCTTTGTCTATCCCCTTTCCATTGGAGCCTCTAGGAATCAACCTTCTACTCTCTACTTCTGTGAGATCAACTTTTTAAGTTTCTATTTATGAATGAGAACACGCAGTATTTGTCTTTCTGTGCCTGACTTATTTCACTGAATAATGTCCTACAAGTTAATTCATGTTGGCATGAATGATAGTATTTTGTTCTTTTTATAGTTTTTTTTTTAATGGCTGAATAGTACTTTGTTTTGTGTATATATATTACATTTTCTTTGTCTTTTCATCTGTTGATGGACACCTAGCTTTATTTCTATGTTTTGTCTATTGCGAATAGACAAAATAGACTACGATAAGCATTGGTGTGCAGACATCTTTTTATTATACTAATTCCATTTCCTTTGGATAAATACTCAGTAGTGGCACTGCTGGATCTTGTGATAGTTCTATTTTTACTTTTCTGAGAAAACTCTATGTATTTATGACCCACAAAATTTCATCACAAGTGCCTAAAACATTCATTGGGGAAAGGACATTTTCTTTAATAAATGGTGCTGGGAAAACTGGCTATCCATATGCAAAGGGATGAAACTAAATCCCTCTCTCTCAATATGTAGAAAAATTGACTCAATATGACTTCAAGACTAAAATGTAAAACCTGAAACTGAAACTACAAGAAATCATTTTTTATTGAAACTGATACCTGCTCTTTTAAAAATTATAGAATATTTAAATTTTATTTTTTTCTTCAAAACTGAAAACGCTAGTAATGTCTTAAAAGGACTTCATTGGCTCTCGTATGAGAGTTGGTACAGGTGTCACTTAGTTCATTCCTTTAAATTACTCCATCTTTGGGAAAGTTAGGAAGAGCTTTGTAAGGTTTGTGTATCCTTGTCAAGAACTAATTATTTTAGAAACCAAATGTAGATTTTATAGAGAAATGCTATAAAATCATTTTAGGAACATCTTGAGGATTTGGGAAATCATTCTTCACCCCTATCAAGAAGAATTAGAACATAACACAAGGTTATGTTAAAAATAACACATTTAACACTAATTTAAAGTAGTGTTTCAGATTGGGAACCAATAAACATCAGACTATAGCTATTCTGTTCCAATCCTTTTTACAGTAAAGCATAGTATACTAAATGAGTGCTTAGATTTATAAGTACACAAGAGATGATTAGAGCTAAACTGAATCCATCCAAGATGAGGATGCACAAAATGAGAATCAGATTGAGCTATAGGAACTGAGGCTGGCAGCAAGGAAGTAGAAAAATCACTTCACAAATCTATTCTTTTCACCAAGGCCAGAGGGATCATTATGAAACAAACCTCAAATCTCATGTTCCCCCTGGAAACCCTCCAAACGTTCTCCATTGTTTTTAATAAAATGCAAACTTTCTAATATGTTCAATATGCTGCTTTGTCCTGCATCTCTGTCTTCTTACCACAAACCCATATAATGTTTACTTTTCCTTTATTCTTCACACTGATATTTCTTCTGTTTAGGGGTTTGGCATTTGCTGATTCCTGTACATGGCATATAAATTTCAAAACCACTCCCTCTCTAAAAAAATACTTAAAGATTAACAAAGACAGTACAATCTATGGCAAATAAGAGATAAATGAGACTGAGCAAAGAAATACTAACAAGTGAAATACTGAGAGACTCATATGGCTGATACAGGAGAATAGCATAATTGTCAATGACTTGTGAATAGAATATAAGTAAAATATAATGGGGAGGGGAAAATAATGTTTTATAGCAGTATTGTCTATTAAAATAATTCAAAACAGTATTATATTTTTTGGCATGGGAAGATCATTTATATGACAGTAGAAAAACTGTTTATGCCTTTACCATACTTAGTTAATATTTAGCAAACAAGTTTACAATTATTTTAGAAAGGTTATTCTAGTTCTCTATTAAATTACTTCCACATTTTGTGCAGAAAATTACAACTACTTTAATTTGGCATAATTTTTAGGGTAAAGGATTTCCATAGAAATCAGCTGGATGATTCTGCTCTTTATGGATTTTATTGAGGCCACTTGGTAGGAGTTAGCTAGAAAATGGCTAGTCTGAAGGATCCCACATAATTTCATTCAAAAGTCTAGTTCCTTGGTAGAAACAATTGGAAGGCTTGGTGCAGCATTAACTGTCTACCAGAGGGCCTACATGTGTTCTCTCTATCATAATATTCTCAGTAGAGTAAGATTTCTTACGAGGCTGTTCATGACTACCAGAGACAAAGTGGAGGCTGCTAGTTTTTAAACACCAAAGCCCAATAACTGAAATATCATTTCCATTTATTGTATTGGGCAGTACAGGTCTCCTGTCCAGAGTCAAGAGGAGAAGAACAAAGATCCCAATTCTCTTTGAGAAGAGAGTTAATGAATTAGTAGCCTTCTTTAATTTGCCCAAGGACTATATATTCCCGCTGTTTTAGCAAGGCAATGAATGATATAAAGGAGGGTGCAGGTACATTTCTAGATTAAGAAATAATGGCATGTATATATCTCTGAAGGTATGCCAAATAATCTATGAAGAAATGAAGTAATTTTAGAATTTTTATTTTGCGTTAAAAAACTTATACATTGATTTGACTAACTTTGTGTTTTCCTCTAAAAATGAATTTTGTGTTTGTGTATATCATGACTTCTATTTTAACTTTCATATATATGTTTTACTAAATAATAACACAATTTTGAAATACTTAAAATTTTATAACTAGTATATTATGCATATTTTCTGCATTCTATTTATTTGCTTAATATGTTACTGAGACTTTTGTCAGCAATGTCAGTATGGTGACATGTATGTCACCATAGTTAATTCATTTTAACTGTAATATAATATGCTGTAATTTACATATAACATAATTCTGTTGATAAACATTTTTAAACATTTTTGATTTTTCATGATTGTACATGGTTATTAAGAGCATCTTTATAAAGTCTATTCACACCTCTCTGTAGGAGTTTTTCAATGCAGTTTCATCAGGAATTGGAATATAGGTCATAGAGCATAAAGAAACTTATGCTATATAATGTTTCCATTACCTCCAAAGTGGTTTTATCAATGAAATATCAGCAGTATATGAGGGCTGCAGTTCTTCATATTTTGAAAAACATTGAGAATTGTCTTGATGTTAAATTGTTGTCAATGACATGGGTATGAAAAGTCATCCTATTGAGGTTTACGTTTCTATTTTTTTTTTGTAAATACATTTATATTTATAAACTGTTTATAATATGTTACATAATAAATATAAATATTCACATTTTTAAAAGTGTACTACTGAGGCTATCTGATTATTTGCCCATTTAAAAAAATTATATGAACAAATATCCTATTGATTATCCATTGTCCATTTTTCTGTTGTTTTGCTGTTATTATCATTTTGATGCATTCTTATATAATTTTTAATTCTAAACAAATATTTTTGTAATCTTTGGCTGGTTATATGTGTTACAAATATTGCCTAGTAGTCTGTAGTTTGTATTTTCATGACATCTTTTATTTGTGTATATGTGTGCATGCACAAAATTACTTAATGGCAATACAGTTGAATTTATTAATCTTGATGACTAATGCTTTCTATGATTTGTTTGACAAACCATTTCTGCTACAGATTGCTTCAGGTATTTTATGCATGATTATGAAGAAAATTGTGTTATTTGTATATTCATTTCCTTTATATTTTATACCTGAATTTGTTTTACAAGTTAGGTGTGAGGTAGTAATCTAATTTTATATTTTCCTGTAGAAAACTAGTTGTGCCAGTATCATTTATTGAACAACAGACTAATTTTCAAACGACTTCTTTCGTATATCAAGTTCCTAGTACAAAGTTGAATGAGAGAAATGACAGGGAATACTTTCATATATTTCTTATTTTAAAATGTCTTAGAATATGTTACTAATAGGTATGACATGTATCGATTTTTGGTAGATGTCAATTTTTTATTTAAATGAATTCTTAATTTTCAGTTTGCTAAAATAGTTTATACAAATCATGAATAAACATTGATTTTTAACAATTTTTAATATATTGAGTTAATTATGGAGTTATTCTCTCATAATCACTTAAGTACACTAATTGATTTCCTATGTTAAATCATCGTTGAAATGCTAGAATAACCTAACTGAGTCATAATATAAATATTACTAATCATTGCTAAATTTTATTTATATTTTGCTTAGAATTTAGCATTAATTCTCAAAAGTGATGTTGGCCTATAATTTTTTTTATTTTCATAGAATCCTTGTTGAATGTTGGCGTAAAATGACTCAAAGGTGAACACTTGTTGTTATTTTATTTTAGATTCGGAGGTAAATATGCTGGTTTGATATATGAATATATTGCATAATGGTAAGGTTTGTAGTTTTAGTGAACCCATCTGCCAAATAGTGAGCATTGTACCAAATAAATAACTTTTCAGTACTCATCCTGCTTCCTCCTCCCCACTTTAGAGTCCTCAATGTCTTTTATTTACAACTTTATGTCCATGTGTACTCATTGTTTAGTTTCTACTCATAAGTGTGAACATGAGGTATTTGCTTTTCTATTTCACAGTTATTTCATTTAGGATAATGTCGACCAGTTCCATCCATGTTGTTGCAGAGGACATGATTTTTATTGCTTTTTTTATGGATGCATGGGATTCAATGGTGAATATATACCACATTTTATTTATCCAATCAATTGTTGATGAACACAGACTGATTCCAATACATTCCTATTATAAATAGTGCTCTGATAAACTAGTGCAGGTGTCATTTTGATAAAACAATTTATTTACCTGTGGGTAGATAATGCCCAGTAGTGGGATTAATGGGTCAAATGGCAGATCTACCTTTATTAGATTGGTGCAACAGTAATTGCAGGTTTTGCCATTAGATTTAAAGATAAAAACTGCAATTTTGCATCAACCCAATAGTTCTTCGAGAAATCTCCACTCTGTTCTTCCCAGGGGTTGAACTACTTGCATTGCAACCAACAGTGTATAAGCATTCCTTTTTCTCTGCAACCTTGCTAACGTGTTATTATTTTTTTTTTTTGACTTTTTAATACAGCCATTCTGATTGGTGTGAGATGATCTCTCACTGTGGTTTTGAACTGCATTTCTCAGATGATTAGTGATGTGGAGCATCTTTTCATATGCTTGCTTGCTGCCTGTATGTTTTCTTTTGAGAAATGTCTGTTCATATCCTTTGCCTACTTTTTAATGGAGTCATGTTTTTATTCTTGTTGATTTGTCTGAGTTTTACATTCTGGATTTCAGTCCTTTGTCAGATACATAATTTGCACACATTTTCTCACATTCTGTGGGTTATCTGTTTACTCTGTTGATAGTTTCTTTTGCTGTGCAAAAGCTTTTTAGTTTATTTAAGTCTCGTTTGTCTATTTTGGTTTTTGTTACATATGCTTCAGAGATTGTAGTCCTAAACTTTTTGCCTGGACCAATGTCCAGGAGAGTTTTCCCTTTTATTTCCCTTAAGGATTTTTATAGTTTTAGGTATTACATTTAAATGTTTAATTAATCTTGAGTGAATTTTTCTATATGAGGAGAAGTAGTCCTGTAATTTTCTTTTTTTGTAATGTCCCTGGCAGATTTTGATATCAGGTTAAGGCTGGTTTCATAGAGGAATTAGGAAGGAAGCTCTTCTCTTTGATTTTCTGGAATAGTTTAAGGAAGCTTGGTACCAGCTCTTCTTTGACACTGGGTAAATTTAACACTGAATCTGTCTTGTCCTATTTTTTAAATTTTTTAATTTTTAAAATTTTATTCTGGTGATTGATTTTTTTCTTTTTTTAAGACAGAGTCTAACTTTGTCACCCAGGCTGGAGTACAGTGGTAAGATCTTGGCTCACTGCAACCTCTGCCTCCCAGGTTCAAGTTATTCTCCTAACTCAACCTCCCAAGTAGCTGGAATTACAAGTGGCCACCACCACGCCCAACTAATTTTTATATTTTTAGTAGAGATGAGTTTTCACTATGTTGGGCAGGTGTGAACTCCTGACGTCAAGTGATCGGCCCACCCTGGCCTCCCAAAGTGCTGGGATATACAGGCATGAGCCACCTTGCCCTACCGATAGATTTTATATTATTGATTCAATTTTATTATTAATTGGTCTGTTCAGAATTTCTATTTTTCCCTGTTTCAGTCATGATAGGTTGTATGTTTCCAGGAATTTCCTCTAATTTTTCTCAGTTGTGTGCATAGAGATGTACATAGTAGTCTCTAACGATGTTATGTATTTCTGTGGTGTGAGCTGTGATGTTGCCTTTATTATTTCTGATTGTATTCATTTGAATCTTCTCCTGTATTCATGGTTGATCTAGTTAGTGGTCTATCAATTTATCCTTGCAAAGGACTGATTTTTCCTTCCCTTGATTCTGTACATGATCTATTATCTGACAATTATATTTACTTCTCTGAAACTTGTTATTGTTTTTCTTCTGCTGGTTTTGGGATTAGTTTATTCTTGTTTTGCTAGTTCCTTGAGGTGTGACCTTAGGTTGTTAATTTAAGATATTTCTATTTTGAATGTACTATAAACATTCCTCTTAATGCCTTTGATAAATCTTAGAGGTTTTTGTATATTATGTATCTATTGTTATTTATTTCAAGAATATATATTTTTTTATTTCTTCCTGAATTGCTTACACAAAAGTCATTTAAGAGCAAGTTATTAGTTTTCATGGACTTGTGTGGTTTTGATTGGTCTTGGTATTGATTTCTAATTTTATCCCACTATGGTCCAAGAAAGGAATAGATATTATTTTAATTTTGTTTTAAATTAATTGAGACATGCTTTATGGCCAGGTATATGTTCAATTTTAGAGAATATTACATGCACAGGTTAAAAAAAAAAGTATATTCTGCTGTTGTTGGGTAGATTTTAGTTGATGTCTATTAGGTTCATTCGGTCAGGAGTCTAGTTTAAGTCCAGAGTTTTTTTTATAAGTTTTCTGCTTTGATGATCTATCTTTTGCTGTCAATTAGGCGTTGATGTCTCCATTATTATGTAGCTATCAATCTCTTTTCTTAGGTATGGTAGTATTTGTTTTGTAAAGTTGGGTATGTGTATGTTTAAGACAGTCAAATCTTCTCATTGGTCTGGTAGTATTTGTTTTGTAAATTTGGGTGTGTATATATTTAAGACAGCTAAATCTTCTCATCCAGTGTTGGGTGTGTATATATTTAAGACAGTTAAATCTTCTCATTGAATTGTCACTTCTAATAATATCAGTGATATCATTGATATATGATGATATCAATGATATTGTATAATGACATATAATGATATGTAATGATATCCTTGATATCATTGTGTAATGTCTCCTCTTTACTTTGAGTCTATATGTGTCAGATGAATTTTTGTAGGCAGCAGTTGGTTGCATCTTACTCTTTAAATCCAACTTGTCAGTCTCTACCTTTTAAGTGGAGCTCATTTATATTCAAGGTCAACATTGAAATGTGAGGCTTTGTTCCTGTCAGAGTGTTGTTGACTATTTGCTTTGTAGTCTCAATTTTGTAATTGCTTTAGAAGATCTATGAACTTTGGACTTACGTGTACTTTTATGGTAGCAAGTATCATCTTTTCATTGTCATGTTTAGAATTCCTTTGAACATTTCTTATAGGGCTGGTTTAGTGGTGATGAATTCCCTTATCATTTGCTTTTCTGGGAAATAGTTTATTTCTCCTTCATTTATGAATTTTAGTTTGTCAAGATATGAAATTCTTAGCTGGCATTTTATTTTTTCTTTAAGAAGGCTGAAAATAGACCCCTAATATTTTGTGGCTTGTAAATTTTCTGCTAAGAAATTCACAGCTAGCCTGATGGGATTCCCTTTACAGGTAATTTGAGTCCTCTCTAGCTGCATTTTGGATTTTTGTAAGTTTACACGTGACCTTGACTCTTCTGATGACTGTATGACTTTGTGACATTTGTCTCTTATGGTATCTCTCAGGTGTTTTCTGAGTTTCTTGTATCCAGAGGTCTACCTTTCTAGAAAGAGAAGAAAAATATTCTTGGATTTTTTCTCAAATATGTTTTCCAAATTTACTTTTTCTTCTTCTCTCTCAGAAATGCCTATAGTCATGGGTTTGACCACTTTGCATAATCTTACATTTGTCAAAGACTGTATTATTTTGTATTTTTTAAATTGATTTCTTCTTACTGGGTTACTTCAAAAGATTGATCTTCAAGCTCTAAAATTCTTTATTCAGCTTGGTCTAGTATGTTGGTAAAGCTTTCCATTGTACTTTAAAATTCCTTTAGTAAATTTTTAATATTTCCAGTTGTTTGGATTTTTCATTCTTGAACTTTTTTTGGTGTGTGGAGGGGTCTTTCTGTTGGCTTTTAATTTTCTTTTGGATTACATTGAGCTTACTACAATTTATATTATGAATTCCTTATCTGTCATTTCAGAATTTTGATTGTGGATAGGATTCATTGCTGGAAAGCTAGTGTTATCTTTTGGCAGTGTCAAAACACTGTCTTTTTGTTCCTCTTGAGTTCTTCCACTGATTTCTTCTTATTTGAAGGAACTGTCTGTTTTTATTTTTGACTTTGCTCTTGCATAGATGAGACTTTACATTTCTTTTTCACTTGTGGGTGATTTTGGTGCATATTGTGTCTAATTGTTTGGTTTTGATTTTGGGTGCTTTCAGGGAGCCAAAGGTCTGTATGGATTCCTTAGTAATATAGTAATGAATACTAACACACATATTAGTATACATACATGTAATATTTAATATAGTAATACAAACTGTATTACATACTATATACATACTGTTTTACTTCAACTATATTTATTATATAGTAACTATATACATATATAACTCATATATAACATGTGACATAGTTACATAGTTACTATATAATGTATAGTTACTGTATAATAAATATTTATTTCATTTATATATATATAATATGTATATAACATATATAGATATATGTTTATATATTTTAAATATTCTATTAAAATATATTTATATATATTTGTATATGTTATATACATATACATATATAAATAAAATATAAATATTATACAATGTTTATATGTTGATTATATATATAATAAATATATATGTAAAGGACTAAACAGCAGGTAGCCTTTTCAAATGGTTCTTCTTTCACTTGATAAAAGGCATTTAAGATTCTTTCATGTCTTTTCATGGATCGGTAACGCATACCTTTTAATGTTGAATAATATTCTGTATTCTGGATGCACCAGTTTACTTATCCATTCATCTACTGAAGGGCTAGATGAATCTTGGTGGTTTCAAGTTTTGGGACTTATGAATAAACTATGAACACCTGCATGTAAGTTTTTGTGTGGTTTTACATTTTTGATTCATTTGTGTAAATGTGAAGAACGTTAGCTGGATTATATATTTAGTTATTAAATAAATTGACAAACTATCTTCTAAAGTGGCTGCATCATTTTGCATTTCTATCAATAACTATTGAGAGTTCTTGTTACTTTACATCCTTGCTAGTGGCATTTTGGATTTTGGCCATTCTAATAGATGCGTGGTATTTCATTGTTGTTTTAATTTTCTGTTCTCTAATGATTTATGATCTTAAACATATTTTTATACTCGTTTTTTCCATCTGTATATTTTCTTTGTTAAGGCATCTGTTCAGCTTTTTTCTTCTATTTTAAGGTGGTGTTTTCACTTTGTTGTTGAGTTTGAATTCATGTTTATTTAGAATAAGTTCTTTTTTTTTTTAATTGACTGTTCCTTTTATTAAAAAAGTTATTTGTAGGACAGACTTCTTTCAAAATTGAGCTCAATGTTCTCAAGCCCTGCTGCTGTTTTAACAACTAAGTTTATGTAATATCCTAAATCCTTTGTTGTCATTTCAACAATGTTTATAACATTTTCTTTTTTTAAAATTGCATTTTAGGTTTTGGGGTACATGTGAAGAACATGCAAGATTGTTGCATAGGTATACACATGGCAGTGTGATTTGCTGCCTTCCTCCCCTTCACCTATATTTGGCATTTCTCCCCATGCTATCTCTCCCCACCTCCCCACACCCATCCCTCCCCCATTTCCCCCCAACAGACCCCAGTGTGTAGTGCTCCCCTCCCTGTGTCCATGTGTTCTCATTTTTCAATACCCGCCTATGAGTGAGAACATGCAGTGTTTGATTTTCTGCTCTTGTGTCAGTTTGCTGAGAATGATGGTTTCCAGGTTCATCCATGTCCCTACAAAGGACATGAACCCATCATTTTTGATGGCTGCATAATATTCCATGGTGTATATGTGCCACATTTTCCCTGTCCAGTCTATCATCGATGGGCATTTGGGTTGGTTCCAGGTCTTTGCTATTGTAAACGGTGCTGCAATGAACATTAATCAAACTCCACAGCTTCTGCATGGCAAAAGAAACAGTCATTAGAGTGAATCAGCAACCAACAGAATGGGAAAAAATTTTTGCAGTCTACCCCTCTGACAAAGGGCTGATATCCAGAATTTACAAAGAACTAAAACAGATCTACAAGAAAAAAACAAGCACATTCAGAAGTGGGTAAAGGATATGAACAGACACTTTACAAAAGAAGACATACATGAGGCCAACAAACATATGAAAAAATGCTCATCATCACTGGTCATTAGAGAAATGCAAATCAAAACTACATTGAGATACCATCTCATGCCAGTTAGAATGGCGATCATTATAAAAAAGAATGGCGATCATTAAAAAAATCTGTAGACAACAGATGCTGGAGAGGTGTGGAGAAATAGGAACACTTTTACATTGTTGGTGGGAGTGTAAATTAGTTCAACCATTGTGGAAGACAGTGTGGCGATTCCTTAAGGACCTAGAAATAGAAATTCCATTTGACCCAGCAATCCCATTACTGGGTATATATCCAAAGTATATATCCCATTACTGGGTTTATATCTACTATAAGGACACATGCATACGAATGTTCATTGAATAACAGTTCTTTATCACATATGTCATTTGCAAACATTCTCTCCGAGTGTATGGCTTGTCTTTTCTGTTGACATCTTTTGCAGAACACAAGTTTTATTTTTTATTTTAGTGAAGCCCAGCTTATCAAATATTGTGTTCATTTATCATGCATTCAGCATTGTACCTAAAAACTTATCACCATATCCAAGATCATCTAGATTTTCTTCTGTGGGTTATTGTCTAGGAACTTCAGTTTTTCATTTTATGTTTACTTCAGTAATCCATTTGAAGTAAATTTTTGTAGAAGGTGTGAAGTCTGTATCTAAATGTATTTTTGGCATGGGATGGTCAGTTTCTCTAGCACCATTTGTTTAAGAGACTGCCTTTTTCCTCCATTGTGTTGCATTAGCTCTTTTATCAAAAATTAGTTGATTGTATTTATGAGTGCCTGTTTTTGGGTTCTCTATTCTGTTGCATTTATTTATTTGTACTTTATTTCACCAATTCCACACTGCATAAATGACTAATTTTACAGTAAGCCTTGAAGGTGAGTGATGTCAGTCCCACAATCTTGTTCTTCAATACTGAGCTTATCATTCTGAGTCTTTTGCCTCTCCATATAAAATTTAGACTCAGTTCATTAATATTCCAAAGTAACATGCTGAAATTTTGATTGGGGTTACATTGTGTGTTTGTAGATCAAGTTGTCTGTAATTTGATTAGTCAGTAAATCTTTGTTGTGAGAGAATATCCTAACAGAGCAGAAGAGAAAGTAAAAGTACCAATCTAATCAGACAGCTTTTCATGTCCTTTCCTCAGACTGAAGCTGTCTACTCTTGTGCCCCATTAGCCTTTTAAGTTTTATACTGAGATTTAGTAAACTGACCTTTGCGTATTTGCCCTGCCTTAACCACCGGACTTATGTAACTCAAAATTTCTGATTCCCTTATAGAAATGCATTTCCAATCATCTTTACCCACTTAGTGTGGAATAAAAGTCTGATCCCCCCATAACCAGTGCAGTTATGTGTTTTTAAGCTGCTTCTTCCCAAACACACACACACACACACACACACACACACACACAGAGGCAAATCTACCAGCGTTAACTCTGCTGTAGTCACCATGAGGATCAGAAGGCTTTCTTTCTTGTTGCCTTTGGGTTCCTTAGATTCCATTTTGGTGAAATTACCATTTTTACCTTGCCAATTGAGCTCATTGATATTCAGCTCTGGCTGTATTAGAATTGCCTTGATAAGTGGCTACAAGTATCAAAAACCAATGATTGAGCTGCACATGAATCAAATAAAAAACAATATCTGAAGGTGAGAACGAGGCATGTGTATCTGATATGTGTATGATGATTATCGGCAGCCTTCCTTGAGAACCACTGTATGCGTGGCATACCTGAACAGGAATGTCATTCTAATCAGCTAAACAGCCTGAGCTAGGCACCAATGCTGATGAAACAAAAGGAAATTGAATCCACCTGCATGAAGAATGCCTCCTTTAAAGCTGAGCACATCCCTTTAGTTTGGGGTATTGCTTTGCAACTAAAACATTAGCTTATAATGTATAAACCAACCTTGTGAAAGTAATCATTTCTATTTTACTGAAAAATTGACTTAATCAGAGGCTGGATACTCAAGAAAACATGGGAAAGCCAAATTAAAAAAACACCCAAAGCGTATCATTGTTTTCCCTTTCACCTGTGATCTTATTATCAAACTGGCATCCTGGGGTGGGTATTCTATTACTCTGTACATCTGCTTTCCAATGGGCATTGGCCTCCTTAGGATGTCTTATAACCCTTAAAGAAGAATCTCAGAAAAAGCCTAAAAGTAATTCATTTACCCCAATCTTTTACCTAAGTGGATGTTTACACAGGAAATCTCTGATTCGTGCATAAGACCTAAACTAAAAATACAGTGTCCAGATTGCAATAGAAAAAGAAGGACACAGCCCATCTATTTTTCACTTTTCTCAATTTGGTCCCAAGGCAGAAAACCTCAGGAAATATTTGCTGCTAACAGATACAAAGTAGTTACCTCTCTTGAGTGGTGGTTTATTAGACTTCTCTGATTCTTGATTTCCTTATCTTAATGTACCAATAGTAACATCTCCGTCATTAAGAATTTTGTAAGGATTAAATTAGATGATGAATACTACCCAGTAAGTGATTACTATTGGTTGGAGAAAATATGGTCATAGAGAAATATCAGTGAATAGGACAGATAGTAATTTTCTCTAGTATATGTGATAACTGGACTCCTCAATTTGATAGTCATATAAAGGACAAGTTGAATTCTTTCCTCTTGTATAGAAGAACACCATGCCCCTCCACCCACTCACATACACACACCATCACAGTGAAGCCAAAACACCAGATACTGTCACAGTGAGAACAGGCGCCAGTTAAGTAAAGAGGTGGTGGGATGTCTTTAAAAACTTTTTTGCAGGGGGTTCCCTCTTTCAGCTTGGAAACCCCTCCCTCGATCACTGTACAGGGGAGCCTCTTCCTTCTTTCTTAACGATTAAATTCTCTGCTCTTTAAAACCAAAAATAACAACAATAACAAAAAAACACCTTTTTTGCAGACCTTCTCAGAATAATTTTAACACATAGCGTCCACTATAACATGCATTGAAAGCATTGTGTACTCCTTCATAGAGGTTTACCAGTTGTAAGTTAAATAATTAATTGCTCAATTATTTGTGCAGTTTGATGTTCCTTAGATTCTAATATGTCTGAGGGCAGGGATTTTTATCTGTCTTGTGTATAACCACTTCTGTATAACCACTATAACCACTTTGCCTCACATTTAATAGGAGTTTAGTAAATGTGTTGAATTAAAAAAACTTCAAAGCTATTCCACAACTATTTCTTTTTTTCAGGATATATTATCATTATAATAGTGTTTAAACATTTAACTTTAATTTAATTTCCTTGATCAAGAATGACTAGGAGAGTGTTATTTTTGTTGTGGTGGTGGGTTGATTTGTTTTTTTCATTGCTATTTTGGAAGTCTGTGCATATTCTGGGGGTATAAGTTTCTTAACTGCCTCTGCTAAGTCCATTTATTAAAATGCTATCACAGTATGCCCTTATAAAAGTCCACTCCTGGGAATGAATACTTTCTTTGACTAGAGTCGGGAAACATGATTTCCCAGCTTGATCACTGTTTGTAAGGCACTCTCCAAATTAGTTGAAGACTTTCACTCTATGAGTGTTTGCTCTGTTCCATGGTAAAATTCCCTTTCATTTTTCTTCTGCATGCCAACCTCTACTATAGATAGGCTTTAAAACTATTTGTCTACTCACTGGAAAATGGTTATTTTATTATCCTTGCATAGGTGGTGGTTTTTCAAAACTAAAGATTTGTATCGAAACAAGTTAATCTGTGATTGTAGACAGCTTACATTTTCTTTTTGACCTGCCATCTCATATACATTTATGAATTTTCCTTTATAATTTACATTATTTATAAATTTTCCTTTATAATTTTTTAAAAAATTTATTTCTAGGTCTGTCGAGAAGCTTATTTTCTCAAGAACACTTTAATTCTCTTGAATTATTAGAATTTTGAGGATTAAAATATAACAAAATAACTTTATTATGTTTTCAGCGTCAAGTTTTGGCCACATGAGTATAGGAAATGAAACATTTGCTGAGGGTACTATTTCTTTGGGAAATACCTTTAGCTATAAATAATGTACATAAAACTTATTTTGCTGAACTTTAAAATAATGAATTAATATTCACAAAATGGTATTAACTTGTAGATACCTTAACAAGATAATTCTAAATTCTTTTAAACCATCCTTTTTTACAGATTAGCGATGTGACTTTATGTAGTCCTTCAGAATACATTGTGGATTCAAATTAAGTTCTAGCAGATGTTACTGTATAATTTTTTCAAACTCCATACACTTCAAAGTAAAATATCTTTAATATTGAATATACTGAAATAGTATTTCTATTTCATTCTTCATAGGATTTTGTATTTGTTGTAGATGTATTCCCTCAGCATGAGACAGTATCTGCCCAAAGTAGAATAATGATTCCTCCTTACGTAGGAATGATCTAAGAAAATCTCTGGGGATTTTTCTAAGTAAGTGCTATTTTTTCAACCATAACTAGAAAAATATATTATGCAATCTGCTATTTTCATATAATTTGCACAACACTTAAATAGAATGAGTTGAAAGTTGCCATTTGTCTTGGGAAATAAGAACATTTAAAGAGCTTAGTGAACTACTGGCATAATTTTGTGTTATTTTTTAGTTCTCTGTAAGAGGAGTAAATTTCATAAGTCCCCTTTCTTTCACAGTACTAATATTTTTCTAACATTTCAATTTGAGTGAAACCCTTTGATTTTCCATATATGCAATTATATTTCTAATAAAAATGTGGCTTCTGGGGAAGCGAGTACCTAGATCACAGAGGTTCTTGAAGGTCATAGTAAAATAAATCTCAGAAGACATGATACTTAAAAAAATTTTCATGATATTCAGGTATATTATATGATATATAGGATGATTACCATTAGAAGATTATACATTATGTAATTGAAACTCTAAGTTAATTTGCAGTAATTCATGTTTATTGAAGTGGGAGGAAGAAATCTATCCATTGGGTAGGGGAAGGAGAACACTTCTGAAGCTCAAAGTACCTCCATCTCTTTGTGTGTATGTAGTATTCATCCTGCTCTTATATACAGAAAAGAAATGTTACTAATACAGTTGATCAGAGTAAACAGTATCAATTGAGTTGCAATTATTGACTTGCGTTTTATCTACGAATATAGTATCATTTTGCTTTTGAAAATGCTACCTTGAATCGAAGTCAGCTCCTGGTTCTGTTTTGTTTTTTTCTGTTTTTGTGTTCATTGTTGTTTCTGCATCCATGAAGGTTCGGTCATCACATTGACTTGTCTTCTTAGTGCACCTATCATTATGGGCTCTTCATCACTCTGCCTCGTCCTGTATTCAGAAATAATCAGAAAAAAGGATAATCTTAAAAGTCTGGTTTTTGAGGAAGGAAGTGGCATTTATACTTTGAGATGAGGTTTCTGTGGGCCAAAGTGGTGTTCAAACAATCTGCATGCTTTCCTGGCAACTATGCCATCTTGATATCATAAGAACTTCCTCTAACCTTTACTCATTATGTAAAATATTTTAATGGTTTTAATTAAAACGTTAATGGCTAAGACAATATCCCTTCCTTCAAAGAGTTTTCCATCATTTCCTTCTTTCCTTGCTTTTTATTTTTAGTATAGCAGGAAAGGAAAGCATGAAAAATAAAACATTAAAAATGTCCCTGTTTTAGAACGTGATAAGTATTAGAGGAGAAGTATAGAACATTTTTAATGACTACTTATGTGAAGAAAAGAATCCCCATATTTTCAGACCCCTATACTTAAAATAGTATAGTGATGCATTCAGTGGAAATGGAAAAGATCGGAGGCATGGCTTCAGAAGAAGAGCTCAGTTTAGGACAGACTGAGTTTAATGTGTTCATTAGCTATACATATACAAATGTCTGTAAAGATTGCTCTGATGTTCCTGAATTAATGAGTGTATCAGCTGCATGTTTTGGGGATCTGCCAGCTCATTTTCTTCTCTTTTAGGAAAATTGATCATTGACCTTCCTTAACATACCCCTCTTTGTTTTTAGTTTTTGATACAGGGTCTTACTCTTTCAACCAGACCAGAGTGCAGTGACACCATTTAGGCTCACTGCAACCTCTGCCTCCTGGGCTCAAGTGATCCTCCCACCTCAGCCTCCCAATGAGCTGGGAATATAGGCATGCACCATCGTGCCTGGCTAATTTTTGTATTTTTTATAGAGCCGGAATTTCATAATGTTGATGGCTAGTCTCAAATTCCTGAGCTCAAGCGATCTGCCCACCCCTGCCTCTCAAAGTGGCAGCATTACAGGCATGAGCCATCATACCCAGCCTGTTTAAAGATCACTCTGCAAGCACTGCTGAGTAGACAGTTGGCCGTGTAACTTGCCTCCCAGCTATATCTGAATAGATACCTGGCTCACGCCAGGCTAAATCATCAACTCTCCCAGGAACCTGAATTTTGGTTTCATAGACATTTCTTACTCTTTAGTATTCTGTTTAAAATTGAGTAGGAACAGCAGCATGTGCATGAAGACTGAGAAATATGACCAATAAATAAACAACAGTATCAAGTAATATAAAGAAATATAGAGATGGGAGAACATAGAAAATCAGGGAAAAATTACATAATTTGGGTCTATTTAAACTTAGTAGCACTTAGAAGAGATGTGATTGTGGCTTTTTCACCTATATTGTCTAGTGGATATTCTTCAAATTTGCCAAGGTCCCTAGCACTAGCTTAGGTTCTGCCCCGATGATAGCTGGTTGGGATTTGGATCCTGTAATCTAATTTAGTTTCTTTCCATTAAACTTCTTGTTTATTCAAGCAATAATTAGTTTTTGATAAATGCAAGTAAAAGAAATATATCTAATTCAGCATATGAGAGTATTAAAAAAAAGTTCTAATACAAATGGGTGTTGGTCACTGGACACTTGATAACCCTGCATTTTACATGTACCACCTAGAGAGCCCTATGTAAGCCATCACTGGGGTTACAACAAGGTAATATGACATTAATTTCAGCATTTACTTTACATCGATTTACAGTTTTTGAGGCCCCCTCCCTTAAATGATGTTTTTTTGTTGTTTTCACTTTAGTTTTACTCGCATTTTACAGATAAAAAACGTGAGGGTAAAGGAGTTTGTATGACTTACCCAGGGTCACATGGCTAGGTAGTGGCAGAGGTGCTGCATGTCCAGGCTTTCTAACTTCAAAACTCATTTACTTATCTCACTGCAACCGTCGTCGTCCTTTCAAATGGTTGTGAAGCGTTTTCTAGATATCAATACTTTAATGAAATTTAAAATTAAATTAATTTTTAAAATGAAGTAGAATAAGTCTATTAGTATGAGCTTTTAATAAAGCAATAAAAATTTGAAATTTGTAGAGCTTTAAGATTTTGTGTTAGAAATACTGAACATTTCTCTATTGTTCTCACATCCCTTTCTTAAAGAACCTGTCGTTTCCATAACCTTTGAGTTTGTGGTCCTATGAGCCATGTAAACTCAATCCTTTGGGTTCATAGTTTATAAATTTAGAGACCAGTGTTTAACTTAAGCCACACAAAGTTTTATTCTACCAAGATTTTTTATTTAGGGAATACACTAAGTTCCAAATTCTGGGCACAAGGCCTGTAAGGTCAAGTAGACTCAGGAGCTGAGATGCATTGTGTCATGATGCACAGTGTACAAATTGCTGAGTCAGCTGAGAACTCTAACCTGCAAAAACAAAGAAGGTAAGCAGAGAAAAGGAGAAATGACAGACCATTTAACTCTAGGGAGAAAGAAAGGGAGAGCAAGGGAAAGCTTATGATGTGAATACTGGTGTAGATGTTTATCTCCCAGGTATCTTCCTATCAAGGCTCAGATTTACTCACTGTTCTTTCATTCTAAGTGAAATTCCTGTATCCTTCCTTCAAATTCCCCTTGGTTGGGATGGATTTCTGTAATAACATATTCTCTGTTTAAGAAAAAAAATTAGACTTTAAGATAAAGGGATATTCAGCCCATTTTCATTTAAATATTACGTAAATAAATGGCTGTAATATATAAAGTGTTCTATCAATAATGAATAAAATGCAAGTTTGTGTCTCTACAGATTTTATTGTAAAATGATATTTTAGATACAATCTTCCATCTACAATATAAATAATATAAATTTATTTTAGATCATTATTTATAAAATAACACATGAAATAATTTCCTATTTCTGAGTTATTGCCAAACAAGCTAACCATAAACAGCCTTGTCAAATCATAAATATTGACTATGTGATGGCAGCTTGGTAGTTCTCCAAACAAAAGTATCAAGTTCCCCTCTGTATTAAATTCCAAGAGCTGCAGTAAATAGCAAACAGGATGGCTTAAAACAACAGTAATTTATTTTCTCACAGTTCTCGAGGCCAGAAGTCTTTAAACGCACTTGGGAAGAATCTGTTCCCTTCCCTTATCTTTGCTTTGTGTGTTCCTGGCAATCCTTGGCATTCCTGTTTTGTAGATGCATCAGTGTAATTTCTGTCTCTGTTGTCACGTGGTGTCCTCTCAGTGTGTCTCAGTCTCTCTCTTCTCCTTTGCTTAAAAGGGTTACTCTTGTGATTGGATTTGGGCCCATTCTAATTCAATATGACCTACTCTTAACTTGAATTCATCTGCAAAGACACAATTTCCAAATAGGGTAGCCTTCATAAGTACAATGGCTTAAGAATTCAACATATCTTTTTGGTGGACACAATTCAACTTATAACACCTTCAAAAGAAGGGAAAATCACGCTAAGGTATTAAAAACAGATATCACTAACAGAAAAACACTCCTCCTATCCAGATAATGCTGCTTTCCATTAAAAAGAAAATTAAATATGATATGATAAAGTAATAAGCAATATGGACAGATAAAAATTATTTTTCCACCTTCCAAGGTAAATAAATATGTTGTTGGAGTTTTTGTAACAACTGTCTATCACAGAAAGAATGGAAGGTTAGATTCAAGAAGGAAACACACTTCCTTAACAACTTGACAAGATAAAAGCTATGCTAATGAGTTTTTGTCATCTAAGTGAGAGTAAATCCTAGAATATGATATGTAGGATTTTGATGTAAAGGATCTCATTGCTAACCAGGTCAACATACAACTGGCCTGATACAGTGACGTACAGGTGACACTGAGTGAGAGTTAGCTGTGTTCAAAGGAAGGAGGCTGATATCTGAGTGGCTCGCTGACTCAAATCACTCTTTTGTATTCTCTGTTCTGTCAGTGAGAGAATGGCTCAAAAAGAAAAAAAAAATACATTAAAAAATGAAAAAGGAATGAGATCATATCCTTTGCCAGAACATAGACAGAACTGAAAACCATTATCCTTAGCAAACTAACTTAGGAACAGAAAACCAAGCACCACATGTTCTCACCTATAAGTGGGAGATGAACAATTAGAACACATGGACCCAGGGAGGGGAATGACACACACTAGGACCTGTCTGAGTCGGGGGTAGGGGAAGGGAGAGCATCAGGAAAAAGAAATAATGCATGCTGGGCTTAATACCTACATGGTAGATTGATAGGTGCAGCAAACCACATCCTGCATATGTACCCCAGAACTTAAACAAAGCAGCCATAGACAGTTTTTAAAAGACTAATTATGCTGAGTTCCAATCAAACTATAATTACAAAAAAAAAAGACCAACAACCACAAAATGAGCAAGGAACCTAAGAAAAGATGTGTAAAGATTCAAAAATGAAATGAACAAGACAACTAAAGCAGAGATAAAAAGCCTGCATGATAATAATTTTAAAACAAAGCAGATAAGAAGGATGGCCAAGGGTTAACAATGGAGTTTTACCGGAACACTTACTAATCAGAATGGACAACAGCCAATCACAATGCACACTTATGTTTTCTGGGGCTTAAAGGAGACATCATTCCTGGTGATGTGGAATAAAAGAAGAGGTGATAAGAGACAAAAAATGAGCTGGACTATGTCAGAATCAGTGGAAATATAGAGTAATAAATGTCACTTTAGAATCTGACTAAAGAATGGACAATGCTGAAAACAGGCTCATTTAGTATAGAAATGAGAAAATCAAGCAAAGTAAATGGGGGGAAAAGTAATAGATATGGAAGGAAAAGGAGAGTGAAAGTAAACAAAATTGAAGTTTCCTGAAAAAAGATAAGAAAGTGTATTAAAGGTTATAGAGGACAACTTTCCTTATAATAAGTCTTATAAAGAGTTAACTAGGCACATTCAACGCTGTTGGACATCTTATTAATCTTTCTGGACATTAAATAACTCTATTGGTAAGGATACTTCCTTGAATCTAAAAAAGTTATATGGGGCATCAGGGCCAAAAGTCACATTACGTTTAAGAAAGTTACATCTCTATAGCAACATTCAGTGGGAGAAGACAGCAGCACAAATTCTACAAAAGTTCTTGGCAACAGACATAGTGTGCAAGTCATACAAATTTGTGGACTATTATTCATGAACTCTTCTTTAAAATGAATAAAAATATAAACTATGATCATATAATCCCACCAATAAACATGAATAGGAAAACTAACCAGCTTCAACTATAGAACTCTGGGGTACAGTAGGGTGGGGGTAAGGGCAGGGCAGCATTCACTGCTGAGACCACATCCAAGTCATTAATTCTCACTACTATCAGTAATGCTAGCAAATGGCTACAAATGAGCCCAAATCTTCTCAGACTCATGGTTACAAAGGAATGCTACTAAGCAGTGTCTTTCATGCCTTGAGTAAGGGTCAATGCCACGAAGGAAACTTAGTAAAGCATCACTGGCCAAAAATTCTACACCTGTTGAGATAAATTCTAGCAGCACAGTTTCCATTCTAGTACTGCTGAGAATTTTGGGGGGTTTTATATTCATAATACATACCTACAAATCTTAAGATGCACATATACTTAGTTTCAGTATAGTCTTCCAAATTGTCTTGCAGAATAGTTGCATCAATGTATACCCTCAATTACTACACAAGAATTCTTGACTACTCATGTTGCCAACACTAGGTAATATTACTTTTCTGCTATATGGACATAAATACTTTTTTGCTGTTTAATTTTCTCATTAAACAACATAATGTTTAATAATGATGGGGGAAATTCAGCATCTCTTTACTTTCATGTTGTTACTTCTGTGAAATTGCTATTCATCTTCTTTGATCCTAATTTATACTGAATTTTCTATCATTATCTTCTGTATTTTGAGAAGTTGTTGGTAGATATTAATACCAACTATTTTGTAGATATTTCATCACTGTTGGAAATATTTTTTTTCACATTGTGATTGAATAGAACAGTCTCTAATATTGCTATAGTCAAATCCTTCTTTTTTGTTACCAGATTTTGTACATTTGAAACCTTTTTAAAGAAACCTTTCCTATTCCTAAATCTGGTTCTTTTATAAGTTTTTTATTTATAGAAAAAAGTTATACATTTTAATGTACATGAAGGCACATTACTATATTAAATACTGTATTTAATATAGTATTTATATTAAATAATTGCCTCTAGTATGCTAGTTCTGCCAGCATCAATCCACTAAGCAATCTGTAATGTCCCCTGTTTTTTGTTATCATTGTTACTATAGTTTCAAGTATGTCAACTATGTATCAGAATTCTATATTTTATTTCATTTGTTTCCTCAAGAGGTGATTCCACACTATCTCCATTACTTGGACTTGGCATTATGGCTAATCATCTAGTATAAAGAATTTGCCTCTGTAATTCTTTTATTTAAGTAGAATTAGCTCTCTATTAACAATTTGTTTTGTTTTTTGCATATATTTTTCAATGAGCAATACACATTCCAGCTGAAATAGTGATTGGGTTAGTATTGAATTTGTATGTGGGAATAAATATACTATTATTATTGTTCCTTTTGATAGGTAGTTTTGTGAGTTTTTCAAGCTAAGTCTTTATAAAGCAAATACTGAAATTTGGGGGCTTCCATCGTAATATTTCATTATTAAATAATTAGGCTTCATTCATGTATAGTCATCTATCAGTTATTGTTTTTGAGAAGATCCAAATCATTTTCTGAGGAAATTTTTGCTCTGCCCATAGATCTTCCTTCTTCTTAGGTTCCTATTTTGATTAGGTATTTATTCATATTAAAAATAGAGGAGAGCTTTGATTTTCATTGATTTTATTATTAGTCACACAAATGTAAGTTCTTTAAATTTTTACTAGAAGTTATAACTTTACACTTTCTGCAGCTAAAACTTATCCAAAATTGTGTATAACTACACGAAAGCTTTTCTAAAGAACAGGCAGCTAATGTATTACTTCTCATATGTTCTTCAAATTGAAGTTCCATTAAGTGCTAACAACATCTTGGGTGTTGCTGGAAAACAAACAAAATAAAACTCTTCATTTTAATTTTTGTAATTTACTTGGTTATATGGTTTGGGCGTGTCCCCAACTGAATCTCACTTGAATTGTAATAAGGGCAGGGCCAGGTGGAGATAATTGAATCATGGGGTAGGTTCCCTTATACTGTTCTTTGGATTAATAAATGGAAATTTTATAAAAAGGAGTTTTATAAATGGAAGATCTGATAGTTTTATAAATGGGAGTTCCCCTGCACAAGCTGTATTTCCTGCCACCATGTAAGACATGCCTTTGCTTCTTTTTTGCCTTCCAACATGATTTTGAGGCCTCCCAGCCGTATATAACTGTGTTCATTAAACCTCTTTCCTTTATAAATTACTCAGTCTCAGGTATGTTTTTATTAGCAGCATGAGAACAAACTAATAGAGCAAATTGGTATGAGGAGAGAGTGGGGTACTGCTGTAAAGGTACTTGAAAATGTGGAAGTGACTTTGGAACTGGGTAACAGGCAGAAGTAGGAGCAGCTTAGAGGGCTCGGTAGAAGACAGGAAGATGTGGGAAAGTTTGGATAGAGACTTGTTGAATAGATTTGACTAAATGCTGCTCATGTCAGATAGAGATGAAGAACTTGTTGGGAACTGGAATAAAGGTGATTCTTGCTATGTTTTAGCAAAGAGACTGGAAGCATTTTTCCCCTGCACACAAACGTTTAATTTGTGGAAATTTGAACTTGAAAAAGATGATTTAGGGTATCTTGTGGAAGAAATTTCTACACAGCAAAGCATTCAAGATATTGACTTGGGTGCTGTTAAAGGCATTCATTTTTATAAAGGAAGCAGAGCATAAAAGTTCAGTAAATTTGCAGCCTGATAATGCAATAGAAAAGAAAATCCCATTTTCAGAGAAGAAATCCAAGATGGCTGTAGAAATTTCCATAAGTAACAAGGAACCAAATGCTAATCCCCAAGACAATGTCAAAAATGTCTCCAGGGCATGTCAGAGGTCTTCATGGCAGCCCTTCCCATAACAGGCCCAGAAGCATAGTAGGAAAAAGTGGTTTCCTGAGCTCGGCCAGGGTCCTTATGCGGTGTGCAGCCTAGAGACTTAGTGACCTGAATCCCAGCCACTCCAGCTATGACTGAAAGGGCCAAGATAGAGCTCAGGTCATGGCAGTGGTTGCAAGCTGTAAGCCTTGGCAGCTCCCATGTGGTGTTGAGCCTGCCAGTGTACAGAAGTTAAGAATTGGGGTTTGGCAACATCCGCGTAGTTGTCACAAGATGTATGGAAACTCTTGGATGTCCAGGCAGAAGTTTGCTGCAGGTGCTGGGATCTCATGCAGAATCTCTGCTAGGTCAGTATGGAAGGAAAATGTGGGGTCAGAGCCTCCACACAGAGTCCCTGCTGAGGCACCACTTAGTGGAGCTTTCAGAAGTGGGCCATTGTCCTCCAGACCCCAGAATCATAGATCCACTGATGGCTTGCACTGTGTAACTGAAAAACCCAGACATCACTGGCAGCCCATGAAAGCAGTCAGGAGGGAAGCTGTACCCTGCTCCACAGGGGTGGAGCTGCCCAAGACACTGGGAACCCACCTCTTACATCAGTGTGACCTGGATGTGAGATATGGAGTCAAAGCTCATTTTGAAGCTTAAAGATTTGACTGCCCCTCTGGATTCTAGACTTGCATGGGGCCTGCAGCCCCTTTGTTTTGGCCAATTTCTCCCATTTGGAATGGGCTGTATTTATCCAATACCTGTACCCCCATTGTATCTATGAAGTAACTAACTTGCTTTTAATTTTACAGGCTCATAGGTAGAATGAACTTTGCTTGTCTCAGATGAGACTTTGGGCTGTGGACTCTTGAGTTAATGCTGAAAAGAGTTAAGACTGTATAGGACTCTTGGGAAGGCATAATTGGGTTTGAAATGTGAGGACATGAGATTTGAGAGGGGCTGGGGTAGAATGACATGGTTTGGCTATGTCACCACCCAAATCTTAGGAATTTCCACATGTAGGAGGGACATGATGGGAGATAATTGAATTGTGAGAGCAGGTTTTTCCTCTCCTGTTTTTGTGATGGACAGTAAAAAACTATCAAAAGATCTGATCGTTCTATAAAGAGGAGTTCCCCTGCACAAGATCTCTCTCTCTGTTTGCCTGCTGCCATCCATGTAAGACATGACTTACTCCTCTTTGCCTTCCACTATGATTGTGAGGCTTTCCCAGCCACATTAAAACGTAGGTTCAAGTGAATCGTTTTGTTTTGTAAATTGTCCAGTCTTGGGTATACTTTGATCAGCAGTGTGAAAATGGAGTGATACTTATTTATTATATACAAATAGTTTGGGATCTAAAATTAATATCCATGGTGATATTTTAAAAGACTTGCTAAAAACCCAAAGGTTAGAATTGGTTAAAAGTAAGAGTCAATAAGACCTGTAAAAAGGTCATAAAGACCTTCATAAAAATAATAAATTGACTACATCTATTTTTGAGAAGGCTATCTTAATGACTCTACATAATTTTATTTATTCCTTGACTTTTGATTAAGTATTCATGTTTTGATTTTTTTTTTTAAAGATGGAGTTTCACCTTGTCACCTAGGTTGGTGTGCAATGGTGCAATCTCAGCTCACTACAACTTTTGCCTCTTGGGTTCAAGCGATTCTCCTGCCTCAGGCTTCCAAATAGCTGGGATTGCAGGTGTGCACACCACCAAAACTGGCTAATTTTTTGTATCTTTAGTACAGACAGGGTTTCACCATGTTGGCTTAGGCTGATCTCAAACTCCTGACCTCATGATCCACCCACCTTGGCCTCCCCAAGTGGTAGGATTACAGGTATGAGCCACTGCAGCTGGCCAAGCATTCATTTTGAGTGTTTAAATTTTGAACTCCAGATAGCTGAGCTTCACTCTAATGTAGTTTTTGTGAAATCCTTTGTATTTATCACATTGTGATACCATGTCAAACCAGTTACAATGGTGACCATGAATAAGTCAGCAAACAACAGATGCTGGAGAGGATGTGGAGAAATAGGAACACTTTTACACTGTTGTTGAGAGTGTAAATTAGTTCAACCATTGTGGAAGACAGTGTGGCAATTCTTCAAATATCTAGAAATAGAAATACCATTGTACCCAGCAATCCTGTACTGGGTAGTCATCCAAAGGATTATAAACAATTCTATTATAAAGACCCATGCACACGTATGTTTATTGTGGCTCTGTTCACAGTAGCAAAGACTTGGAACCAACCCAAATGCCCATCAGTGATAGACTGGATAAAGAAAATATGGCATATATACACTGTAGAATACTATCATTCCATAGCAAAGGATGAATTCATGCCCTTTGCAGGGACATGGATGAAGCTGGAAGCCATCATTCTCAGCAAACTGACACAAGAACAGAAAATCAAACACCACATGTTCTCACTCATAAATGGGTGTTGAACAATGAAAACACATGAACACAGAAAGGGGAACATCACACACTAGGGCCTGTCAGGGGTTCAGAGGCTAGGAAAGGAATAGCAGGGGTTGAGGAGATAGGAGAGGGATAGCATTAGGAGAGATACCTAATACAGATGATGGGGTGATGGATGCAGCAAACCACCATGGCACGTGTATGCCCATGTAACCTGCACACTCTGCACATGCTCCCCAGAACTTAAAGTACAATAATAATTTTAAAAAATAATATATATTACATTGTGTATTATATATATAATTATTTTTATAATAAAATAATTAAAAGAATAATACAATATAAATAATATAATTAAATATTATATGAATACTTATATAAACTTACAGGCTGTCTGCATGTAGAGATATTCTTAGAATATTTGTCAAGTGTCATTGGTGAGCATGGCTAAGATGAAGTGTAATATGCTAATAAAAAACACAAAGGTTAAGTGTTTTGAAGATAGCAGAAGGGTGATGCAGAGAGGGGCGCATAGAAAAGGTCCCCCTGCCACACACACAACATCCACATCAGTATATTACGCTTTGCTTTTCCTTGATAACTTTGCAAATACTTGGACACCAGAATACTGGCAACTGTAGAAGAGCATATCAAAAAATAGAATTTAAAATGTTACCTAACTCTAAGCACATCTCCAAATCAGTTTCTCAAATATACACTTCATTAAAATCAGTCTTGCCGCCCTTGTCACTTAGTCATTGACTCTCTGTCAGTCTTTTACTGTCACCTTTCTTGACAGGATTCTAACAAGATCCAGAAGGTCAGTTAAGTTCTTTGCTGCTCTTTTCCATTAATGGTTTATTAACTAGGGAAGGCTAAATATATTCTTTTCTTTTACATGTTTCTAACCAAAACCTGGCTCTGCAGAACAGTAGATCTCTTCCCAAATACCATCTAAGTGTCTTCTCTCTCAGTCTTAGAAAGAACATGTATGCCAATGATGTCAGTTACTTTTAAACACAATTTTTGTTTTATTAACTACAGTGAGCTAGAGACATAGTTTTTCTTTTCTGATAAAATCAGCATTTTTTTCCAGAGTTCTTTTAAATTAATTTGAAAATATCATCTTTTCCATTTTTCCTTCCAGATCGTTTTTTTTCTTTCTCTCAGAGTTGGATTTAGAATATTTCTTTTATTGTTAATTATACTCAGTAGAAGTTACTAAAATGTCTCTCTCAGTTAACAACCCATTAACTGGAGGACTTTAGAATTAACCTTCCTCTGAAGCATATTCTGCATATTCATGGCTCCCTTTGCACAGTTTACATTGCGATAGTGCTTCTCTCGCTGCAGAGCCAACAGAGTGTATTTCCGTGGAGTCTAGCTGTAGAAGGATCTAATATTATTGCCTCAGTCAGGGGCCTTACCTCTTATCAAAAGGAGGGCCCATTGCCATCAAAAATATTTTTTAGAAAAAAAGATTTTTAAAATATAAGATTCGTGAAATCCAGGGGCTGTAAGACAGCCTTCAGAGTAACTATGAGTCCTTTGGTAGTATATGCTAAAAGCAGTCTTAAATGCATATTTCTAGGAAGATTAGTCAAAGCTTTTTATCAAATTCTCGATGAATATACAGCATTATCAAAATTAAATGCTCTAAAATGATGCACAAATCTTGTATGTACATATTTAAGAGTTGGCATATGGTAACATGTATAAGTAAAAACTTTTTAGCAAAATAAAAATCCATGGAATTTACAGCAAATTTAGAATTTGGGTATCACCACTACGCTTTCATTCCTTAATTGAGTCAAAAATGGCAAAGAACTCCTAGCCTTTATCAACCCTTCAGCACATTGGTTGGGAGCTCACATGAATATTCACATGCAGCTGCATTCACATACATATAGATTACATGAAGATTTGGCCTGACATTACTGAGAACTTGCTATCTACATACGCTGTTGATTCTTCTACATTTTTTTTTATAATCTAAAAAGCTTCTATAGTAAAAAGTTATCTTATTCATGGTAATATCTTTTTTTTGGTTTTTTATTTTCCTATGTATGCATTCTTTATTCTAAGATAAACTTTTTGCTTTTTTTTTGTTTGTTTGTTTGTTTTTTTTTTTGGATTGGTTTCATTTCAAAGGATTTAATTTTATTTAATATATATATCTATACAAGAAACAAGCAGTATTCAGTCAATTTTTATACTAAATGACTTACTCTAGAGAAAAATAAAATAAATATAAAAATATGAAAAGGCAAATTAAAAGACAAATTAATACAGTGTGCTTGATAATATTAAGTTTGTGGACACATTGCATTGGGAAAGCAGCTTCAGTTTATTTTGAGGAAGTCACAGATCTACAAGTATGACAAATGGTATCCACAGGAGAACAAAACATTCTGCCAGATTGAAAAATAGATCACTCTCTGTTTGGTAACAGCAGCAGATTGGTTACTGGTTGAAATTGTTACTAAACAATTATTTTTCAATTGTCTATAAAACCTACTACTTAATTTCCTACTGTGTTTGTGTTAAATTTCAATGTAACTAATTTTTGAAATTCAATTTTGTCTTTCTTCTCTGTTTAATAAGTGAGGCCCTCCAAAACCAAACATCAAGGAGAGTTCACCTTTACCTTTGTAGTCCAGAGGTTGGAGAGAGTCAGTGGAGAATTACTCTGATGGTTTATTAAGCACATGTCAAAAACAACAGAAATAAGCACAACATGGTGCACACAGGAGAAAGAGGAGAGAAATGAAGGAAAAAAGAAAAGTCAGCCTTAATGAAATTATTTCAGAATACATAGAGATTTGTTTCATTTCAAAATAAAAGCTTTATTTTCTATTACATATGGTAGTGTGGGAATGTAGTGGGGTGTGGAGAGGGGTTGCCATAATAGACTTATTGCTTGGGCTTCCAAGGTTCTTCCTTTACCAAAGATAGAGCGTACCTAAATTCAGATATTATAATTCTTCTTAGAAGGAAACTAATTCATTTTGTGTAGCCAGATGATTTTGCTTTTGAAGTGATTTGAGATTATTCATATTAGGGAGAAATAAAAATAATTTATTCAGCAATTAAGTTTTAAGTTAGATATAAAAGAGTGTTTACATAAAACTACACTTCTTGAATTTAATTTTCATCACCAATTCATTTTCATTGATATCCCAGCTTTGAGTCTTTCTTCATTTGGGGTCTCACTATTTTTCATCTTTATCTGTTGGCATCAGCTCTATGGGTTGCCGATATTGTTACAGTGGATTCTCACACTTTATCCTGTGCCACAAATCACTGCTTGGGAATTGGCCAGAATTGGGGTGGGAGTGGAACAGCAGGGTAAAAATATCTCAGTTGATCATGTGCCTTGTTAGCCACATGTATCTTGGTTGTTAAACCACTGCAACTATTTATGGTCCAATTTCTAGTACATACCTAGTACATACTTAATATGCAGGCTTTATTATCACTGTTGAAAATCCATGAATTCAGACATCCTTTCTGTCCTCTGGGGACTTGCTCTCTTCCATCTTTTCTGTCTTACACCCGATAGCGAGTACACTCCCTTTTAGCACAGATTGTGCTACATCAACCTGATTCCTCTGCTGCCACAGCTACTCTCTGTCTTTTGTACTCTAAGTCCTCAAATAGCTCTTTCTATTTTATGCTGCTCCCTGTTAAAGAACTCTTTCCACAACTTTACTTTGATTTTGTTGACCTCTATTAGGGAGCATGTTCTCTGTCTCATTGCTATGTATTCCTGCCTCTGGAATAGCTCCCAATTCCTTAATCAATGTATCAATCAACATCAATTACTAGGGACCTTTTATGTTTCAAGAGGTGTGATGATGAGTGCTAAGAATAAAATAATAAACATGAGAGACACATGTCTTGCCCTTGTGAAGTTTCCTGTCTGGCAGAACTAATAGTGATTCTGAGGATATCTTTATTTTCGTCAGGAGAGATCTTTGTTTGTTTAGGACAGAATTAAATTCTTCCTGGGAAACTGTCAAATATTGGTCTCTCTCCCAGGAAGCGAATCAAACATGCATTGTTGGTGTTTTCTTTCGTGACACTTGTTATAAGCAAATACTGTAAATTCTTAGAATTTCATATGTTTCACATCTAAGCAGAGCCCTGGTACTGTATTACTATAGCAGAATTTTAAATGTGGAAACAGCATTCTGCTTTATATTTTCATACAAATTATTAATTCCAAATGCCTTATCCATTCTGTTCTCATATACCTGTTTCCATACAGATCTGCAGCGCATGCACCCCTGGGAGGGGTAATCAATTGTGAGATAAGGAGGTTAACCAATTATCAATATTCTTGATTGTTTAGTCTCACTTTTATTTTCATTGCCAGTTACTTCAGACTACAAATTTTCAGCCTAATAAACATCTCTCAAGTCTGTAAATTTCCTCTTCATTCTTACCTTGTCCTCAAGTTCCGGACTCAGCTGGAAGCTGCCCCTAAACTACACTCTTATTCATCACAAACATAAGCTGTATATCCACCAGGAAATATAATAAAAATGCATGTAAGCCATATTATTTCATGCATAAAATTCTTAAGTGAGTCTTATTGCTTACAGGATTAAGTCCAATCTTAATGGACTTAACATAGCCTGAGTTTCTGCATTATGGTCCTGACTTATTCTTGTCTGTTCTAGTTAAAGGTCACTACCCAAAGACCTTGAAGAATGCACCTGTAGTCAAACAAAGCTGTAGTCTTAGTGCTATAGCAAGGCAAATAATACATCACAGAGAACAACTGCATATCTAAGTAAAGTGTGAGAATAGGCTGGTTAAAGCATTTGAATTTGTGTGAGGTGAATCGGAGAGAGTTTAAGAAAGTGGGAAGTTTACTCTGGTTGAGTGCTGGCAGGAAGTAGGCTAAATACATGCATAGCTTAATTATCTTTCTCTTTCTTTTTAATTTTAAATTCAGGAGACAGAAGTAGTGAATAGGGGCTAAAACTGTAGCTCGTTAAGAAGCAACAGTCATTTATGTCAGCCAGGTAAGAAAGATGTTCAGTCAATTTTTTAGTTTAAATGCTGTTCTTGTTTTTCTCTCTTCTCAGGTGCAGTTACAGTGTGGTTTTGGTTTTGTTTCACTCCTTCATATTAGAGAGCACCTGTCTGATGTTGTTGTCCTGGGAATCATTCATGATTAAATAAAGAACACCATGAACTTCCTATTGTTGCCGGGTCAGCTGTCAGCTAACACTGGCCGAGGATGCTTTTCTTTTTCTGCATAAATTATTTGGAACTGTTTTGCAAGGGAAATTTTTCACTTCTCCCTTATTTACTTATTCAACCATTTATGTCAATATAATTTATGATTATTTGTTTTGTAATCTGGATGATACTATCCTACTTTATTAATTTTATTTATTTGTTGTTCAAATTGTTTTTCAGCTTTGGCCATTGAGAGGTCTTTCAACTGGTTCCTGTGTCCCTTGGACATTCCTCCAAGGAGTGTTTTTGTTTGTTTGTTTTGTTACTGAGCATGTCCTTACTTTCTGGTGCCTCAAGATGCTCTATCTTCACCTTATATATTTCCTGCACCAGGAAAATATATTACTTAGAACCAGCCATTTATCCAAGAAGCCTAGTTTCTTTTTATGAGAGAATAATATTAGAAACCATTATCTGTGCTCTGTCCTACTGGGAATCAGTTATTCTCAGCTGACAGAGCAAGGAAACACATGTGTGTATAGACTATGTATATACATCTATTTATAAATATTTATACATGTAACTGTGTGTGTGTGTGTGTGTGTGTGTATATGTTAAACTAAACATGAGTTTATGCTGACTTCTTAGACTCTAATCCATTACTACATCATTCATTCTGAATTCCTTCCTTGCTTATCTGTAAATTTGCACTCCATGTGTAGGAAATCAAACTGCTATCATCTGCCATACATTTATTCAACTTTTCACTTCCAATATAAATGAATAGCATTATCAAAATTGTGAACCTACACATTCACAGGGAACAACTTTATTTGCAAGAGTACAGCATTACGTGCATTTCCACTCACTCTTGGTCCACACATTTCCAGACTCCACATATTTCCACAGTACTTAGGTCAATACTTTTTTCTCCCACCCATTCACTGAGCTAGTTTCATATATTTGTAATAAAGTTTGCTTCTCTTATCATAGTTTACATTTCTTCTTTGGTCTCCCACCTTTCTAAACAATTTCTTTTTTAGTTTGGATATATTAAAGTCTATTATGTCTTGTAACTATCTATAAATTTTGACAAATACATAATGTCTTGTATCCACCATTAGAGTATCACATAGAATAGTTTCACTGCCATCAAAATTCCCTTTGTTTCATAAATTCAATCTTCCATCTTTCCCTCAACCCTCAGTAACAATGAATTAAAAAAAACTTGTATATAGTTTTGCCTTTCCCAGAATTTTATGTAATTGAAATCACACACAGTATGTAACTTTTCACACTGGCTTATTGCACTTAGCAATATTGACTTAAGGGTTCTTTATGTCTTTTCATTGCTTTATAGCTCATTTCTTTTTATTATTAAATAGTGTTTTATTATATAAATGAAACGCAGTTCATTTATCCATTCACCTTTTAGGACACTTCGGTAGTTACCAGTGTTTCATGTGACTATGAATAAAGCTGATATCTTACTCATTTTTTAAATGCACTTTAAGTATACACATTCCCTAGGTATATATAACCCCATGTGATGTTTGTATAAAAACACCACATTGGGTTAGTTTTTATATAAACATCATATTGTGTTATATATACCTAGGGAATGTGTTATAAAAATATAATGCTTAGGGAATTGTGTTATATTTATATGCTTATTATTCTTTTTCCTTATGGTCAACTATAAATCTCTTAAGTACTTAGACCGTGTCTAATACATCTTTGTATTCCTGGTTCCTAACCTGGATTTCAGTGAATATTCCTGGTTCCTAACCTGGATTTTAGCTGAATGAATTTGCCAGGCAGTATATACAACAATTTGTATTTCTTATAAATTATATCATTTAACACCACACACACACACACACACACACACGCACACACACACACATACACTCACAAGTAGGTTAAATAGATCACCCCAAATAAAGAAAGTGAAAATCAAAATACTTTTCTTTAATGATTACCGTATTCTGAGTTTTACATATGAGGCTACTTTGATAAACTTAGTCTACTATTTAAAAGAAAATTATATAAGTAAGGATTTGAAACTCTGGTAATAACTAGTCTCTATCTGTATTGCTTGAAATAATATAAAATAAACTTATTAAAACTAACAGAATTAGAAATTTTCTCTATTCAAAAGCGTTATTCTTTTGCCTTTTTTTATCCTTAAAAATAATCTTTTTTTGATTGGGTGTTTTGTGCCAAAGAATATTAATCCTTTATGCAGTAGACAGTTGTGAAATATCATTTTCAGAACAAACAAAAATGTAATTCTCTTCTTTTAACTTAGCTCAGTTAAAATTACAAGTCATCTGAAAGATGACAAATCATGTGCTACTTTTATAGTCCCAAATATAAAGAATGAAATCAATAATTCATTTTTCTATGAAACAAGAGATATATGTAACATTTTAAGGAAATGTTCTAAATTACCAAGACATACATTTAAATTAGACTGATTTATATAATTCTTTGTATATAAAGTTCTTGTGTTTTACTGAGGACATTTAAAATTATTGTTATACATTTTGTTAGCAAAGGAAAGATACATCATTAGCTATAGACAATTCTCATTATTTGTGGTAGTTAGATCCTATAAAATAACTGTAAACACTGAATTAGGAAACATTGAACCTTTGCTCCTAGAAGAAATACAGGGTTAGGTGTCTGCAAACCTCTAGTCGTATTTTCTTCAACCAATCAACACGTAATCTTGTTTTATGTGTGTTTCTGCTTAAAGACATCTTATTTACTATATATTGTTGATTAATTAACATTGAAAGTAGAGTTGACAACACTTAAATCATCCTTAAATGAAATCTATCTAACACATACATTTTGTCCATAGGGCACGTCACAGCTTTCTTGTGCTTAGGAACTGTATTACTCCGTTTTCATGCTGCTGATAAAGACATACCTAAGACTGGGCAATGTCCTAAAGAGAAAGAAAGGAGGTTCAATTAGACTTACAATTCTACGTGGCTAGAGAAGCCTCACAAAATCATGGTGGAAGGCAAGTAGGAGCAAGTTGCATCTTATATGGATGGTAGCAGGTAAAAAGAGAGAGAGCTTGTACAGGGAACTCCTCTATTTAAAACCATCAGATCCCATGAGACTTATTCATTATGATGAGAATAGCATGGAAAGTTTTGACCCTATAATTCAATTACTTCTCACCGGATTTCTCCCACGACACATGGGAATTCAAGGCAAGATTTGAGTAGGGAAAGAGCCAAACTGTATCAGGAATATTAAACAATTCTTTAGCCCTATGCTTGGGGGATAGGCTATACAGTGAAATCAGCAACAGAAAGCATGCACACACACTCAAGCCACAGAAAAGATTCTTTTTTATAGCACATCAGCTTAAACAAGAAGGCAGAGCATCTCCATTTTGGCCTCACTTTTTTTCTTATAGCAGCTCTGTGTGGATGAGTATTATTATTTTCCTAATTTTACAAATGAGGATACTGAAGTTTCATGAGGAGCAAGAAGAAAAGGTTCCAGGAAGAAAGTGAAGCTAATATAAAATTTAGATCAAATGCTGAATTAATATGAAAAAAGGAAAGTGAATTTTTTTTTTTTTTTTTTTTTTTTTTGAGATGGAATCTCGCTGTCAGCAGCCTGGACTGCAGTGGAGCGATCTTGGCTCACTGCAACCTTCTCCTCCTGAATTCAAGCAATTCTCCTGCCCTCAGCCTCCTGAGTAGCTGGGATTACAGGCTCACATCACCACGACTGGCTAACTTTTGTATTTGTAGTAGAGATGGGGTTTCACCATGTTGGTCAGGCTGGTCTCAAACTCCTGACCTCGTGATTCCCGTCTCGGCCTCCCAAACTGCTGGGATTACAGGCATGAGTCACTGCACCTGGCCCCAGGAAAGTAAACTTTTTAAAGCTGACTAATGGAAGGGAGGTTTGTCTAGAGCAATACTCAGGTTATTATCCTTCAATATTGGGAAACTGCCTTCTGCGAACTCTACCAAATGACCCTTGAATTATGAAGTTTCCAGTATGGTTAATGGATACAAGCACTGATTCCTTCTTAAGGGCAGGGAAAAACCATTTAATGTAATTGGAGAGAACATTACTTGAAGAGTTGGTAATATTAACTTTAGACTAGGGACCATATGAAATCCAACTAACATGTCATAAAAGCAAGACCTGAAGGGGTCAAGCTGTGTTCCAAATAATGACATCCTAGAACAAATTTCAATAATATTTACAAGAATATAAAAATAGGCTGGGAATGATTGCTTGCTCCTGTAATTCCAGCACTTTGGGAGGCTGAGGCAGGCAGATCACAAGGTCAAGAGATTGAGACATTCCTGGCCAACATGTTGAAACACAGTCTCTACTAAAAATACAAAATTAGCTGGGCATGGTGGCACATGGCTGTATCCCAGCTACTCAGGAGGCTGAGGCAGGAGAATTGCTGGAACCCGGGAGGTGGAGGTTGCAGTGAGCCAAGACCACACCACTGCACTCCAGCCTGGTGACAGAGTAATGCTCTGTCTCAAAAAAAAAAAAATTCCAACACTGCAAATATAAAATTCACATTTGCTGGTATCATTCAAATATTACCAGGTGTATTAGTCTGTTCTCACACTGCTATAAAGATACTACTGAAGATGGCATAATTTATAAACAAAGGAGATTTAATTGATTCACAGTTCCACATGGCTGAAGAGGCCTCATGAAACTTACAATCATGGTGGAAGGGGAATAAGATACCTTCTTCACAGGTGGCAGAAGAGAGTGTGTGCAATAAGGAGAAAGTTCCATACTTTAAAACCGTTAGCTCTCAGGAGAACTCCATCACTATCATAAGAACAGCATGGGGAAAACTGCCCCCATGATCACATCATCTCCCACCTAGTCTCTTTCCTGATATATGTGGATTACAATTTGAGATGAGATTTGGGTGGTGACCTGGAGCCAAACCATATCACCAGACATACAATGAAGCAGGAAAATATAACTCTGAAAAGTAATCAATCACTTGACACCAACCCCAAACTACTACTGATGTTAGAATTAGCACACAATGACATTAACAAAATTTTTACTGCAGCTATATAAAGTACAGAGGTAAAGTGGGGTTAATTGAACTTAAAGGATGATTATTAAATGAGCAGACCTGGCATGGTGGTGCACGCCTGTAATCCCTGCACTTTGGGAAGCCGAGTCAGGCAGATCACGAAGTCAAGAGTTTGAGGCTAGCCTGGCCAATATGTTGAAACTCCATCTCTACTAAAAATACAAAATTTAGCAGGGTGTGATGGCTCATGCTTGTAATCCCAGAATCTTGGGAAGCTGAGGAAGGAGAATCACTTGAACCTGGTAGGCGGAGGTTGCAGTGAGCCAAGATCACGCCACTGCTCTCCAGCCTGGGTGACATGGAGAGACCCAGTCTAAAAAAAAATGAGTAATTAGTTCTTGGACCAGAGCCCTTATATTAGAAAATAACATGATCAGATAGATTAAAAGATCAACATTAAGATGGGAAATTAAAAGAAATTCTTACAAGATTGTGTAGGAAAGAGGAAATAATTATTGTAGAAATAGTGTTGGGTTTGTAGTCACTCCAAATGAGTGTCATTCTTTACTCTGCCATTTACCACTTATTTGACTTTGGAAAATATGTCAATTACTGCGAGTCTCAGTTTTATTATCTGTAACAAAATAACTCACATTGGTATAAATATGTAGTAAAATTAATATACTACATACATATGCACAAACACATACAAATATATCCCCATGATAGTTTAAAGTATGATTTGCCCATAATATAGCAAATGAGTTTACATGGGGAGAAGTCATAAAATACTGATATAACAGAGCATAACTTTTTTTATTGGCATTGAAAGGTTCATTATTTTAGATTGTTTAGTATTATTAAGGAACAAAATTATATTTTCATTCAGGGCATGTGATAGACACAAAGGCTTTAAAAATAAGAGGAAACTAGAGACAATGTTCAGCCTACAGCTTACAAATAAGAATAGGTTCAGGGAAGCCAACAAAATTATCCATGTTAGAAAAAGAGCTCTTCTAACGCTGACAGGTTGTCAAAATTACAACAGTCAAAACCACTTTTTTAAACAATGTTAATAACTAGGAAAGGGAAGTAATGTCACTCTTTTATTTTAGTAGGGAGGTCACAGTGGGTCAATCAGAGTCTAAGATATATGATTTAAAAGACTAAAAATATAACTCTGCAAGCTTGGATTATTCATTTCTGCTATCCTTTCAGTTTTTGAATTCTAAAGCAACCTAGAAAAGGGCATAGCTCTTGTGTTAGGTGATGGGGCACAGTTACACACCTTATTTGGTACTCTCATTGCACTGTTTATAATTCTGTACAAAAAGAGGTATTTTAACAGAGTGACTTTGTAGTTGTCCTATCTCTAGGGAATTTGTAAAAACAAAATAACAAGCATTTTTGTTAGGTTAGACTGGATATGTAAATTCATGACAAAGAAAAATGTACATTTTCTTCAGACTGGTGATTTTTTTCTCTTCATAATGTAAACATAATTTTAATGAGATATCAGAAACAAAGTTTAGCTAAGAGCCATGAAAGTTGTAGACATATCAAAATTTCCTGATAAATTTGGATTTTCATTCCACTTATAGCTATGATTAAATAACAAGATTCAAAGATATATCTAGAATATACAGTCTTAAAATAATTACACATGCTGCTACACTTCGATAGAGTGTTGGCTAATTTTAAAAACATTAGTTTTTATTATACAGGTTCTCACCCTATCCCTTTGATTTGCATAAAAGAATTCCAACAAGAAAGTCAAACTTGAGAAAAAATATCTTTGCCATATTTTGGATCTTCTTCCTCCTCCTCCTCCTCCTCCTCTTCTTCCTCCTCCTCTTTTTTTTTTTTTTTTTTTTTTTTTTTTTTTTTTTTTTTTTTT
>NW_016107417.1:4665812-4669921 GCF_001604975.1 Cebus imitator | reverse complement strand
GCTCACTGCAACCTCCATCTCCTAGGTTCAAGCAATTCTCCTGCCTCAGCCTCCCAAGTAGCTGGTACTAAAGGTGTGCATCACCATGCCCAGCTAATTTTTGTATTTTTAGTACAGATGGGCTTTCACTATGTTGGCCAGGCTGGTCTCAAACTCCTGACCTAGTGATCCACTCACCTTGGCCTCCTAAAGTTCTAGGATTACATGTGTGAGCCATCATACCCAGCCAGATCTTCTTAATGATGCTACTTGGAGAGAGGCCATCTGTGTCCTGTAGCTTGACTTTTCATTCTGATTTTGACTTGTTAAATCTAAGGAAAATGTCATATTATAGGTTAATATGAAGTAACAAAATAAAAGCTTAGCTTAGAATTTTATAATCTCTCTTCATCAGTGGATCTGTTCTGAGGTGCCAAAGAATTTTCTATAAGGATTTTCTTATTTTTGTTTTTACTTTTATAGCAATATAAAAGAACACTGAAGGCATTCTGAATCCTCAGGATGCGTACTTTGCAAGTGAGTTCTGTCAACTGAGTTTAGTGCTGTATTTGTGATTGTCTTTCTTGCTATGTAGTGGGGCTAAGAAGCTCCTAAAATGGCATTAGAATTTAATGTGTTGCTTCTCAAACTGGGATCTTTAGATATCTGAGAATCTATTGAGATATTTTTGGAAATCACTGAGTTCTCACTTTACTACACACACACATACACACACACACACTCTCTCTCTCTGTCTCCTCTCAGTCACAAGTTTAATTTAGGTACTTTATAAAAACTGAATGTTGAAACGCTATTGATTCTTGGACTGTGTTAAACATGCTTTTACCTCTTCCTGTCCTACCTTGTGAACATCTACTAGGGGGAAAAAAGCAAGATGTATTATATGATGGGCAGGAATGCCGACAAGAATCTTGCATTCTCTCTTCTTCAATGGATCTGTTCTCAGGTGCTTCAGAATTTTCTAAAAAGATTTATTTATTTATCTTTGCTTTTACCTTTATAGCATATTGCTGCCAAAAAAAAAAACCCAAAAAACCTCAGCTGGCAAGAAACGCACAAAAATATTTTTGAAATGTAAAGTTTCACGATAACCAATCATTTGTTTTTTAAAATGAGTAGTGAGAAAAGACAATGATGACATTTTGCATGGATGAAAAAGTAAGAAGCAATTTCAACAAATAATGGGCAAAGCAATGACTCAAGTAAGATTTATGAGTTCAAAGCTCATCCTTATTTCACTTGGTTTGAGAAATATGCATAGCACTTCTCAGCTACAGCTTTTCGTCTCTTAAAGTGCCTTACTTATAATGGTTTTTAGTCATTGAATGACACATAATGAATATGAGTTGCACATCATACTTCAAAATAATACACTATACCTTACTATGGATAATCTAAATACCTAGAATAAAAAATAATAATAGTGTCTCCAAATATCTCAAGTTCCATAGCGAATCTAAACAGTAAGTGAAAATAGCATATATGTATTATATATATTATATATTCACATACAATATATATATTCTATGTAAAATAGAATATATATCTATTCTAATTTTGCTCAAAATATGTTAATTTTGCACAAATCCTTGAAACTGATTGCCTTTGAACCAACCCACCTCCAAATCCCTCTGGTGTACATAACTCTTTTGGGTGATAATGAGATGTAGGAGAGCAAATTTATCAAGAGCATGATAATCTGATACCACATTAATTTGTACAGATTACAAGGACATTGTATTTTTGTAATCTACCCCCTCAGTTTCCTTCTAACCATTAGTGTCTAACCATTAGTGGGTAGAATTAGCTATACATGATGAGCATACAGCTATATAATTAGTTACCCACACTAACCTCGATAACTGAGTGAGAAAAACAACAAATTGTGCCACACCAGGAGACTCTTTAACATATTATCTGAACCTAGCCCCTTAGCCCTTTTATAAACGATACAAATTAATACCTTCACATCCTCATTCTTTTTCTGTGATTTAGTCCAACTCAGACTTCTCCCTCTATTTTCTCCCATGTTAGGGCTAGAATATCACTAAATTCTCTTATCTCTAAATACTGCTTGTTTAATTTCCATGCTTTTTTTTTTTCATAATAAAAACATATGCTGGGAATCCTATTGCCATGGCAACCAGGATTGGCAGCATCACATAACCTGAAACCTAAATAATGCTTAACAAAACTGCTGCTGCATTCTCATCTCACTTTTTTAAAATGATGTCCAATCTCTGCAGTGCCTGTATTGTTATTTTGTTTCTTCACAAAGTCTCAGTAACCTGTAATACAATCTCATGATTTCATATCTAATATTTTTCAATAATTAACATTGATTCATTTTCCCACATAATTATATAAATTCTCCATATCAATGTTGCACATACATTTCTGTTTTTAAGAGAGTCAAATACATCGAATCAAATCAAAGTGAAAAATTTTAAATGACTTTGATCTAACTCGTGTGCATTTCTATAGAGATAGCTAATGTCATTCAGAAATGAGAAAGTTTTTTAGATAACAAGAAAAGCTGTTCAGGCTGACATAACTTGCACTTACAGCATCAACTACGTAAATAGTTCAGGCTGACAAAATTTGCATTTATAATATGAACTATGTAGATGGTATATGCTGATTAATTGGGCACCAGAGTGATTTAACATATTTTACCACACATACAATGATTGTAAGAGTCTTAGCATATAGATTGTAGTATGTGCCTGTTGAACCACACACACAGTATTGTTTCAGTGTTAGTGCTAGAATGAGTAAAAGTATTTCCATTTGCTTATTTTTTTGAATTTCTTAAGTTCCTGCTGTATCAGGGCTAAAGGAAACTGATGAAAATGCAAAGGCAAATAAGACAAAGTACTACTCTTCAACAATCTAGTTTTAGTTGTCAGGTATAACTATTCATTTCCTTGGTTATTGGTTAACAAACCATTTATAGTTTATTATTTAACTAATGAAATAGTTTAACAAAATAGCTGGGTTAACAAACTATTATTTTTTATTCTACTGATTTTAAAATCAATATTTATCTTAAAACTTAGAATTTTTTCTTTGTTTTAGAGTCAAGGAAATACTTTACTATTCTTTTGTCATTTAGATGCCAACAAAGGAAAGAGACAAGGGCCTTACTACTGCTGGAATCCAGAGTGGAGTTTTCAGGGACAGAAAGAAAACTGTTTTACTATGAAAAAAGATCAGAGGGACAACTTATGCACATTGTTGGATTGTATGTGCATATCATCAAAGAGACCTCATGTTTTTGTTAAATATATTAGTACACTTTTGAAAATGTTCCTCAAGCAAAGGAACACTACTATAGAGACTACTCCGTGTCTCTAGAGTAATGACTTCAGCAAAACCTCCTGATCCCAAAAGTCATGTAAGTGTCTTCCTTCTCAGGCAAATATTTTAGTCTTCTCATAATATATGTAATAAGACATTCTAGGGAAGGTTGAAATAAAAATATAACTAAATTTTGTCAGAAATCAGAATTTTCTTCATTTGTGAGATATATAAATTATCAATGAAAAAGGTCTGTTAGCTCTTCTAACATATATTGTTTCTGACAGAAAAATGATGCCCTTGGTTGTCCCAACTTCAAATTGAACCACTTGTAAAATACATTATCATTGAAAAAAAAAATTATCCCTGTGACCATTAAGATTTTTCTTAAAATGAGATTTGGTCTTTAGCAGAAAATTGTATTACATTTCATCCTTACTAAGCAATTTATTTCTATGCTTGATATACATTTCAATTACTACTTTGGGAGGAAAGCATATTTTGAGATGGTTGGGAAAAAAACCTTACCATTCTGTCAAGTGGCTGATGCTACTCTTTGTAAAGGCTTATATAGAAGTTTTGATGAAAAGAATATTTAACTACTTTCATGGTCAGACCTTTATAGATTTAAGAATAAAAAACTGATTGTGGAATTGTTTAGCTTATTTTTTTGTTTTTCATTCTTACTACCCGCTTTTCCCCATAATATCCATGTACTCTATTCTTCTCTAGTTCCATTCACTGAGATCATTCTCATTCATCTAAGAAGTCTTGGTCTTCTTTTGTGATTGTGTCATGAAGAGTTAAAT
>NW_016107417.1:4615175-4665574 GCF_001604975.1 Cebus imitator | reverse complement strand
TTGACCAGGATAGTCTTGATCTCTTGACCTCGTGATCCACCCGCCTCGGCCTCCCAAAGTGCTGGGATTACAGGCTTGAGCCACCGCGCCCGGCTGCTTAACATTTTTAACAAAAGCATTTTAATGCCAGGAGGTTATTGACTTAGCACTGTGATATGCAGTTTTCACATAACGTAGTTTTTGACATGGCTTAGGAAAACTATTAATTTTTCAGCTTTTATTATTTTTGGCCTCACTCTATCACTGAGCTAAGAGAGGCCGAAGCAGTGAGGATAGGGGACAAGGTAGGTTCTGTGCAAAAACAGATGTTAGTGCTGGAGTAAAGTTTAGGCAAGGTCTACGGAAAGGAGATTAATCCCAATCTAGATGAAACATCAGGTATATAAGAGTCAATACTTAACCCCGTTTCACATATCACAATGCCCATCAATCGTTAAAATAAGTATCTGCTCATTCTGTCAGGGCTCACCTGCATCAGTGATTACTTTATTTCAAATTTTCTTGTTTTTTTGCATCAGCCATAAGACCTAGAGAAAGATGGTATTTGAACACACCAAGATCACATATTATTATTTTAAATGACTTAGGAAATCCAGTTTGCATTTCATTTATAATAAATAACTCTCTGTATACAAATCACACGCAATATTATTAAACTGAAGATTTGGAATATAGACTTGATGTCCCCTTAGAGACTAATGTATATTTCATATTAACATATATCTTTATTTTGTATTAGAGGTAGCATCTAATTATAGAAATGTTTAAATAAGATATAAAGTATATTCCTTTGGTAATTGAGGTCTGGGCTAGACATGTTTATAGTGGATATATTTTAGTAAAAAGAAATAAAATCTAAATCTAATGCCTTAAAAAGTTTTTTATTTTTTTACTGCCATATTAAAATGACTGAATCAATATGGCCATGTCAAAATATATTGTTTGAAAATAGTCGGCCGGGCGCGGTGTCTCAAGCCTGTAATCCCAGCACTTTGGGAGGCCGAGGCGGGTGGATCACGAGGTCAAGAGATCGAGACCATCCTGGTCAACATGGCGAAACCCCGCCTCTACTAAAAATACAAAAAATTAGCTGGGCATGGTGGTGCGTGCCTGTAATCCCAGCTACTCAGGAGGCTGAGGCAGGAGAATTGCCTGAACCCAGGAGGCGGAGGTTGCAGTGAGCCGAGATCGTGCCATTGCACTCTAACCTGGGTAACAAGAGTGAAACTCCATCTCAAAAAAAAAAAAAAAAAAAAGAAAATAGTCAAGCCAAAAATGATTGCTATTAAAGAGTCAGGCATTTGAAGAGATAACCACTGTTAAATGTCTTTACCTTTCTCGTTTTTCTATGCAAGCCTTATTAAATCCTGTGCCTATGTTGTCACTGAGGCGTGAATACTAGCTGAATGGTCTTTGCACCAAGATGTCATCAACAGCATCATGGTTCAGAAGAGGGATTACAAATGCCACGTAGTCAGGGCAAGTGCTCTTTGATCAGTCCCCATGGTGAAACCCACCGTATTATTTAACGAGATCCTTGAGGACCGAACCAGAGGAAGCAGGTCATAGTTCTTAATAATTGCCTGATCCTATTGCTTACATTTGGCTGTGGGAGAAAGGTGAAATAGGAAGTGGTTGAAAAATTGATGGAAAGAGATATAGGATACACAAAATTTAATGAGTCCTTATTTTCCTGAGATGAGCTTCAGGTATTGCCTTACTCCTAGGACACTGGTGTGCACCATGCAGCAGTAAAGTCTACCTAGGCTATAAAAATAAGAATAATCCTTTCTTCCATGCCTCCTTATTTACATTAAGGAAGCTATAAATGCTAAAGAAACAACGTGGGTGTTTAGGAGAGGGCAGTCTTCAATAATAAGAGTTAAATTTTTATTTTTAAAACAGAGTTTCTAAATAAATTAATGACTGTACATGTTACTTGGGTACTCTTTGGTTGACAGTAGTGGAAAATGACTTTTTTTTTTTCTTCCTTGGGGATATCTAACCTCTTCATGACTTTTCTGTTTTTATATTTTATTTGATTTTTTATTTCTCTTATTAGCCATAGGCTTTAATCCTTTTGCATTCTGGTATATTTTTCTCATGGAAGATTGCCATTGAACACATAAAAACACATACATTCACATGATTTACAATCATTCAGATTTTCTCCTGCCTCAGTCTAGGGACCTCATCACAATATGTTGAAATATAGAACATAAAACCAACATGGTTAATTTGCTGACAGCTTATTTTGTTTGGAAGTAGTTGCTTGTGGGATGGATATAAATTATAATTGCTTCACAAATAGATGAAGAAAAGCTTCTGAACCAGGGACAGAAAGAGTCTCTGATATATGATGAGATGTCCCTTATATAGCTTGAATCACTGATCTAGCTATCAAAATTGTTTTCAGTTCTGAGGTAAATTTAATATAGAAAAAGAAATAAAGCTAATTTAGTCTGGTGAATGTCTCAATATAAACAGTATAGATATGAGAAGCATGGTTTTGTTATTGAATCACTAATTTTCCTTTTTAGCCTAGAAATCTGATTATCTGAAGGCCTTACCATATGATTTATACAGGACTAGAATATTCATATTCAAATGTCTATTTTGTTTTCTCCCATAGGCATAAGGAAGCCAACCTAAAAGAAGGATTGAGTGGGAAATGCAGGACAGTAAGAGGTCCTAACTAAATTCAGCCAATTTAATATGTGGCTGGTACACACTAACTGAGAGTAGAGGACATTCCTCTGGGTAAAAGAAGATTCTCATAGAACTCAGAGAATTGTCTTCTGGTCAGAGGGGAAATGGCACTTCCTTCCATCAGTTGAAAGAGTATTGTTATAGTTAGAAGGTGGTATTAGTAAAAGCTATCTCAAAGAGAGAGTGTGCTGCTTTCATTTATTTATGAATGGAATTGAAGCTAGCTGCATTTCTCAAAAATCACAAGGTCTCCTCAGATATTTCACTCTCTTCTTCATTCCAACTTATCAAGGACACATATTCAATATTTTGTCCAACATTTAAGAAATTATTACTCAGCTATTTCCAGTTCAGCACTGCTAATACCATAAATTTATTTCAACACATGGTGTCCATAGAAGATTAATTTATTATGTTGTTTATAGATAAGATAATACCATCTGAAAAATGGATATTTAAGAATTTCACTGGTAATGTGCTTTTCTTACCATGAATAATTCTTTTTATTTTTAGACTATTTTATGGTTGCCAAATGCTTGCTCTCTCATATGCTTTTTGAGTTTCACAGCCATCCTGTGAGAGAGGCAAACTACAGCAGCTCTGGAAAGCACTTGGTCTGACAGTGGCTTTCACATATTGTGCTTGAAATAGACATGATGAGATGCCTCACTTCTCCCTCATCACCACTGAATAGAAATCCATGCAGCTTGCAATGAATTATACCTGATTTCCTTTTAGTTGTGGCCAATGCTTGTCACAAGAAGAGTGGGAGAACTGAAAATGGGGAGAAGCCTTCCTTGACACCTTTATCTTATCTTCAGGGTAATGTTCCAAGGGATGTATCTGGAAGATATTTGGAGGTGTTTGAGAATTCAGGAGCTCACAAATTCAAGCAACATATGAAAAAAAGAAGCCTTGGGGCAGTGATGCTAGACTCAAAAGTTCAGCAAGCCTTGTTTTGTTCCTAATTTAGTTTTTATCTCTCTTCACTTTCTCTCTACACTGCTCCCCGCTCAAGTGGTCAACAAAGACTCTGTTGTCCCTTTCTTTTTATGTAGATGATAAGAGAATGAAACTGCTTTTGAATGCACGTGTCAACACTTTTATGTGCTACAATTTGTACACTCACTATAAAAGCCACTCAAAATAGCTTCAGATGTCACAGGTTACTCATCTCTGCAATGCAAATAGAAAAGGCTTATAGTTTACTATCATAAATGTTTATTTTATGTAGCTAGACTTTCATGTCTCTTTTACATGTTTTAAGTCTTATTAGTAATCATTTAAATATTTGAATAAAATGATTATGCATTTTCATACTTACTAGTTTTGTTAGTTATAAAGAAATTAGCAGGGCAGGGAGCAGTGGCTCATGCCTGTCACCCAGTACTTTGGGGGGCCGAGGTGGGCAGATTGCCTGAGGTCGGGAGTTTGAGATCAGTCTGGCCAACATGGCAAAATCCTGTCTCTACTAAAAAAAAACAAAAATTAGCCTGGCCTGGTGATGTGTGCCTGTAATCCCAAGTGCTCAGGAGGCTGAGGCATGGGAATTGCTTCAACCAGGAAGGTGGAGATTGCAGTGAGCGGAGATCGTGCCATTGCACTCCAGTCTGGGCGGCAGAGTGAAGCTCCATTAAAAAAAAAAAAAATTAGCACATGACATCTGAGATTATAGTTTAATATTTTGTATTCCCTAAGGTTTTACCGTATTTTAATAATATAATATGTTTGCATGGAATTTAATTTCACATTTCATAAAATGCTGGTTTGTATCTTAATTTATTTTAGATCTTTGTAAATATGCTAATATATCTGGCTGGACCATAATAAAGTGGTTATTCCTACCTCTGACTGAAAGCTATAAAGTCCTTAGAACCAAAAGCTGAATGCAGTAAACCCATGGTTGTCATGGTAGCCATTAAATCTTTTGGTGCTTCAGAATGAGTATTGATAAAAAAGACAAAAACAAACTTTTCTCAAAATTGCAGGATCTTATTGTCTGAAGTCATTTAAAAGTCCCTATTAGAAATATCTACCTTAAAAAAATAACAAAAAATCTATACAAATGTATTACTAAGGAGGATATATTTATTTAATATACATGAAGATCAAATAATATCAATTATATCCTTTTTATGCCTGGGAAAGGGAGGGATATTTATGTCAAATAATGCACATGAATCAAGTTGAACATATTTCTGTAATTTCTAGATTTCCAATGTCAAAACACTGGAACTAGAGCTAATTCACTAATTTTCACATTTTCATACTACAAAAATATGTAAACAGATATAATAGCTATGCTCTTTTAAGTAATACCATTATTACATTCATTTCATATATGGAGAAACTAAGGTTAAGAGAGATTAAATTGTATCTCTGAGGGTTTTTTTTTTTAATTCCTATTTCTCTATATGTGTATATGGTTTTAAAATTACAGAAATTAGGGTAAAGATTTCAGGTGGCAAATAATTTTTCTCTATATATTGTTTTGTTCTTGTCTTTCATTAAGCAAAATTATGAGTGACATATGTTTTAAGGTGGCACAATATAATTTTAAGGGAAGCTAAAAAATATATCAACTTAAAGTATCATGCACATTTGTGATATTGCTCCAGTGTATTTGATTTCCATTTATACTTTAAAATATAATACCATTTTTTTCTTCTGTGAATGAAATGATATAAAATATAGATGAATCAATTTAAGATACTATAGAAAGGATCTAGTTTAGGATCTAGTTTAAAAACTATAAAGCAAAAATTATATATAACCTTTGCTTGCTTTATACTTTTATAAACTTTAATTACCACATTTAATGTCCTTCCAAAGGGTTTATATAGAAAATGCTAAAATAGACCAAATTTCTTTCCAAGTAAATATCTCTTATCATGTAACTCCTAGGTTGTGAAAAAAGTACCACTTGCAGGCCCAGGGCAGTAAATCTTCAACACTTTTTATCACTTATCATCTCAGAATATTTCATGGAACTTAAAAGATTTCCAAATAAAACCTTAAATATCAAAAGACAGAAAAAAAATCATGGAGCCTGAAGGAATAACTGAAGATCGTTAGAAAATGATTCTTTAGGTAACCGGAAGATTCAGAGATGTCTACTTTCATATGAACCCAAGGCATTTTCTACCATCAGCTGGTGGAGCACTCTCTATTCTTCCCTTTAGGCTCTCTTTTGGAATTACTGCTAAGTTTGAGCTCTGTAGAGGAAGAGCTGAGGTAGTCATTGAGGATGGGAAGAGGAAGATAGGAAAGGGAAGAGCTCTTTTATTAATCCAAAAGGATAAATTTTCAGTTACACCAAATAAGCTTAGAATCTGTTCTGTGATATGGGGAGTTTAAAGCAAATGATTTAACATTGGCTGTACCGAAATCGTAAGAACCGACTGGAAACCATAATCAAAATCCTAAATGCCTTCTTCCTGTGTGCACCCAGATTTCAGGTCACTTTTCACCAACTTGTATACAGCCCAGCACACGGGAACACAGAAAGTACCATGTGGAGACATGCAGAAATTTGTCTTCTCTTGGCGGTCCAAGACAGTTTTAGAACCAAAACGTATGCTACAAAAGTTTTGTTCTCACTATCTAGACTGAAACTTTGAATATTAGCATCCATGATCATAGCGACCTGTTCTACAATATCTGACATATTTGCATTACTGATGTTTTCCATACTGCTTTCTGTTTCTCCTTGGTGACTTATGTGACAGTTAATCTCATTACTTGTCATTTTTCTATTAAGTACTGCCAGAGAAATATGCTTAGGAAACCTATCACATATCTGCTCATATCTTTCTTGTGTACAAAATCCTTGGCTGTGTCATACGTAGCAATACATAGTAAATATTTGTTCGATGAATGAATATTTCCGAAATTCTTGCGGAGATTCTAAACTTTGGGAGATAGAAAGAAGTGACTCATCCTCCAAAGGAATAAATAAGTGGGAGGAGTCGTTGGTATATAATACAAAAAAAAATTCATGTTCAATAGATTTATTATTTTTCTAATGTAAAATAATAAATTTAGAAATAATAAATTTCTAAAATCCTGTTTTGCCTGGTAGATGTGTGTAGGAAATGGACGAGAAACAAATATTAGAGTGAATACAATTTTTAAAAGGTTGAGTAATATTGGCTTAAAGTTAAAAAATTTAAACTTTTTTGGTTTGTTTGGCATCCAAATCCTTCCTTGTGATCCTTGTGAGTGATACAGTTTCACTTCCACTCATTCTGTGTGTGGATACTGTCCCCTTCTTCTCCCCATAACCAGAAGAATTTTGACCTTCCTGGAATATACAGTGTCTCTAACACTTCCATTATGAAGCCTCCACTAACTCTCACAGACAATTTTCAGAGCACTATCTCCTAGTCTCTCCACTTAGCCTAGTAAAAAATGATCAATTCAATTATTTCCAGAGTATGTTTGGCTTGATATTAAACTAGTGCCAAAGATTATAATATTAATTATGAAACTAATTTAAAGAGTTTAACAGACTTTAGCATTACACACTAAATAAGATGTTGGTGATTTTTAAAAAGTATTAAAAGTGACTTTAAATTGTTTTATAGGCTAAAGTTTCCTTACCAAATGTGTCAAGTTGAACTCACTTTGAATATTATTTATATGATATATATAATGAAAATAGGTATGTGATCAATAGAATATCCTGAAATATTCATGAGTTATTTTCAGTCAATTGTTTCAGGCATTGATAATTTTTTAAAGTGGAATTTCAGATAGTACTCTTAGTTGTTCTGAAAATAAATTTTAATTCAATTGTCTAATTTAAAATGAAATATATTTTTGCTAACAAAACCATATTTGAGATATAATTTTAGTAAATACCACATCTTAAACTACTATTAGTATATTTAAAATGTGCTACCTATATTTGGTGATATTTCTTCTCTGCTTGAATATTAGTTGACCCTTCCCACCTCTTAATTTGGCAAATAATATCTTCCTCAGAAGACTGCTCTTGTAGAGCAGTAAAAAGAGCTTTGTAAGTATTCCCAAAAATACTTGAAAGAGTAGCTTTTGCTCTGGTTAAAATTAGGATTTTTTTCCAAGTTCCAAGTATAAAGTTTATTCTTACTGAGAGACATCACTGTTTTGTGAACATTAATTTAATCACAAAGTATATTATTATGACTTAGTATTGCTTTAAAAACCTGTTTAAGCAGATCATTGATTGCCTAGGGAAGGGGGTAGGATGAAGGGTGTCAATACAAAGGAGCAACTTGGGTTGGGGCTGGTATATATGTTCACTGTGTTGATTTTAGTGATGGTTAAAAGGGTGCCAAAATCTAGAAAATTATATACTTCATATGCAATTCATTGCATTTCAATTACACCTCAATAAATCTGTTGCTAAAGAGAGAGAGAAAGAGAGATGTGCAAATATAAAAAATGTTTGTCAAAGAAGATCCCTTTCAAGATCATTTGGAAAAGAAACATCCTGTAAGCAATCTCCATGTATTGTATCTACAAAAAAGTATTAACTAGAAAATACCCACAAATTACCCTTGATTTATATTATTTAGACAAACATAATAAATAAAAATATGTCCAAAAGAATACTGGAAGAAAATGGATAGAAAACTTTTAGATAATTTTTTGTTTATTCAAAATATGCATATTTTCTAATATTGCTTTAATGTCAATTTTATTTTTTAAAAAGAAAGAAAAAGTATTTTATCAGATAAATAAGATGTAGACACTAGGAAACACTGTACTCATTGAGTGAATCATGCCAAATTATTTGTTTTGTTGCTATAGTGCAACTAAAGTGTTATGCTGTTAAACTAATGAGAAATCATTTTAATTTAAGCCAAGTATGCAGAAAAAGGTTGATTTTTGTTTGAGAAAAAAATGACAGCTCAGTTTGCTTTAGTTTGGTCACGGTTTCAATGTGTGTTCAGTTTTAAAGTCTGTGCAGTGATACTGAGATCTGTCCTGTATGTTTATCCCCCATGGGCTTGTACGGGTCTGGAAGGTTTTCTGTTACTTCTCAAAGTCTTTATTTAGTTTGCTGACTAGGATCAGATTCATACATGTGCAGCTCCGGGAAAGAAGCCCAGGATTTTTATAAGTAACTTTATGGGTTTGATTTCCTGAGCCTTCTTTGCAATTTCTGCAGTACTTTCGGTTCCCATGGGCTTCCCTTTTTAGTCCTTTAGCCAGAAAGTTGGGGCTTTTGTTACTTCACTCTGGCACATACATCTATGGCCGTGTCCACATCTGGGGCCAAAACAAAATAGCAAGGAACAATTGTTAGGGAAATTCAGTCCATACTTTTGGGACCATAACACCGTTGATTGGACAGGAATATTTTGATCCCTAATATGTTTTGTTCCTGTGGGGTCCCTTGCAGGTACTACTGTCATAGACTCAGGATTGCTTGGACCTAGGAATAAAGGACCTCTGCTAGAAATCTCTGAACTTCAGGGCTCACTTCCAGGTTTTGGGCTACTATGACTTTAGGCAGGGGACAATAGAGAAAACTGGTAGACTCACCACTAGTTCTTTGATGTTTCAAATTGCCATTCTTTCCTGATCTTCTGTCAACTATTTAATATTCAGAGTTTTCAAATAGCAACTGCATGCATTCTGCTCAGATTTTGTAGCTGCATTCAAAGGGAAAGACATGGTGGAGTGTGCTTGTCCCAATGCTTGCAACTAAAACTCAAACAAATACTTTTTATTTAATAAATTTGCTACAAGTCTTTTTCTATTAAATCCAGTTCAAGCAGGTCCCTTAACCATTCCTTTGTCTAAAGTATTGAATAAAGTATTGACTTCATTTGGTTAAGGTATGATTGAAGTCAATAAAACTTACATATTGTTATGGTTATACTTTACTTAAGAACATGTGCATAGAAATCTTTCACTTTAAAATTAGCTTTATGAATATCCATTTTTCTCAAGCTCTCCCTTGGTTCACTTCAAAAGTGGTCCAGCCCTGGTTGTCTCTTTATGCTTGCCCACAGTTCATTAATCATAATGTGTAGTTCATATCAATGGCATTAGCAAGCTTTATTTTAAATTTAAAATTTGGTCTTACATTTTAAAAAGCTTTAGAACAGACACTTTTTCTCTAGATGCCAGAAAGCCTGTCATCTTCTTTACATAATTCAATTAAATGCACCTGTACTAAATATGAAAAATGGGCAAAAGAATTCTAAGGATATAGAATGAACTAGCTGGGACATCTTTGAATATTCACATGAATGGTGGATTATTTCTGCGTAAGGGAGATGTTTTACTAATTAGCATGCACACATCAATCTATACAGTTTAGCCAAGGTTAGCCTATGCTTTGGAAGCAAGTTTCATGAATTTGGAGAGTATGAACCATTGGCCAGGGCCCAGGGGAGATGGAGTATCTGAATAGTCTGGTTTAAAATTATTTTTTAATTTAATGTGCTTTAAGGCCCAAATATTCATTTTTATACCTATATAACAAACAGAAATTTGTTCATAAAAAACTGGGGCTAAGTATATTTTCTTTTTTTCTATCATTTAACACAGATGCAAAGCTTAACCACTTCTGATCACCTTGACTGCCACCTCCCTGGTCTAGGCCAATGTCTTCTATTACCTTATCATCGCAGTTGCCTCCCAACTAGTCTCCCTGCTGCTGCTCGTTACTCTCTGCAGCTGAAGATCCAGAACAGATGAAGTCACCCTTTTAGGACTTAAGTCAGATCATGCCACTCCTATGTTCAAAACCCTTCAATTAGATCCCTTCACTAGAGTAAAAGCTGAACTCAAAGTCATTACAACGGCCCACAACACTCTTTGTTGGACTTAAGATGTCTCTAATCATAACTCCTACCACCATTTTCTCTATCTTCCCTGCTTCAAGGAAGACCTCTCTGCACTTGTCTGAACATACTAGAGACACTTCTATTTCAAGATCTTTGTACTGGCTGTTCCCTGTCTAGAATTCTCTTGTCCCCTGCACTCATATGGTTGATTCCTCACCTCCTTAAGTGGGAGCTTAAAGAGCAGCTTTCAATGGGGATTTCCTGGTCACTCTATTTAGAATTGCAACTTTCTATACCATTGATCCTTACTATTCCTCTTTTTAGCTTTATTGTTTTTCTATAATTCTTATTACCTGACATGATGTGTATTTTATTTAATTTATACATTAATGTATTTTCTGTTTACCATCTTCTAGATGGTAAGCTACATGACAGCACAAATTAATATCTGTTTTGTTCACTGCTGTTATATCCTAAGAGGTTATAAGTATGAATGGTACTGAACAAATTTTAATAAATATTTATTGAATTAACAGGTAAATTCTTAATTAGGTGCTTGTAGGTATAAAGGCATGGTGCTTGCTGTACTTATAAACTGGAAAACACAACACTGATTCTGGCAGCTCTCCAATATTGATAGAATTCTAATCAACATTATTCAACAAAGATCTTCAGGCAAAAAGTGGAGTGAGTTCTGCCTCTTCTGGAGTTCCTTTGCAATACAGGGGAGTTCGATTATAATTATATGGAGTTGTTGCAGAGCCACTGGAGTCCATCTCTGGAATATTTTTCATACTTATCTTTGTTTTTCCAGTCTTAAGGCAATTGCCCTAGATTCTGGCCTCATTAGCTCTTAGCATTTTTTTATTACAGTAACTTCATAACTGGCTTTCCAATTTGTCTCATGCCCCTAGTCTATCATACACATTGCTTTTTAAGTAATCTTCATAAATGATGGCTCCAATTTTGTCAGCACCCCCACTGAAATGTTATTTCACAGCATTCAGGGACTTTCATTATCTATTTTTTTTTTGTTTTGCCCTACGTACCAGAAATGATTCCACGCTAAATGTATTTTCTTCTATGCAATTAGAATCTTTTTACTTCCTAAACCTATCTGGTATTTTTTATCTTCCAAGGTTTTGTCCAGTGCTATTCCTGTATTCATCAGTGTGTAATCCCACCAAAGCAGTTCTGGGTCATAAGCATGTATGCAAAATTGAAATCTGTGTTAACGTTATTCTGTAAGAGGACCCCACCTATAGCTTCCTTCATGTACTCACAGATTGTCTAGCAGGAGTGATCTAAAAAATTTGCTCATTCCTCCAAGCTGTCCACTGGATTGTCTTCCATCTTCCAAACTCCAGGGAATACCTCCATCCACATTCCATGAGGAAGTAGGAAAATGAGGAATGTGGGTGCCCATATTCAGAGCAGTGACCCTGCTCTTTATTGGTACTTGGTATTGCTATTTAGCTCGTGCTAACTTGACCCCACTTAAGGTTTCCTCTCAGCCAGTATCCTAGGAAAACCCACCCTCATTACACACATAGGTGTTCCAAAATTCTATAAACTCTGTGACCTCTTCTGCTTACAGTTGGGAGTGATAAGTGTGCCTTTAAAAAACCTATTGGGGAGTCAAAAAGTAAACAGGAAATTACCATAAAATAAAAGTCTTATTGCAAAATATTTTAAAACATGGTCAGCACCGAGGATGGGCATTTGACTCCACTGGTGAGACTGTAAAAAGGCTTTATGATGAGTTTAACTTCCTTCTTCCTCTCAGTCTCTGCCTTCCTCTTTCTCTCTCATTCCGTCTGCATGTGTGTGTGTGTGTGTGTGCGTGTGTATGTGTCTGTGTCTTAGTAGATGTATATAGAACAGAATATAAATTAAATAGAGATGAAGTTAAAATGAAGGTTGAGATTTTATTGAAAGGCATGAAATGAGAATTATATTTTTCATTGTTATAAAATGAGTAAGAATTTGGAAAGACCTTGCAAATCAATCATTTACAGGATAAAATAACCCGTAACAGGAACATATGATGAAACATATATGGCCTAATTATTGGTGATGCTGTAAGTGGCAGAGGTATCCTGTGAAGGTCTGGATGGTTAACAAAAAGAATGGTGACAGAGTTATTTAACATGATGACTGACATAAGGGGAAGAAGAAAGTGAGATACAAAGTGTGGTATGTGGAAAGTATCTCTAGATTTAAATTTCTACTGAGTTTCTTTTTTTTCCCCTGTGTAAAATAGGAATTAGAGTTCCATGGCTGCTGCCTGGACATAGAGCTTTTATCAAGATGAAATGAGATAATATTTGTGAGCGCATTTTGAAAACCTCATACATTTTCTACAGATTCAGGTATTAGTAGCAACTCTTTAATAATCAAGGTGCTTGTTGTAGCTCAAAGTATTAAAATATAAAGTTATTTATCTTATTTTCAAAATTATTTGAAAAATTAAGTTTTAGACCATGTATAAGTATGCAGTTTTTAGTTTGTTAAAATGATTTCTAAGCTTGGAAAAATGGGGAGACAATTCTAGAAAGGCTAAAATATAGGGCTGCTCCTTGACCTAGGTCTTCGAAATGGTGCTAATACTTTGTACCCCACCTACAGTTATGTAAATGGAGAAAGTATAGCGTAATTGTAAAGCTTCATAGTAAGCCCAAGTCATTATTAAGAAATGATGTAATGTTAGCTTCCTGTATTATGTATTACGTGTTCTTGGCAGATTTCTTTTGCCATTTCTAATTATGACTGCTTTTGCTTTCCTGCTTTGTTTTCTTACTAAGCAATTTTATTTGGGATAATAAAAAATAACAAAAAAAAAGCTTAAAAATAATTCTTTTTAGTTTTATGTTTTATTAATTTTAGTTTTTCTTATTATTTATTTCTTCCCACTTTATTTGGTTTTTTAACTTTTTTAATTTTTAAATTTGAGTATTTAATCTTCTTTAAAGCTATAGTCATTTTGACGGTACATTTTGCTGTCCTCCATACATTCGAATAAGACATTGTTTTCTCTTAATTGTTTTCTAGGTATGTGTGATTTCAGTTTTTTATTCTTTGACATTGGCATGTTTAGAATTATGTTTCTTAATTTTCAAAGAATCAGGATGTTTGTGGTTAACAAATTTTGGGGAACTAAGTTTATAATTTTGAAATTTTATTAGTTATTTGGCTAAATAAAACACCTTTTAAAGATTTAGGAAATTTTCATGTTATCCCAAAAATGTACATTTTTTAATAGATTTATTAAATAGAGTTGTTGATTTTATTTGTTTTATTCTCCTGTGTCCTAGCTTATTTCTACCTGCTAGTTCTGTCAGATTTTAAAATAGTTATTAAAATATTCCCACTGTTCCCATTTACCCTATTTTCATCGTTTCATTGTCTTTATAATAGTTTTTTATTAATGTTGAGTAAATATAATGATAATATGATGTTTGTTTTACTGTTTATATACATATTTCATAAATTAAGCATTATATCATTATATAATTTTTCTTTTTTACTATGATTTGTGTTTTCATCCATTTTTGTTTTACTAATTTGGATAAATTTTTCTGTCTTCCATTGTCTACTTTTTAGCTTTGTCAATTTACACAGGTTTCAACAATGGCCACCCTCTCCTTCAGTTCATCTCTAGAATATTTTTATTGCAAAATGACGTTTTCAGTTTTTAGAAGGCACTTTTTTTTAATGCTGGAACTGAGCAAATACCCTTGCTATTCTTTTTAAGTTCAAGAGATCAACTGTTTCTTAATACAGTTACATTTCACTTGGAACATTTTTTTTTAATGGTTCTGTTGTCTGCTTCCTTCTATAATGTGGACTTCTTCATTGGGGATCATGTTTAGCAGCTGAGATAATTTACACAGAAGGGATTTTCTAAGTAAAGGCAGGTCTAGTATCTGTCCCTGTGGGCTAGCTGCTACAGACCTGAAAATTTTCATTGCTCTGTTAGGGCATCAGATGCAAATGCTGTCACCCTCTAACTCTCAAGATTCAGGTGGAATATTCTGGTCTTTTCAGCTTTCTGCACCTCTCCTGCAGCCAGATCACCCCAGGATACTCATAAAGCTTAGGTACTCCCTCACTCAGGACAAGATTGCAACTTACAGTAGTTTTGTGAAGGAAAATAAATACAGTCAAAATTCTTGCTTTTGCTTTGCTCCCCAATCCTGCACATCAGAATTAGACTATATACAGAAGTACCTAGTTTTTCACATAAAGAGCACTTTCTGCTTAGCAAGCTGTCTGCCCAGAAGAGAGGTTTTATTTTGAATCACCCATCCGAAGTAGGCACCTTTTCCTAGTTTCCCAAAGGCAATGTGAAGGCAAATGAAGGCCCTTTGTATTCTACAAATCTTATACCAAATGTCCTCTCTTTCTCCCACCCTGCCTGTCGCTAATCATCACCCTGGAATTCTCAACTGCAAGTCTCCTGGCTCATTTTAGGATCCAGGACTGAAAAAATAAACTAGCTCTAGCCACCCTGGGCCCTCACAGTTTCAAAAGTCTCACTTGGGCCCCCCAGACCACTTCCTTGACACTCTAGAGGCAGTTTAGCTCAGAAAAAGTAATTAATTATTACATTGCAGTTGAATAGGTATGGACAACACAGACTCATTTAGGAAGCCGTTTTTGCAGCACCCTATGGAATCTCTCTGGATTTGGAATTCTCAAAGGCTGAAAGTATCAATTATATCAGAGTATAAACTAAATAACATGTATTTCCTGAATGACAGACCCACCTGGCATCTCTTTAATTTTCTTTGTCAGTCTAGCCACTTCGACTTCTTTTAGTACCTCCTTAAAGATTCTGTGCTTCTTAAAGACCCAAGGGCCTTTATTAATGTAAACTGTTCCTTTTAAATTGCTCTCCATACTGCATTTCTCATACTTGTTCCAGGTAGGCTTTCTTGAAGGTCTCAGCCAGGCGAGGGCTGTGGACCAGGCCATCCTCTGCATTATACCTATCATAGCATCTGGTGTGAGCATCTATCTTTTGTACTAGATTGCAAGCTCTGGGCAGATGCAAGACAATGCCTGTTCTATTTCTCCTTGTATCTATAGCAACTAACTGAAACAGTGCTAAAACAGTAGAAACCAATGGGAATTTTTTTTTGCATGACTAAACCCAGGAAGGAACACAGGTGCTGCATGAACATTATTATAAGAAGTCAAAAATCTCAAGAATACTTGAAGATAAAATTTGATGGTTATTAAGTGGAGAAATCTTATGCTAAACGTTCTTACATTATGGAATGGCATTGCCCAACATTTTGCTATGAAAAAATTCCAACATACAGCCAAGTTAAATAGCGATCATCCAGTACACCTATATTCTACCATTAACATTTGGGCTTGCTTGTTTTATCTCAAATCTGTCCATCTACATATTCCTATATCCATCCTTCAATTTATCATATTCAATAAATTAAAAGTAAATTGCAGCCTTAAGTATATTTCTCCTTAAATACTTCTATGTACATTACTATAATTTAAACTCTTATTTTTTAACTCTTTTGAAGTAATAATTCACACACAATGAAATGCACAAATATTAACTATTAATTTGCTTAATTTTTGATGAATACACATGTCACACATATACAATATCAACATACATAAATTATCATCACCTCAGAGTTACTATATATCATTTATGAATGGTATTTGTAAAAGTAGCATACTATACTTCATTTTTCACTAAACTGTTAAAAATTTAAATGAGTGATAAAGAAAAATGTAAAGATAGTAATACAACGAAGCAACATTGTTATTGGACAATGTAATTTAATTTAGCCAAAGTCTTCAAAAATTGAGAGAATGTATTCTTTATAATCTGTAACATGCTTTTTTAAAGTGACTTCCTCCTCCATAATCATCTAAGTTCCTATTATTTTTTGTGATTTCACCTTAGTAGAAAAATAAAGCTATTTTTTTGTACTCTTTCAATACATGAATCAGGCTGAAAGTCTTACCTCCTTTTAAGGAGGCTTTTGGGAATAGTAGATAGAGCATACATTTTGGTGAATAATATATTTTATTCCAGTGAATGACTTTAGTAAGCTATCTAACTTTTTGATATATAGTTTCGTTATTTGTAAAATGTGAAAGATAATGCTTACAGAATTTGGGGAGGATTGAGAAATAAGTGTCAATGATCAAATGAAATAATACACTACAAAGCTGAAATCTAGTTTATTTTTCGCTTATCTTCAAGCTCCTTAGATTTGGGTGCTTTATGTGTTAAAATATGATAAAGCAAAATTAATCCACGCTTAGGGTAATGGCAGGAAGAGAAAAATGAATATGTTTTTAAGCTTTTTAATATAAGCAACAAAACCTTTATTATTTCTATTCTATTTGGAAGCCTTAAAAAGAGGTAAGACTAAAAACCTTGTCTACCTATCTATCATCTATCTATCTGTCATCCATCCATCCATCCATCCATCCATCCATCCATCCATAGTGTGTATGTGTCTTTCAGCATACCTTCCATTTATACCACATAGGCACCTCTATGTATGACATTGTCAAATGATCCTCCAATTAAGTGCTTTGAATCTCAACAAAGTTTGTTTTTTATTACTTCATAATGCTAGTGTAGAAAAAAAGAAAAGAAAAAAAGAATGGCTCTAGAGCAAGGTATCAAAGAAATGATTCTCCAGACTGCTTATCTTCATACCTCTATCACCTGCTAAATGCATGACAGTGGGCCAGTTACCACCATCCTGTGCCTCAGTTTTGTTTTGTTTTTTATTTTGTGAAACACAAGCAATAGTATTTCTTACCTTATTGGGATATTGTATTGATATACTGCCTTTATGTAAGTTCTTAGAATACTACTTGTCATATAGTAAAGCCTCAATAAAATGACTTGTTATTATTAAAAAAAAAAAGCCAGGCATAGGTTAAAATATATCACTTATATATGCTCTGACCTTGAACAAGTTAATTCTCTGAGATTGTTAACATATTAGTAAATATAATTAATAAAATATGAAATATAATATTTGGAGAACAGTGTCAGTCATATAGTCAGTGACTAATAATTGTTTTTGTTGAACTTTTCTGTTTTCAGTCAAGACAAAATCTTGATTGAAAATTAGATTTTCAAACACATTGATGCCCACAATGACTCTTTCACCAGCTGCTGAAGACCAGAATTTTGAGAACCTCTGCCCAGAGAAACCATAAACACTGGTCAAAGAGAATCAAATTGAGAAACTTTGGATTATATTTAAATCTGCTGCATTAGCATTAATTTTGCCATATTTTTGCAGAAAAATGTGGGGATTAGATGCATTATTAAATTTATTATTCTAATTATTATTATTATTGTTTGTTGGGTCCCTGAGAGTGTTTTTATTTACCTTCTTACTTTTCATAGAATAAATGGCTTTGGAGTTCACCTTACATGATGGGTATATTTTTAAAATATTATATCTTTGTTGTTATAATTCTACTTTAAATTATTTTTTTCTAAATCATATAAATTCTGTAATATTCTATGTGTACCTAATATTATTTGCCGATTTTGGCAAAACTTACTAGAATCTATTACACATAGATTTTTAAACCAAGATTTTTTAAAAAGGAAAACAAATGAGAACATTTTCAGTGTTTTCTGTGCTCATTTGCAATGTGAAATCACTTGTAACAGACCCAGACAACAAATTAGCTGAACTTTATTTTGCCAAGTTTCTGGCCAAGTCAATGTGACAGGATATGGGAAACCATACCAATTAACAGGCCTGAGCAAGCTCCTCATTTGACAAACATTTAATAAGCAATAAAATAGGAACTTGGAAGTACTGAAACTCACTGATGGAAAAAAAAAAAGAGAGAGAGGAGCTCTGTTGCTTATCTGAAATAAAGATGAAAATTAAGCTAACAAGGTGCAAGCTATAAAATATGCATTTTTTTCTTTTCAGGGTTGAGCTGAATTTTAGTTTAGCATGAAACTTTGAGAGGTCATCTCATCCTTCCTTCCCTTCCCAGTCTACATTAAAGCAAAACTGTGGCATCACTGCCTGCTTTCTTTCTGAGCAGTGGTCATTATTACTGGGAATGGTTATGTTAGAATATGTACTTTTGTTTAAAATTCCAATGAAGATATTGAAGACATCCTATTTCAAGACATAGTTTTGGACTTTTGCAAATTCCTAGTGACTATCTTTTACTAATTAATTGCAAGGGATGATTATGTCTATGCCTCTTGCTTCCTTCTTCCTGGTAGATTGGTGTGTATCTAATACTCTTTCAGGAAGCTCACTAAATTTGAAATTGATTCACACCATTTGTGTATTCTCCAGGCATTTCTTGATGAATAAGCCCTTCACACTTTGCTTTGTCATTCAATAAAAAAAAATACAATTTAGAAAGTCAATAATTAAAAAAATTATCAAGACCCATGTTTGAATATTATCAATATTTTATGAAATTTTAATTTACATGTCTATATTATATTTTATTTGCAACTGGTATACTTTTCAAAAACTTATTACAAACATGAACTGAGAAGACAAAGCAGAAGTTCATTATTCACATTAAAACTTATCTATTAAATAGAGGCACATACCACTTTTATCATAAGATTTAATGCACCTTAAATATGAATCAATTAATTTTAAATTTTAAATATTTTATTAATGTTGATATTTTATAACTAATTCAATTGTAATCTCTATTTTTTAAAGTTCATAAAGTGACATTACAGGCACTAAATAAAGCCAAGATTAATCAATGTGGGACTTTTTAACTAATTCAGAATTTATTTATTCAAACATGTTATTATGTACTAATTCATACAACTTTTAATTGAAAAAATAAATTCGCTGAGCACAGACTCTAAATCAGGCATTTTATTAAGCCTCAGGTACAGAAAGTAACAAATAGATATGGCCACTGTACTCTTCATGCTAAGAAAGGGATATAAGAGGCAGGGTGCGGTGGTTCACACCTGTAATCCCAGCACTTTGGGAGTCTGAGGCAGGTGGATCACAAGGTAAGGAGTTCAAGACCAGCCTGGCCAAAAAGGTGAAATCCCATCTCTACTAAAAATACGAAAAGATTAGTCAAGTACGGTGGCAGTTATCTGCAATCTCAGCTACTTGGGAGGCTGAGGCAGGAAAATTGCTTGAACTCAGGGGGTGGAGGTTGCAGCAAGCTGAGATACCACCATTGCACTCCAGCGTAGGTGACAGAGTGAGACTCCATCTCAAAAAATAAAAAAAAAAAAAAAAAAAAACAAAAAAAAAAAAAAAAAAAAAAAAAAAAGAGAAAGAAAGGCATGGATATAAGAAAATAATCAAAAGAAAAGTAGCATCTGTGAGCTCAGAGTTTAAGGTCATAATCTTTGTTTTTCTACTGAGTTTGGCTTACATCAATCTGATTTTTGAAAGGCCACTTATAATTTGTGAAGCATATTTGGTATACAGATTCTATATTGCTCAAAAGAAAGAAATAATATTGTACTTAGCATTGTCATTAACAAGAACAGACTATAATTATTTTATATATTACAAAAAAATTACGAGTTGACATATTTTGATATTTAGACAGTCTTTAGATACCTTTTATATACCACAAAGTGTTCTCATAGCCTTCTTATTGAAAAGGTTTTATGCTTTTTATTGATCTTCCAGGTGCAAAACTGATCTAAAATTCATTAATATTAACATGAGAAAAACTGGCTTGCTGAAAATCAAGGCAGTATTACATTTTAAAGACAAGAACTTCCCAGTAGAGTGAATTGGGAATAATCTCAGAGCAAAGGACTCCAAATTAAACATTCTTTTGTAAAGAATATGTCTTCATTTAGTTTGATAAGTTGATGGTAATTACTAAAACTGAAAGAAATTATCTATTTAGGACAGCACTAGGAGTTTGCAATCAAAAAGTTTAGAATTGTGAATACATTATCTAATACTGGAAAAAAAAAACAACAACTGTATCTTATAGTATGCAGATTGACATTTTTTCCACTTTTGTTTCTGTTATTCCACTTTCTGCTTTAGATTCTTTTATATACCAAGCTCTGACATGCTTAGTCATGTTTGCTAATATTAAATTTAAAACAATTCTTTCTACATAGGAGTCATTAGTAATGTTATCAGGAAGAAAAAGAGAAAAGAGGGAGAAAAAAAGAGAGCAGTGAGTCCTAAGATCTTTGTTTTTTGTTTGTTTGTTTGTTTGTTTGTTGTGTGGTGGCACATAAAATAGAAACAGAGGCACAATAAGCCTACAATAATCTAAAAATTTATGCAGACTTTGATGATTAGGTTGAGATAGGTTATTGCGGGATCGGTTTTCAAGACAACAGTTCACAAGACCCTGCTGATAGGACAAAAGTAAGTAAAAGAAACCAGCCAAGACCAGCAAGAATCAAGATGGTAAGGAAAGCGAACTCCAGCTACCTTCACTGCTCATTATATGCTAAGTACAATTCATTAAAATACGAAAACAAAACAAAACCCTCCCACCAGTCCGTGACAGTTTACAAATGCTATGGCGATATTCAGAAGTTACCCTGTATGGTCTGAATAAGGATAAAATTCAGGTTGCAGGAGCTCCTTGCCCCTTTCCTGGAAAAACGCATGCATAATTCACATATTCAACATATGATCAAGAAGTAATCAGGGATATAAACAGCAAGCAGCCAAGAGAGGCTGCCATCCTTTGTTCCTTTGTTCTTCCAACAAACTCGCTTTCACTTTTCTCTATCAGCATGCTCTAGAATTGTTTTCTGTGTGAAGCCAAGGACCCACCCAGCCTACTGGGTTGAACCCCAACTTGGGGGTTTGCGCAACATAGGGCAAGATGTGGAAAGACCTTCACCCAGACCCCAAATTAAGAACGATCGGCACCATTTGGCCACCACAGATGGGTGGGTGTCGTCTTTGATCCCCCTTGACATCAAATTCTTTCCTCTGATTTTCCTTTCTCTTTTACTCTCTTCACTCCTTCTTTACCTTTTTCAGTGGACGAGGCAATAGGAACAGGGTCTCTGGCTTCACAGTCAGTTCACTATTTCCCCTTCTGTTGTCTGGCTGCTTCACATGAGAGCATGCCTGGTCAGCCATGTCATTTATAACCCACCTTGTTGCTCATCCTCTCGGACCTTTGCTCTTTCCAGTAATTGGCTATTTTACTTTTCTGCTCTTAGTGGCAAAATGCATACTTGTGGTTATTTTGTTGTCACACTTGTAATTTTTACTTTGCCACTTTGGGCAATTATTGTTATTCTGTGTAAGGCAAGACACTTTCTTTGTCAGAGGTCCCCCATTGTTCTGACTGGGATGTCAGAGTCACATTGTTCCGTGGCACCGATTGTGCCTTTGGTGTTCACTGTTGGCCATCTCCGGGTGCTCCAGGGTTTTTAGCATGTGATGTGGGGACCTTTGTTGGCTGATACCGTGATTCTCCAGGTCTTTCAGTATTTGGTGCCCTGGATCCAGATTGGGTGATTGTGTTGGCAGCATCTGAATTTGTTTTATTTTTACTGGAGACTGTTGAACCACACTGCAACATTTGTCAGTGTTTTTCTTGCTGTTTTTCCCTACACTTACTATTTTCAGTGACTTTTTTTTCTGTCTGTTCTGAAGTTAGAAGTTACTATTTTCTGCAATAACCAGCTGACTACCCCCCTCTAGGCTGTTTGCTTTGCCATTGCAGAGATTGCCAAGGGAAATAATCGTATCAAAAGGATTTGCTTTTCATTTATTACTACCATTCTCTTAATCAATGGTGTGTGCTTACAACTCTAATACTCCGTCTTTACCTCTGGTTTCTAAAATGGGCAGGAACCTTAATCCATTTACCCTGCTTAGAGACCTGGAGCCTCCACTTTCTTGTGTGAGGTTTCAGCCTGCTAACATTCTGGTCATTATTATTGCTGCCAACTTTCCCTCTTTTGCTCATAACCGACATGCTTTCTTCCCTCTGTGGAATTCAGACCATAGTTGCTCCTTTGGTCCTCACTGCTGTATCTGTACTGAAAACCCTGATTCTGGTCACCACCCTATTTTCACCTCGTCCTCTCTACTGAGCTTGTTCAAACGACTCTTTCGTCATATTTTGTATACTGGTGGACACAGCCATCATTCCTCTGCTCATTCGTATCTCATAATCTACTTTCATTGCACCCTACTAGGTATATTTATGCCCTCTCTGCAGGAATTGATAGTAATAGCTTTGCTGACTTTTGATGCAGAAAAAGGTAGGTGGAAATTTGAAAGATAAAACAGCTGGGCTCTCACTAGGATCAAAATAATCCTCGTGTCTAGTAAAATTCCTTATAAGAAATGGGAACAACAGCTAGCATTTTGAAGGACTCACCACTAGAGTGCCCTTTAGGAAACTGGAATAAATTCAAATGGAATGGTCAAAAGAAAAACAAACTTATTTTCTATTCCAGTATTGTCTGGATCCATTACAAACTAAATGACCAGGAAGTTTGGCCTAAAAATGATTCTTTGCACTGCAACACTATTTTACAATTTTACTTCTGTAAAGGAGAAGAAAAATGGCAAGTGATCCCTTATGTTCAAGCTTGAATGGTCTTCTACCAAGATTGTGACTTGAAGGACACATTCAGAATGTGTCTGGCTCGTGTTACATCTAGGAACCAAGAAACAGTGCTGGACACCCTGGATAATCCCCTCCTGTGCTGCTCCTTTCCCTGGAAGACTTACATTCTCCCTAACGCTTTCTCAGCCTCCCAGTGCTGAAGGGAGTCCTGAGAGTTTTCAGCACAGAGTTACACCCTGACATCATCAGATACCTCTTCTCCTTATTCAGCCTGCCCCAGTGTATACCTCCACTGCTTAAGGAAATAAGCCCAACTAGTATTACCAAATGTGGGGCCTCATACCAGCCCCTAATATTGAACCCGTGTCCTTCGTGGGAAGTAACTGATGGAGAGGGTGGAACAATCGGAGTACATGTGCCTTTTCTGTGATTGGTTTGGCTTTATGTAAGGATATGTTTGGCTGGTTTTTGGAGGATTCAGGAAAGCTTGTTGAGGAATTTGTTAAGTTGGCCATATCCTTTGATTTAACTTGATATGACTTATAGACATTGCTGTCTACCTGCTGTACAGCAGAAGTAAATCAAAGGATTCTAGGCACTGCCCATGAACACACAGATGGAATAGCCACTTGCAATCAAGGTCATGCTGTTTATTGTGTGGGAGGAGATGCAGTCCCAGATGTGGACCCCCAGTGGAATTACCAGAGGGGCTTTCAAGATCTTGAACACAGAAACCACATGATAACTTGTTTAATAGAAGGCATAAAGCAATGTGTAATTAAGCCCATTAATTATGATAAGGTTAGGGAAATGACTCAAGGGAAAGATGAAAATCTCACTCTGATTTAGGACTTCTTAGGTGAAGCAGTCAGGAAATATTATATGCAGACCCACACTCCCTGAAAGGGCATGCTCTCCTGGGTGTGCACTTTATTACCCAATCTGTCCTTAACATCAGAAGAAAGCTATAAAAAAAAGGCAGCACTGGGACCTCAAACACCTATGCACCAATGTAGACATGGCCTTTGGAGTTTACAACAATAAAGACAGAGCAGAGAAGGCAAAGAAAAACAAAAGGAATAACCAAAAGGCACAGTTGCTAGCAACTGCCCCAAACTCCCTGCCACCTCAGGGTAACCCACTCCCCCCAGAATTGTGAGATAGGTGTCTGGGATTCCCAGACAGTAGCCCTCAACTTGCTGGCCCTTGGGCAAAATCTGTGTGCTTTCTGTATGCAAGATGACCTTTGAAGAACTGCTTAGCCTTCAAAGGGAGCCAAGTGGCCAAGAAAATGGTGGCCAAGAAAACAGAGTACTGATGGGGCCTGAGGCCTCCCATGGCTGCTACTGGATATCTTATTACCTCCTCAAATGAGCCTCAGGTAATTCCTTACATGACAGCTAAGAATATTGAATTTTCATTAAATACAGGAGCTGTCATCTCAGGTCTGACCCATTTATCAGGGCCACTATATACCTTAATGGGGATTGATGGTCAACCAGAGATCAGAACATTTACCTAGCCCCTTGGTGTCACCATGGTAAACCAAACATTTTCCCAAGGTTTCTGATTATACTTGAGTACCCTATTCCTTTACTGGGAAGAACCATACTTTCCCAATTTCAGGCCACAATTCAATTTAGAGAGTCTCATAGGAAAGTTGCAAGCCAAGAGGGGCCACTAGTAACGCTAAGTGCATTGCACGCCCTAACAAAAGTAAAGACGAGGCCACCATTCCACCATATATTACTTCTCAAGTAGACCCCCAATTTGGGCATGAAAGTTCCTAGTTCCAGATTACTTTTTAAATCCAGTACTTGTTATCTATGTATAAAACAGTATCCTTTGAGACCTGAAGTCCAATGGGGATTCCAACCACTGTAAAGGCCCTGTTCTGCCTGTCAAAAAAAAAAAAAGAGGGGAATGCAGGGTTGTCCAGGATCTGAGGGCAGTCAGTAAGGCTGTGATTTCAGTGCTGACTGAAATTCCAAAACTGCTAATTGATTCATAGTATTAGACTTAAAAGATGCTTTCTTGTGTATACCTTGCACCCAGACTAAGTACATTTTTACTTTTGAGTGGACTGATCCAGACATATGACACATCTTAGCTTATCTGAACTGTCCTTTCCTAAGGTCTCAGGGACAGTCCCCATTTTTTTGGGAATGTATTGATAAAAGAGATAAATGAACTACAATTAATAGATGGATCTCTCCTACAATATGTAGATAACCTGTGAATTTCCAGCCCTACTAGAAATGAGTTGAATGAAAAGTTCTTATTTATTTGTGAAAATGAAAGTATTGGGTATTCCCCAATAAGGCCCAAATTTCTGTCCAAAGGATAAAAATGTGTGGCCCATGCTCACTCCTGGGACAAGGATCCCAGTTCAGAAAGGAGAGGAGACCATCCTCGCCCTCCAGCCCCCTCAGACTAAGAAGCAACTAAGTACATGTTTGGGAATGACAGGGTTTTACTAGGTTTGGATACCTGGGTTTAGGTTCATAACAAAACCACTTTAGGAAGCTCTTAAAGGGAATGATTATGGGCCTTTGTGTGAGGGTAGAATCTGCCAACAGGCATTCATAATCCTAAAATAAAAACTGAATAGCTTCTGCCTTTGGACTCCCAAACTTAGAAAAACCTTTTACCCTTCTCTGTGGCTGACAGATAAAGGCCAGCTTTGGGTATAACTCAAAGACCAGGAAATAATCGTAGGCCAACGACTTAATTTCTCCAAACAGGTAGACCAGGTAGAGGCCAGATGGCCAGGGTGTTTGCTAGCCTTGGATGCCACTGATCGTGTAGTAGAAAAAGCCAATATATTTACCTTGGGACAACAATTAGAAGTCATGACTTCCCCTCAAGCACAGGTATTTTAGAGCCAAGCGAGCACCAATGGCTAACAGGGGGCAGGTTACTTAAATATCAGACCATTTTGCTTGCTACCCCAGTTGTTACCCTTATAGTATATCAAATTTTAATCCTGTCACTCTGTTACTGGACCCCATGTTCTAAGAAACAGATCCCTTACTCATCTACTCCTGTGCAGAAACCATAGAACTAAGTTACTAGGCTTGGCCTTAAAAATAAACCCCTGCCTAACCCTGATGTTGAATGTTTTACAAATGGGAGTAGCTTTGTTCTTGAGGAAATAAGAAAGACAGGTTATGCTGTGGTTAGCCAGCAAGAAATTATTGAGGCTAAGAATTTACCTTCCCAGACTTCTGCTCAAAAAGTGGAATTAATTGTTCTAATTATGGCCCTCCAACTGGGAAGTCTCAAGAGTCAATATATTTACTGATGCCAAATATGGGTTCCTGGTGCTTCATGCTCATTCTGCCATATGGAATGAAAGAGGACTACATATAACATCATTCTTTGAACATCAGAGCTTTAAACTTTTGGATGCTGTCCAATTCCCAAAAGAAATAGCAGTTATTCATTGAAGGGAATACCAAATGAAATACACCTGTATTGTTAAAAGAAATGCCCTGGTAGACAGAGCAACCAAGTCCACAGCTAAAGGGAGCTTGGTAATACATGCCACTGTACTGATACCTCCTCCTCTGTCCATGCCATTGGCACCATAGTATACACCTGAGGAAATTAAATGGACTTGCAAAGAGGCTTGCAAAAAAGACCTTCAGGATGGTTGCTAAGAAACGACACACAGTTGTCCCCCTAAGGCTGGACAATGGAAAACAGTTAAACATTGTCATGAATCCTCACATCTGGGCTGAGAGTCTCTATTCAAATATATTTCCCAAATGTTCCTGGTGCAGGGACTGTTCAGACTGTTAAAGGTTATCAGGGCCTGGGAATTCTCTGCCTATAGTGACCCAGGAAGCCCCCTTTTACTCTTTTCCTTACTCAACACTAAGGAACATACCCCATAGAAGACTGGCAAATAGATTTCACCCAGATGCCACCTTGCAGGGGATTAAAACATTTGCTGGTACTTACAGACACTTTCACTGGGTGGACTGAAGCTTTTTCCACAAGGAGAGAAAAGGCATTGGAATCATTCAGATTCTTAATTAAATGCATCAGCCCAAGGATTGGATTATCAAGAAATTTGTCTAGTGATAACAGTCCCTCCTTCCCAGACAAAATAACTTGAGAGGCTCCCTCAGCTTTAGGTATTGCTTATCAGCCTTAGGCCTCCTCCTAGAGGCCTCAATCCTCAGGCAATGTAGAAAAAACCAATCATGTCCCAAAGAGAACATTGCTGAAATTCTGCCAGAGAACCTTGGATTTCTCATCTTGTGCATAAGGATGGCCCCAAAGGGAACCCCAAAGCTTAGCCTATTTGAAATGACCTATGGGAGACCGTTTTTAACTTCAGATCTCCAGTTTGACAAAGAGGCACATTAAATGCTTACATCATCAACTGAGGCCGGGTTCAAAAGGCCTTTCAAGAATATGAAAATAATGTTTTGTCCTTTCCCATGAAGGAAAATAATAGCTTCCTTGTTTAAACAGGAGACTTAGTCTTACTTAAAACCTGGAAAGAAAGACCCCTCAAGGATCAGTTACAACCAAAGTGAAAGGGCCCCTTTCAAGTGTTGCTGAATCTCTCTACTACAGTTAAACTTCAGGGAATCACTAGAGGGGTACTACTGTCCAGAGTTAAATCTGCTTCTTATCAGTCCCTGCAAACACCAGAAGATAACACTGTGACCTACACTTGTGAGCCTCTAGAAGACTTAAAATGTTGTTGTGTCATTCTCCATTTCCCCTACTAACAGTGATATTTTTTTCCTTGCCCTCTTAAATATTGCTTCATATGACACTCTCTACACCAATTATTTACTAGACATTTCAAAAATTCTGGCAAGGAGGCAAAAATCTCGGTCAAAGTTGGATATATTTTTATATCCCGGTCAGGGTAGGGTCATTCTTTCAGGCCATACATTCCCAGTCACCTAATGTCTACAAACTTCAGCACTACCTGCCAAGTAAACTTCATACATATTTGCCCCGATGATCCCACCAATTACAATTCTTCTTATTCCTCTCAAAGGATCTTAGTCCCTCTACAGATCACTGTGTCCTTCCTAACTTCCATAGTTGTTTCCTGTGATAATGGCATTCATTGCTTTAAGTTACTACTTTCTCCCCTGAATTCTTATCCCATTCATGCTTCAATCTAAGCACTCCTTGGATAACATGAATACTAAACTTTCTTAACAATTCCCATCCCATTAGGGGTTTACACCCCCAATGGATACCTGCAGTTGTATAGACACCTATACAATCAGCCTATAACTGGTCTCTCATTTGAGATCATAAAACCCATATGGTTACCAGTATTGACAATGTTTGGGTCAGGGGTCAATGTACAATAACAAAGACAGAGCCTTCTAATATATAATATCACTCATCTGAGAGCTAAGTGGGCAACTGTTCCTATATTGACTGCAGTTAGGGCTGCTGTCAGCATGTTGGCCCCATGGAGAGGATTTGCTTATCACAAGGCAACTCTTCAAAACTTTACTTCTTCAGTCTACATGCTGTCTTGTAGAATGGGGAAATGATTTAAATAGATTGATAATCTCCCTTGATTCCTTAGCAGATGTGTAATGAATAAGATTAGTGTTGGGCTATCTGTTATTGAAAATGAGGAGAGGTATGTACTATGATTAATAAAAACCTCATGTCAAAGGAAGATATCAGCAAGATATAGAAAAGCAAATTACCTGGCTACATGGAATTCCCATTCCCAATACCCAGGCCTTTTAGAATTCAATGAAAAGGCTTTTATCATTAGTTGGTTTCTATATTTCCTGGGACCTTTGATACATATCTTCTTATTACTAATATTTGGCCTCACTTATTCAAAGTCCTTGTAAAGTTTGTGTCTTCTAGATTACAACAAGTCCATGTAAAGAGGATGTTGGCAAAAGGCTTCCAAGCCATCCTATCTTCTGACCTGGGAAATAAAGTCACCCTTTCTTTGGACCCCTTAGATCAGGCATGCAGAAATTTTTACTACTCTGATAGGAGGCAAGGCCTTCACCTATAAAATTAGCAGAAAGCAGATGCACTGGATAGAACTTTGTTCTTCTACAACCTCTTAAAATTAAAAAAGGAATATGTAATCTCTAAGCAGGAAGTTAATGGATATTTGGCAGTCCTAGTTTCAAAGATAACAGTCCACAGGAACCAGCTGATAAGACAGGAGAAAATAAACAACAGGTCACAAGACCCCACTGATAAAACACGAGAGAGTTGCCCTGAGACAGGGTTACCAGTCCACTGCAGCCAGAAACACTAATGCTAATCTAGGTCAGCATGAAGAATCCTCTGAGCTACAAATCTTTTTTCTTATCAGACTGTTCACCATACAGCAAACTTGGGTGTTTAGTAGCCATTTTAATATAATAATGCTACAAGGTTGCCAACAGAAACTGATTTATCATTGAAAGAGGCATTTGCATAGCCAACTAAGTTTCATCTGTGGTAGTGACTAAGCATGATCTTCTGTATAATATGTTATTGATACATTCTTGATTAAAGAGAAAAATTAGATTAGTTTAGAGGGTTATATCTGGGCATACTAGAGTTTTCTACTTTCATCAGGATATTTAATTATTGTTGGAGATGGCCAAAAATTATGCTCTGCTTCAGATCTACCTTGGAGAGTTATCTTTCAATGTTAATTGAGATGAAAAACAATATGAATTTTATTATAGATGTGGTTTATTTTAGACAAAACAATATCAAAAATATTTTACACATTGTTTAAATGCAGTTTTTATTGAAATATTAAATGATAACGCTTAAAAACCCAAGTGTCTAAGCAGTGGCTTCCAATATTTTGAATAACAAGTGAAAATAAGAATATTTAGAAAAATCTTTTTGAGCAATGCAGTTGTGTCATCAACTATGACAGGCCATCTGAACTGGATTTCCATATATCTTCCAAACGTATTGATGATAAAGGAATATTAATTGCAAAGATAATTAACTATTTTAGAATAAGATTTCTGAAAACATGCAATTTGATTATTTCCACTTACTAAGTGAGCAATCATTTATTTTGAACTTGTTTTAATGAAGTTACGTGCCCTGGATTTGACATTTAAGTTATCAATAATCATAGCTACTGGTCTGTAGGCAGATTTCCTGAGAATAGGTGAACACACACATGCACACAGAAAAATGGATAGTTTAAAAGAAGACATTTTAGTAGGTTAAATAATGTGATTGAAACATTTCAACAGCAGAGACAGGAAGAAAGGCAGAAGAGTTTATGTTTTAAGACTATGGTGCTGAGCTTGCAAGACCTTTGCACAAAGTGAGCAAACATTTTCCTATTGTAGTTAATGTGAAGAGTCTAAAATTTAAACAAAGCTAGGGTTGAAGACACATCCTTCTGCCAAATCCCATTAAAAGACTTTAGGATGGGGTTTGATTTAAAGTACTGGCATAATTATTTCCATATACAGGTAGTGCATACATATCATAGCAGTATACAATAAATATCACCATAAGCAGCACATTGCATTGCCTTCCTTGTTTCAAAACCCTGTCCCACACAACAGTCCCTCCAGGCATTGGTTAATTTATCATGTGGTCAAATTGGCAAAAATAATGCCTAAGATACTGCCCAGTAGAGTTTTTGTGTTCATTAAAGGACTTATAAAACAACTTTTAATTGCAAAGTCCTTTATAGATATAAGATACTGTTACTTTTGTATTTGTTTTGTTTCATATTTATTTTATATTTAGTTTTTTGGCCATTTCATAATATTTTTATTGTATGTTTGACTAAATGAACACAGGATGATTTAAAAAATTAAACCCATGGTTAAGCTTTTTACCTAATAGCTTGACTTTAAAAATTAACCAGAGAATTTTAAAGATGTCTTTAAAACATGTTCTCTATAATACATACAAATTTTGTATCTAAAATAATTGTCATTGAAATCTGGAAATATTATATTGTTCATTAAAGGTCTAAAAAACAACTGGGAAACCTTATAGACTTGAGAAAAAACCCTATTAAATTCAGGAGATATCTGACTTATAACCTTTATTTTGGTAAAAATAATAGTGTTTTAAAATAAAACGTTATTTTTCTCATTAAATAAAATGAAATATTTATAACATGCTAAGAATAATTATTATGTTTCTTGAGAAATAAGCAGCAAACAAACCTTATGCCTACTTATTAGTGTGCTAAAGCTGCTGTAGCAAAGCACCACAAGCTGACTAGTTTGCAAAGAAATTTATTGTCTTACAGTCCCAGAGGCTAGAAGCCTAAAGCCAAGGCATTGGCAGAGTTGATTCCTTCTTAGGACTGTGAGAGAGGCAGAATCTGTTCTGTGCCTCTTGCCTCGCTTCTGGGGGTTTGCTGGTAGTCTTTGGCATTGTTTGGCTTGGAGAGTCTTCATCCTGATCTCTGTCTTCATCTTGATGTGGTTTCTCCCTGCATGTATTTCTGTTTCCAGGTTTTCCCTTTTCATAAGGATACCAGCCAGATTAAAGCCCACTCTAATGAACTCACTTTAATTTGATTACTTCTGTCAAGAGCCTGCCTTCAAATAAGGTCACATTCTGAGGTACAGGGAGTTAGAACTTTAACATATAAATGTTTTAGTTGGGGGTAGGGGAGGGAGGAACACAACAATAAAATCACTTAAATGGCCAAAATCTTTATAAGTGTAAAAAATCATAGGTTGGCAAGCATAGGAATTCTAAAAATTCATTTTGTCTTTTTTTACTGAAATGATTATTTCATTTATTTTAAAATATCTTTGATCATTTAATTCATTGAGAAGTTTTAGGAGTATTCATCTTTATCAGTGGCAAAAACAAAAATGTTTTAACCTTTGTGGCACTTAGAGTATGACAGAAAGTTTATTGTAATTTTGTAACTTTGAAGTTTTGCTTGAAATTGAGAAATTTGTACTAATTTTAATGGCTTTAAGATATTGATGCAGGATATTCATAACCACACTGTCACAAAGGGCTTTATACACATGCTGTTTAAGAGAATTTTATTTAGTAGGATAGCAAATAGAGAAGAATTTACTGTAACAATTTACTTTTAGATTCGGCTATTCTTTCTTTGCTTTTATATTTGTATTTCATAAGTTTTTTTCCCTTACAAATTGAGATTAGTAAAAATGATTTCCTAGATTGTATCTGAAGCCCTTGCTTTACAATGTTTTGTGAAACTTACTATCTGAACTGGCTTTCAGATGCTTACTCTTAAACTTGGAAAACAAATATGGAATGTGTTTTTAATTCCCTCATGAAGTCTTTATAATATTTCTGTCCCTGCCTTTATGGGGCTTTCAAAGATGTATTTCACTTCTCAGGCAATGATGGAACTCTTAATATTTCCTTCTATTGCCAAAGCTGAGGCGAGATGAGGTGCAGTAAGCTGGAGTGCCTGGGGAAATAGCATCATAAAACATGGAGGCTCAACTCATGTTCTAGTCTGTGGTATTTTGAAAGACTCTATTATAATAGCACAACATAGTTGTACTAACACAATATTGAAATTCATAGACACAAAGGCAAGAATGTAAAAAACAGTCAACTAGGGGATAGAGTTGCTTTTCACTTTGTATATCAGCCTTACCCCTACTTAAATATCATCTTTTTCTTCTTTCTTAATCTTCAGACAAATATTTTGAGTGACAGAACAATTAGAAAGAAACCAGAATGTGGTACCTATATCTGTCACTGTAACTGCACCCTGGCAGACAAAAATTCCCTGCTGATTTTGCTGTAATGTATTATATAAGAACAAGCTAAATCTTCACCTGGTTTTTTTTTTTTTTTGAATGTAGCAGTATACTGGAAGAAATACCTTCTTCATCCTGCTATGAAAGTTGCATTTTTCCCTACTATATGATTGAATTTTGATGGATAAAGTCTACTTAGTTTGTTACAGAAAGTGTCTATTAAAAAAACAATGTGGGATGGCTGACACAGGAAACTATATCCTGCACAGTGGACTGTGAGAAATTGACTAGGAGTATCCAGATAATTTCAGAGGAAATGAAGACCAGTTCTACAGGACCATGAAAATACCAGTGCTCTCCCTGGATCACTAGTCTCAGTCCAATTTCCAAAGGCAGTTGCTCCATTGGCTGTTGTTGCTTCAGTGATGTCTAAGTATATTTTTATCAGCTTACATAACATTCGGACAGCTCTGTATACTGAGTTAAGTAAAACATCTTTGTCCAAATATATAACACATAACTCAATCAATTGGAACAAAAATTAAAGTCAGCATTTGTATGAACCACATTAGTAGATACAAATTCAGAAAATTTTGGCTTCAGAAAATAACTAAAATGACTTTTTTGTGCCTTAATTAGCTGATTTGAATTAGTCGTGAGTTTTGAGGGAAAAAGTTATCTTCTTCATTTATGACAAACATGTTCCTTTACCATTTGGCATCATCATGATAAATTAAGATCGGTTCACTTTTTTATTGAAATGCTAAAGGTATCAAATTTAGACATAGCACAGAGCTATGGGTGGGAATATTGTTCATTAGACATCAGTATACACAATGAACATTTTGACCCTGCCAATTGGATGCCTACAGTTAGAGATTTTCCCAGTCATCCAATTAAAAAGGTAGCAACTGTTTATAATTATGCATATCCGATGCCGCACCAACCCCTTTATTCTTTAGATGAAAATATTTGTTGTCTTGATATCTCTCTATTGCTTTAAATTGAATGAGCTTTTATGTTATAGATTTGGTCAATATTTCCTACCCTTTTCAGCAAAATGGAAAATAGAATTTCCAGGCTCTTTATTGTACTGCAGAGGTCTCAACCATCAGCTGCAGCAAGAACATTAATGCTTAGTTAATTGCTACAGATGGCCACAGCACTGATTCTACCATTTCATTCAGTCGAGATCTAGAGACTGGGGCTGGAATGCAGATGTCAGAGCAGAGGCTTTGTTAGTATTTACTGGTATGGCTTTCAAATACTGTTCTTCCCAACGGATGCAGACACTGTTAGACCTGCCACTGGGTAAGAACTGCTGTTTACAGCACTCAGCATGTTAGTTCTGAAACTGAAATGACCCATGAAGATTCTGTATGTGTTTGTCTCACTGCTCTTCTGTGAATTTAAAACAAAGAATTTAAGAAATTTATATGCTTAGAAAAATAGATATATCACTGTTTCTGTTTCAGAATATTCTAGGTAAAATAGTGAAACAAATGCATACTTTCAGAATATTCTAGGTAAAATAAAAACAAATCAAGCGCTTACAACTTAAAAGTACTGTCAGAAGCAGTGAAGGAAATCAAGTTATAAGAGGTGTGACCTCTTTATAGGAAGACATATTGTAATGTGAAGATTAGGGGTATACACTTAAAGAGTAGTACAATTTTTCAAAAAAATTACTTTCCATTTAGAGATATTAATGCAAAATAAAAAGAGAAAAGCATGGTATATGGCAGAATGTCACCTAGGAAACGTGCTTAATAAAAAAAAAAAAAAAAGAAAAATACCACTTTGGCCTATGTGAAATACAGTGATTCAATAGAAAAAAAAGATTTTGAAGAAAAGATGGAGAATAGAAGGTAGACTTTGAAGAAGCAGAAACAGGATGGCAAACCCATGAGATTTGTGAGGATGTTAAGTAGCATCATAGCTTTTCAGGAACTGGTAGTTAATGGCATATGAGCTAAAACCAGAAAGTTTTGTTCGTGCTAAATGTAAAAAGTTTGATGTTCTACCTTGGGAATTTCAACTTTTTCCTTAAGTTGTAAATGATTGATACATTGAAAGTATGAAGAAAATTGAAACAGAAAAAGAGGGAAGAGAGTGGGAGCTCTAAAGAGAGAGACTATAAATGTATGATATATAAATATATTTATTTTGTTAAGGAATATTATTCGTTTGGTTCAATCATCTATCTTAGGGATTGGCAATTTTTTTTCTGTAAAGGGCCAGGTAATAAATAGATCAGGATGTGCAGGCCTTATGGTCTCTATCACAATTATTTAACTCTGCCGTTGCATCTGGAAAGGAATCCTTGAAACCCAAATGTTTCAGAAAGGTGCAGGTTTTAAATAAGTAGCAGTAAAAGTGTAGTTATTCTTTGCTTATGTTCTTACAGCATATAAAAATTTAAATGGAAATTATAGGCTCAGAAGGACGAATGGCACATCATAAACAGCACATCTATGACTTGACCCCAGGATCCATGTGTACAGACCCTGGGATCAAATCATAGCTCTGCCATTTACTGTGTTACTTTCTTATTTTCTAAATAACAATGTTGACAATAATTCCCATATCTCTCTAATGAAGAAATAAAAATGAATCATTAAGGTCATCACTGCCATTTCTTAGTAGCTGAAGTTTAGTGTTAAACCTTTCCATTGTACTAGCTGCTTCCTCTCTAGACCAAGCAGGTTTACATTTCCACTGATGCGTATGTTACATTTTACAAAAGGTAACTATATCAAATACTGCTTATTTATTTATTTATTTATTGTGAAACAGAGTCTTGCTCTGTCGCCCAGGCTGGAGTGCTATGGTGCCATCTTGCCTCACTGCAACTTCTGCCTCCCAGGTTCAAGTAATTCTCATGCCTCAGCCTCCCAAGTAACTGGGACTACAGGTGCCTGCCACCATGCTTAGATAATTTTTTGTATTTTTAGTAGAGATGGGATTTTACCATGTTGGCCAGAATGGTCTTGAACTTCTGAGCTCAGGCAATCCACCTGCCTTGGCTTCCAAAAGTGCGAGGATTACCAAACGCTTCTTACTTAAATAACGATATATGCGTGACAGCCAAAATGTTACAGAAACATGTATGTGCAGGTGTTTATATGTATGTGTGTGAAAGGAAAATAAATCCTAGGGCCCCTGAATCACTAAGCTACAGGGAACAATCTGGGAACTGCTTATGGCAAACTGCCTACCATACTATTCAGTCATCCCTCCGCTGACTGAGATAAATGTATATCTGATTGGCTTCTTTGGGAAGTCTAATCAGAAACTAAAAAGAATTCAACTACTTTTATCTACCTATGACCTAGAAGCCTCCTCTCCGCTTTGAGTTGTCCTGTCTTTGCTTCAAGTTGTCCCATCTTTCTGAATCAAACTAATGTTCATCCTACCTGTACTGATTGATGTCTCATTTCTTGCTAAAATGTATAAAATCAAGATGTGCTCAGACCACCTGGGGGACATGTTGTCAGGACCTTCTGAGGCTGCGTCATGGGTGCACTTCCTCAACTATGACAAAATAAACTTTCTAAACTGAGACCTGCCTCAGATATTTGGGGTTCACCTGTGTATACGCACACATTCTCATGCATATACACAGCTATGTAGTCTTAGAGTAGATATTCCCCAGATTAAGAATGCCTTAGCAATCTCTCAAGGCCCTATCTTTGTAGAAATTAGCACCAAGAATGCCGCCAAGAAATAGATTGTAGGCTGGTTGCAGTGGCTGATGCCTGTAATCCCAGCACTTTGGGAGGCTGAGCCAAGAGGATGGCTTGAACCCAAGGGTTTAAGACCAGCCTGGGCACTATGGTAAAGCCCTGTCTCTACAGGGATATACAAAAATAGCTGTGTGTAGTGACACAGGCCCGTAGTCCCAGCTACTTGGGAGGCTGAGGTGAGAGGATCACTTGAGCCCTGGAGTGGGAGGTTGCAGTAAGCCAAGGTCACACCACTGCATCCCAGCCTGAGCAAGAGTGAGACTCTGTCTCAGAAAAATATTATAGAGCAAGTACTCACATGATGACATGTTTTCTTGATTTCTGTCCACTGTAATTACTGTCATTTTCTAGAGTAAGATTATAGTTTGTACAGAACTGGAAAGCTATCATTCAAAAATGACTCCTGAGCACTTATACATTGGTTAGATCATATAGGTGAGTTAATCATATCCCTTTACTCCCAAGTAAGGTAAAATAGTAGAATCAGCTCTTGACTGGGTTTTGCACAGCAGGTTAAGTCTGGAATTAATGGTTACTACCACTTTGCAATAATAGTTGCTTCATGAGCAGAAAGGGAAAGAAGGGAAGATTTAAGGTCATTGAAGAATTTAGGTTGTGTAAGGGTGCATTATGTATATTTTCATCCTATCATTTTTTCTAGATCTACACACTACACATTTGACATGTGTATTATTGTATGTATGTTCATCTATAAAAACAAGTCTCCTGTGCTAATTTGTAGTAATGTGATGTTGTAGTGCAAAGGGCATATCCTCTGCATTACTACTTTTCATTCCTAAACAATATGTAAACCTTATTAAAGAATAAAGCTTTATCATGAAAAATACTTGCAAACATTTTATTTTATGGGAACACTTTTCTTTTAAGGTACCAGAGATTAATATAACCTGATATATTTCTGTGGTTATTTTTCTTTATATTAGAGATGCCTTCCTTGGTTGAAGTGAAGAAACGAGAAGTATAAGGTTCCTATTTAAGGAGATAAAGATTATTGCAGAAGCAGCAAGTTTGTTCTTAGTGTTTTTGAAAAGCACACAGTTAGCATTTCAACTAGCACATAGTATGTTCCCCCAAATTATAGCTCATTATTAATTGATGTTGTATTATTCATTTATTATTTGGACATCTATGAATATACTGTAAATCTCATTTAAAAGATATTTAACTCCTTAGATTCCTAGTTAAAAGTACATTTAATTCAATTATTTTGTGAATATTACTTTCAATTTTTTAACGTTTAGGTACTGGGTACATGTGCAGGTTTGTCATATAGGTATATTGTGTATTGCGGGGGTTTGGTGTACAGATATTTCATCACATGTACTAAGCATAGTACTTGAAAGTTATTTTCCTGAACCTTTCCTTCCTTCCTACCTCTCCTTCAATTAGGCCCCAGTGTCTATTGTTCCCCTCTTTACGGCCATTTGTTCTCATTATTTAGCTCCTACTTATAAGTCAGAACATGTGGTATGTGGTTTTCTGCTTCTGAATAAGTTTGCTAAAGATATGGGCTCCAGTTCCACTCATGTTTTTGCAAAGCACATGATCTTGGTCTTTTTTATGACTGCATAGTATTCCACTGTGTATATGTACCATATCTAGTCTATCGTAAGTGGACATTAAGGTTGATTCCATTTCTTTTCCATTGTGAATAGCACTGTGATAAACATACATGTTCATGTACCTTTATGGTAGAATGATTTATATTCTTTTGGGTATATACCCAATAATGAGATTTCTGGGTTAAATGATAATTCTATTTTTGGTTCTTTCAGAAATTGCCACTGTTTCTACAATGGCTAAACTAATGTACACTCTCAACAGCAGTGTATAAGTATATCCTTTACTTCACAACCTGACCAGCATCTCTTAGTTTTTAACATTTTAGTAGTAGCCATTCTGACTGGTTTGAGATGGTACCTTATTGTGGTTTTGATTTGCATTTCACTAATGATACGTGATGTTAAGCATTCTTTCATATGCCTGTGGGCCACATATATGTCTTCTTTTGAAAAGTGTCTGTTCATATATTTTACCCATTTTTAAATAGGCTTGTCTTTTGCTTGTTAATTTGTTTAAGTTCCTTATAGATTTTGTATATTAGGTCTTTGTTGGATGCATAGCTTGCAAATATTTTCTCCCATTCTGTAGGTTGTCTATTAATTATTTATTTTTACTTTTGTCTACTCAGAAGCTCTTTAGTTTAATCAGGTCTCATTTGTCAATTTTTGCTTTTATTGCAATTACTTTGGCATTTTTATCATAAATCTTTGCCTGGTCCGATGTTCATAATGATACTCCCTAGGTTTTCTTCCAGGATTTTTATAGTTTTAGTTTTTATATTCCTGTCTTTAACCCATCTTGAGTTGATTTTTGTACATAGTGTAAGGAAAGGGTCCAGTTTTAATCTTCTTCATATAGCTAGCCAGTTATCCCAGTACCATGGATTAAATAAGGGATCCTTTCCTCATTCCTTGTTTTTGTTGACTTTGTTGAGGATCAGATGGTTGTAGATATGTGACATTGTTTCTCAGTTCTCTATTCTCTTCCATGTTCTATGTATCTGTTTTTGTAACAGTACCATGCTGTTTTGGTTACTGTGGACCTATAGTATAGTTTTATGATGGGTAATGTGATGCCTCCAGCTTTGTTCTTTTTGCTTAGGATTGTCTTGGCTATTTGGACTCTTTTTTGGTTCCATAGGAACCTTAAAATAGTTTTTTCCAGTTCTTTGAATAATTTCATTGGTAGTTTGATAGGAATAGCATTTAATTTATAAATTGCTTTGGGCAGTATGGCCATGTTAAAAATACTGATTATTCCATTTTTTTGTGTCATCTCTGACTGCTTTGAGCACTGTTTTATAATTTTCATTGTAAAGATCTTTCACCTCCCTGATTAGCTGTAGTCCTAAGAATTTTATTCTTTTTTTGACTATTGTGAATGGGATTGTATTCTTGATTTGGCTCTCAGCTTGGATGTTTTGGTGCCTGTGTGTGCTTTCTATTTTTTGTATACTATTGGTTTATAAGATTTTTCATATTTATTCATCTAAATCCTCTAAACTTTGCTTTCTATTATATCAATCATTGTGGCACTTCAGAATAATGATCTTTAAAAGTTAGCTAGTAGAAGTTCAGATTTTCCTAAAATTTAAAGGCTCTTTGAAAGACAGTGTAATAATTTGGTTATATTTAGTTGTCAAAAATATGAACAACTGCTGTTAAAAATGAAAGAATATATCCTTCGAGAATTTTCACTAGTTTCAAATGATTGAAGTTTTTTTTTAATTATCATTTTTATAGCAATGTGAAAGCTTAAGATTTAGGTCCAGAAATCAAAACTCTAAAATTAGTTTAAAGTTATTGATTTATTTTACTCTTCATTATAACTGTGAATAGGCACAATATGCTAACCATGTATTTTTAAAATAGTCACTGTCGCACACCAATGAAGTGCTAAGTGATTAAGAATTCAATTTCTCATTTAGTAATCATATTTAGTTATCATTTATTTTGCTTTTGCTTTTGGGAATAGTGGCTATAAATATTATATAAAACTCCTTATTTTTCTAATATCAAAATAAAGAGGTTAAAATCAAACAGCTTTAAAAATATATATCACACTTGTGATATATATTTTCTATTATACTCTTTTAAACACATATATGTCATTATGAACTGTTTAGATGCTAAGAATACAGCAGCAAACCAGAGAGTAACCCCTGTCCTTGCAGAACTTAACATCCTAGTGGAGCAGAAGCAACAACAACTAAATAGTTGAAAAGAAAAAAAAGAAAAAGACTAGATTAGAGAGCAATAGTAGTGTGGAGAAAAGTAAAATAGAGAAGAGAGAGTAGTGGTAATGAGAAGTGACATTGCAATTTTCAGTAATGTGGATAGATTAGACCCATTAGAAAGTGGGTATTCAAGAAATGACCTGAAGGAGTGAGAGACAGAGCTATGCGAATATCGGAGGGAAAACATTTAACCTGGGGAAACTTTGATGTGTTTGAGAAACACTGATATCACTATGTCTAGAACAGAGTGAGAAAAAGATTAGAGGAATGGTTGAATATAAGTTTAAAAAGTAATGGGGCCCACCCTATTTGGTCATGTAGGCCAGGGTAAGCATTTTGGATGTAATCCTGAATGAGCAACATTTCTTTGGAAAGTTTTGAGCAGAAGATTGTGTTATCTAATTGCATTGAAAAAGGGTTATTTCTTTTTGAAGGCTGTACTCCATTTGGGGTGGGGGTTGAACTGATAGTCTGGAAGAGTAGAACGTTATCCAAGAAAAATATTTAGTCAATTTAGTCTGTTAAAGATACCTAAAATCCATAATGATTAAAACTCATTTCAAAATTGATAACCTAGTAAATATGGAATTATAATGTACTACAATTTTATTAAAAATCACTAACAAAACTTTCTATGTAATCATTAAATAAGACAAATGCAAACTTTGTTTTATACTCTTTAACCTGGTTTTAGAAGAATTAACTGGAACTAGAAAGAACAATAATTAGAAGGAGCTAAATATGGAGATGCTTGAGTTGTTACATAGTAGGATTATATATTTTTTTCCAAAGTTATTTCTGCAAATAAATCTTGGATGCCAGTCTGATACAGAAAAGCTTTTAATGGCCATGGTGGCATGATTCTTTAGGATATCTTTTATGAAGATACTCTTATTACAAGACTTTTACTGATTTTTCTTTCATATTTACTGTCTCATATCTGCACTGTCCAATAAAGTGGCCACTAATTATTACTTATATCTCTTGAACACTTAAAATTTGATTAGTCTGAATTACAATTTGCTCTAAGTGTAAAATACATACTAAATCTCAAATATTTAGCCAGAAAAAATATAAACTATCTCACCGATAATTGTTTTCTTTTGACTATGCGCTGAAATATAATTGATTACATTTGAAAATATTATTGATACATTGGGTTAAACAAAAATATTATTAAAATTACTATTTACAGCCTCATTTTATCTTTATTTAAATGTGGCTGCTAGAAAATAATTGTAATATTTTATTGGACAGTGATGGTTTGACACAAAATGAACTCTAAAGCTAGTTTCGTTTACAAAAGTATAATCCTTATACAAGAATAATAAGTAAAATAAGATCAAGTCAAAATAGACAAAATATGTGGGGATTTTGTATATGATGATATATACAATAAATAATTTAGGAATAGGTAAATAGTTCAATTAATGATAAAGGTACAAGTTGGTAGCTACATGTAAAAATTCTGGTTCTCTTTCTATGAGAATCAGAGTTTTCTATTGTGTATCAACACTTAGAAAAAGAAATTTAAGACAAAATGTCCCACACAATGAAACTGGATAGCGTTAAGTATTTTGAACCAAGAAAAATCTCAGTATTACCTCTAGCCTCAACAAATAGTTTCAGTCTTTTCTTTTTCTTCACTATTTCTATGCCATGATTATCTGTTTTCCTTTTTAACACTTTGTTATTCTAAGAAGTTGCATCAAGTATTTCTAAAAGAAACTATTACACATCAACTATATTTTTAAATAAATTCAATGTTGCAATGCCTGACTTCAAAGCTTCAAGTGACAGACTAATGCAGCTGATAACTTTAAGTTGAGGCCAATGTTCATTTACCATTCCCCAAACCCTAGGATTCTTAAAAAGTATGCTAAATCTACTTTGTCTATGCTCTATAAATGTAATAACAAAGCCAGGATGGCAGAACATCTGTTTACAGCATGGTTTACTCAATATTTTAAGCCCACTGTTGAGACATACTCTTCAGAAAAAGGTTGCTTGCAAAATGTTACTGCTCATTGAGAATGCACCTGGTCACTCAAGAGTTCTGATGGAGATACACAAGGAGATTTATGCTTTTCTCGTGCCTGCTAACACAGCATCTCTTCTGTAGCCCACGTATTAAGGAGTAATTTTTACTTTCATGTCTTATTTTTTAAAATAATTTTTTATTATACTTTAAGTTCTAGGGTACATGTGCAGATTGTGCAGGTTTGTTACACAGATATACACATGCCATGGTGGTGGTTTGCTGCATCCATCACCCCATCATCTATATTAGGTATTCCTCCTGATACTATCCATCCCTTATCCCCCTACCCCTGCTATTCCTCCCTCAATACCCCATACCCCAGGCCCCGTGTGATGTTAAGAAATATATTTTATAAGGTTATAGCTGCCATAGATATTCATTCTTCTGATGCATCGGGGCAAAGTACATTTAAAATCTTCTGGAAAAGATTCACTATTCTAGAGGCCATTAAGAACATTTGTGATTTATGGAAGGAGGTCAAATATCAACAATAACAGGAGTTTGAAAGAAGATTCCAACTCTCATAGATGACCTTGAGGGCTTCAAAACTACAGTGGAGTAAGTTACTGCAGATGTGGTTGCTGAAATGTCATTATAAAACTTGAACAGGCCAAGCCTGGTGGCTCACACCTGTAATACCAGCACTTTGGGAGACCGAAGTGGTCTTCCAGAGATGGGTGGATCATTTGAGATCAGGAATTCGAGACCAGCCTGACCAACATAGTGAAACTCATCTCTACTGAAAATACAAAAAAAGGAAAATAGCCGGATGTGGTGGTGTGCGCCTGTAGTCCCAGCTACTCAGGAGGCTGAGACAGGAAGATTGCTTGAACTCTGGAGGCAGAGGTTACAGTGAGCCAAGATCCTGCCAGTGCACTCTAGCCTGAGTGAAAGAAGGAGACTCCATTTCAAAAAATAAAAAAAAAAGATCTTTAACAAATGAGGGTTTGCTTTTTATAGATGAAGAAAAATAAGTGAGTTTTTGAGAAGGAATCTACTGTGAAGGTGCTGTGAACATTGTGGAAATAACAGCAACACAGCATTTAAAATAAAAATATAAGCAACAAAGGATTTAGACGATTTCATAAGTTTAGTTAATAAAGCAGCAACAAGGTTTGAGAGGACTGACTTTAATTTTGAGAAAGTTCCACTGTGGGTAAATTGATATCAAACAGCATCAAATGCTACAGGAACATCTTTTATGAAAGGGAGAGTTAATTGATGCAACAAACTTTATTGTTTTCTTAAGAAATTGCAACAGCTACTCCAACTTTCACGGACACCACCCTGTTCAGTCAGCAGTCATCAAGGCAAGACCCTCTATTAGCAAAAGGTTAATAAAGCCAATTTTCTCTTAGCAATAAAGAATATTTTCATTAAGATGTGTACTTCTTTTTAGACATAAGTCCTATTGCACACCTACTAGACTACAGTATAGTGTAAACATAACTTTTCTATACACTGGGAAGCTTAAGCATTTGTGTGCCTTGTTTATTACAATATTTACCTTATTGAGGTGGTCTGGAACTAAACCCACAGTATCTCTGAGGTATACCTGTAATACAAAAGGAAAACGAGAAACCTAAGAAGATATGAAAGTAGGTAATCATTTGAGTCATCCTGAATAAATAACACAGCTATAGTGGGAAGACGTCACGTGCCAGACCTAACATTTCTTCTCCAAGAGAGGAGTAAACAGGTAAGCAATGATGGTGACAACATGGAATTCAGGCTGACCTCAGAGACAATGAAGAAAAGTTTAATATGAGCTTTCTATAGGAAGCATCTGGGAGAAGAACTGAGGAAAGGCAGGATGCTAATCTTTCATTTGAAACTGGAGTCATGTCATCTGGAAAGCTTCCATTCTGGAAAGCTCTGAGAAAATTTGTATTCCAGGAAGGAACCAGAATCCAGTTATACCAACAAGATGGACGGGGATTCTTTGTAAAGTGGTCAAGGTAGGCTTTTACAAAATTAATTTTTTAAATGTTTATTACCATGAAGGGGTATTTTAGAGAGTCTGGCAAAAATGTTTAAGAGAAATGGGATGGGGCGAGGGAGAAATAAGTACAAATAGGTTTGAGGATAAAATTTTATGAAAAGACCAGTGACTGGAGAGGTTTACACTTCGAGCCATGAATGAAACATTACGGATGCGGTAATTGGCCAAATGACTGACAAAGAGCTATCTGTCAGAAATACTCTGTGGATAGGATGTGGTAGTAGCCTTATCTCTGGAGGCCAAGGATGCAGAAGGCAAGGCCACTTAAGGTGCTGTCTGTTCTCTATGATGAGGTGTGGGAGAGGGGTTAAACCCTGGAGAGCTTGCTAATAGTAACACCAACAATAAATCTAGCAGAAAGCCTTGTCACCTACTCTGTAGGTAACAAATCATCTTGTTACCTACTCAGTAGACACTGATGTGGACCAAGCAGAGCCTAGAAGGCACAGCTTCTCTTTTGGCAATAAAGAAATATGCTTACCAATGAATATCATGAACCTCGAGATTGCCTCCAATGACTGCCAGAGATGCTTCTAGAAAGATGGCATCAAAGGCTCAGATATTCTACCTGAAATGCCCATTCTCTTCATGAGGAGGTCTTATAAAAACCAAGCAAAATATACTTTTAAAGGTAATTTATTCTCAGCTGATTGTTCACAGAACTGAAATAATTAATAGTGACTAAGGAGGCATATTTATGAATAAAAAAACTCTAAAAGCAAAAATTATATATATATATATATATTTCATTTTAATTTTGAAAAGTGTGTGTATACTTTACATGAAGAATTCAGGGCTTGATGTCCACAGATTTAGACAAATGAAGACAAATATTTGCTTGTGTAGCAAGTACTTTTCTTACAGAGGTTAAGACCTCACCACCATATGTATATACCTGTGAATTCAATGTACGTATTCCCACATATCTAAGGCTAACTCTAGCCCTGAAATGAACTGGTCCTCTTGTGGAGAAAAATCAAACATAACACCATAACACCATGAGCACAAAAGTTTATTTGAATATACCAGACATGAGAAAGCTCTAAAAGAGCGGAGGATGTAACTTCGGGAAGTGGGACTGTTTTACCAGGCTTCAGCAGGAGGCAGCCAGCTGAAATTAGGCTAGTTCTGAGAATAGTTGTACAGAGAAGGTACTAAGAAGAGGGAGGTGTTATTTTTCAGATTAGCAGCCACTTTTGCGCTATTTGGATTTTATAGAAAGGAGGGAGATAAAGAGTCAGAGGCTAGGTCACATGCTAGGAGCTTATTATGCAGCAGTTACAGGGGACAAGGACATGTGAAGGTCAGAGTAGACATTTTTACTCGTCAGTGTCTCTCATAATGTTTGATTCCTATTTTATCAATAAGTAAAATTGAAAGTAAGTAAATCAGCTTATATCCACAAGATGATTATAAACCAAATGTGAAATTTTGAGTTTGAAGCTTATTTGAAGTTCAAATTTCCTCATATTCCAGAAAGAAAATTTTGCCCTGTTGATTTAAATGTAGGATTAGTTTGGAATCTATGGGTAGCACAGTTTCAATCTAGGCCATCATTCATATATTTATTTATTATTTTATTCATTGGCAAACATCTATTAAAGAGTTACTAGGTGCCAGCCTGTACAAAGCACTCAGTAAAACACAGAACAGAAGAAAAAATAATTCCTGCTCTTAAAGGGCTTGTATTCTTAAACCGTAAGTTATGATATCTTGTCAAACTCCATGACTTACTATCTCTATAATATCCCAGATTAATAATTGCTAATTGAAAAATGAAAATTTCAAGTTATTATATATTGATAAATGTAAATTACAAGAAAGACATTCAAATGTGTAAATATGCCTCATGAAGTTTGTATTCATAGAATTCCTTCTAATTTGAAGAGATTTCAAAATTATGGAGAGAATGAGGTTGTTCAATGTATATAGCACCGAAAAACTAGTTGTGATGTGAATAATTAAAATACAAAACATATAACATTTTTTTTTACCATGAAGCATTATTCAATACTAAAAAATAGAGCACATTTCAAATAATCTAGAATATTAAAAATTTTTCATTAATAACAATTTTTAAAGAAATGCATACTACTTGTGTACACAAATGTTCATTGCAGCACTGTTTACAATAGCAAAGGCCTGGAACCAACCCAAATGCCCATCGACGATAGACTGGATAGGGAAAATGTGGCACATATACACCATGGAATATTATGCAGCCATAAAAAACGATGAGTTTGGGTCCTTTGTAGGGACATGGATCATTCTCAGCAAACTGACAGAAGAGCAGAAGATCAAACACCGCATGTTCTCACTCATAGGCGGGTGTTGAACAATGAGAACACATGGACACAGGGAGGGGAGCACTACACACTGGGGTCAGTTGGGGGGAAATAGGGGAGGGACGGTGGGGGGTGGGAAGCTGGGGAGAGATAGCAAGGGGAGAAATGCCAGATGTAGGTGATGGGGAGGAAGGCAGCAAATCACACTGCCACGTGTGTTCCTATGCAACAATTTTGCATGTTCTTCACATGTACCCCAAAACCTAAAATGCAATAAAATAAATAAATGGGGGGGAAAAAAGCATATAACAAGAACTAGATAGTTGAATGAAACATTAAAATGGACTGTACAACTGCTTGTAAAGGTCTTATTTTTCCCAGCAAAAGGGGGAAAAACGTAAAAGGTAGAATAGGCCTGAGAGAACTTTAACTTGCATAACCAAATATTCACTGACCTTGGCTGTTTTATAGGGGATCATATTTTATTTTTGTACAGATAAACTGCTGAATAATATCTGTGATACATTGAAAGAAGAAACATTTTTCTGCATTTATCATGTTACTATAACCACTCCTTCCACCCGCTGCTCACTGAGGTGTTCATTTCTTTTTGCGACTTAGAGCAGGACAGAAGTTCAGTGAAAAAATTCGTCATATACTAACCATGAGTCAAAGCTGTAATACAAAAAAAAATTCCCTAGCTGGAAATCCTAACCTGTTTTTGAACCTAAGGGAATACAGCTTCACGTCACTTTAATTTACAAATTTTGTAATCATAATGTGATTTAAATATTTATTATACATTTATAAATGTATACCAGTTTTATACATTTCATCACTTATAAATCATTAATATATTTTATTTTTAACTGTTATGAAAATAAAAATCATCCTGAGCATCAAGCCATTTGTTAGTACTGAAACATTCCAAAATGGATTTTTTTCCTTTGTTCAGTGTATCACTTTTCCATACTGCTATCCTTTCAAAACCACTTTATATAGTGATTTCTACCCATTATTTTTGGGGGAGGTTCCAAAATTTAGTTTCCTAATAGTGATACATACAAACAAATGATGTTTTGAAATAACCAACAGGATTTTTGAGAGAATACAAGTTTAATAACCATCAGAAGGCACTTATTAGAAACAAAGGAGAAGTAAGAGGATTCAGTTACATTAAAGCATGCACAATATTTCCTGAAATATTCAAATCTTTATTAATGAAATAAGTAAAGGGTTTAGACGCTTACTTAGGTGAGAAAGAGTTTGACTGCATTTTGTTTGTAGAGGTAAATACACAAAAAATAGCAATTCCAGGAAATGTTAAGAATAACTATATAACTGTAAATGCAAAATATGTCTTGTGATATATTGCAAATTAAATTTCATGTGTGATCCTTGTGATAACTCTCAGAGTTAAACTTGAGCAAAATTTATTTTTCTTCTGTATTTTTACAATGACTTTTCAGTCCTTGACATTTCTTGAATTTTCAAATATATGATGTCAAGTGTCCATGTTTGAAAAGTCTTTCTTAAGAAGATACATGCTTTCTTTTTTTCTGTGACATGACATTATATAAAGAAAATCTTACTAATGGTATTCATAATGCGATGAAGATTGATAAAAGAGTGGGCTTTTGTTTGTTCGTTGCTGCTAATTACTCACCAGTATTTTATTGATCTTTCATTCAAGTTTATTTCTTTATGTTGGGGTCTGCCAATCTTACAATGTGGAAATCCTGTTGTGTGAAATGGAAAATGATTTTCCTTCAAACTGGAAAATACTTTATATTATTTTAACATAGGTTTCTTTAATAATACATGATTTTTGCTATCATAATTTTTACTTCTGGTACCTTCAGTAGCATCCTGTGAAAAGCTTGACCTAATACATATCCATTTCTCTGTCTAGCATAAGAACAACAGAGGCAAAGAAGAAATGAGGGATAGATGAATGATGACTCATTTTTCAATATCTTAGAATAAAAAGACTGTTGGCTTCTCTAGTTTAAATTGCCATTTCCAACTTATATTTATTATAGATATGAACTTGTCATTTCAATGTAATTAACATTTATTGAACATTTACTAAGTGCCTAGTCACTATGCTGTGACAGACAGTAAGATGAATCACGTGGCTGTAGTGCTTCAGAATTTTGTGAACCAGTGGTGGAGACACTAAAATATGAATATTTTTATCCAAAAGATACAGAGCACAGTGGTAGTAGAAACAAAAGATTTTATGAGTATTAAATGTGGAGAACTTGATTTTCTCAAGACTCATTATGAGAAGGCTTATTGAAAAGGGTGAGTTTGAAGCTGCCCCATATAGTTCACCCTGCATGCAATATTATGTCCATTTCAAATTAAAAAGGCCTAGTCACAGCAATGGTAATTTGTTCTTTGATGTATTCTAGAGGCAAGCATGACCCTTCCATGTATGACATGGTATGGAAGTGCTGATTCCTAGCGAAGATGATTATTGGTTAAGTCCACCAAAAGTGTTCCCTCTGGAATTTAGGCCAAATAATATGGAGGTAACATAATTGTCAATAATGAAATAAATTTGGGATAAACATTTATTTAGAAACAAAAATGCAAAAAGAAATGGGCAGATGAACTACTTCTCAAAGCCGAGAAAACCAAAAAAACAAGTAATGGAAAAAGAACTCCCAATTCAATAAATGGTGCTGGGATAACTTGCTAGCAATATGAAGAAGGTTTAAACTGGAACCCTTCCTTACACAATATACAAAAGTCAACTCAAGGTGAAATAAAAACTTAAATGTAAAACCAAAACTATAAAAACCCTGGAAGGTAACCTAGGATATACGATTCTGGACATGGGAACTGACAAAGACTTCATGACAAAGATGCCAAAAGTAATATTTGACAAATGGGACCTAATTTAACAAAAGAGCTTCTACACATAAACTATCAACATAGTAAACAGACAACCTACAATATAGGAGAAAATATTTTCAAATTATACATCTGACAAAAGCCTAATATCCCAAATCTATAAGAAACTTACATAAGTTAACAAGCAAGAAACAACTCAATTAAAAAGTGGGAAGATGATATGAACAGACCTTTTCAAAAGATGATGTGGCCAATGGGCATATGAAAAAATGCTCAACATCACTAATAACTAGAGATATGCAAATCAAAACCGCAAGGAGATACCATCTCACACCGGTCAGAATGGCTACTCATAAAAAGTCAAAAAATAACATATGCTGGCAAGGTTATGGAGAAAAATATAACACTTATACACTGCTAAGTGGGAGTGTAGTAAGTTAGTCCAACCATCGTGGAAAGCAATGTAGCTATTCCAAAAAGAACTAAAAAAGGAATTACCATTTTTTTTCCTTTATTTATTTTATTGCATTTTAGGTTTTGGGGTACATGTGAAGAACATGCAAGATTGTTGCATATGTACATACATGGCAGTGTGATTTGCTGCCTTCCTCCTCATCACCTACATCTGGCATCTCTCCCCTTGCTATCTCTCCCCAACTCCCACCCCCCACCGTCCCTCCCCTATTTCCCCCCAACAGACCCAAGTTGTAGTGCTCCCCTCCCTGTGTCCATGTGTTCTCATTGTTCAACGCCCACCTATGAGTGACAACATGCGGTGTTTGATCTTCTGCTCTTCTGTCAGTTTGCTGAGAATGATGGTTTCCAGGTTCATCCATGTCCCTACAAAGGACCCAAACTCATCGTTTTTGATGGCTGCATAATATTCCA
>NW_016107417.1:4583586-4610925 GCF_001604975.1 Cebus imitator | reverse complement strand
ATTGTGTTAGAACATGTTCTTTTAGTTCACAGAAGTTTCTTACTACCCACCTTCTGAAGTCTGATTCTGTCATTTCATCACACTCGTTCTCCATCCAACCTTGTTCCCTTGCTGATGAGGAGTTGTGATCCCTTGTAGGAGGAGAGGTGTTCTGGTTTCAGGTGTTTTAATCCTTTGTGCCCTGGTTTCTTCCCAACTTTATGGATTTATTCACCTTTGTCTTTGTAGTTGCTGGCTTTCAGATTGGGTCTCTGAGTGGACGTTCTGTTTTTTGATGATGAGGTTATTTCTGTTTCTTAGTTTTCCTTCTAACAGTCTGGACCCTCTGCTGTAGGTCTGCTGAGGTCCACTCCAGGCCCTGCTTGCCTGGGGATCATCTGCAGCAGCTGCAGAACAGTAAGGGTTGCTACAAGTTTTCTTCTGCTGCTATCGTTGTCCCAGAAGTATACCCGCCAAGTGTCAGTCTGTTCTCTCATTTATGTGGTGGCTCTTTGTATATACAGGGTTCAGGATGCTGCTTGAGGAGACGGTCTCTTCTTTATAGGAGCTCAAATGCTGAGCTGTGAGCTCCGTTGTTCATTCAGCGCTGCTGGGCAGGTACGTTTAGGTCTGCTGCAGCAGAACTCATAAACCGCTTTTTGTTCCCAGGTGCTCTGTCCCAGGGATTTAGGGCTTTATTTATGAGTTTCCATTGTGCTGCTGTCTTCTTTTTTTTTTTCCTTCAGAGCTGCCCTGCCCAGCAAGGAGGCAGCCTAGTCACTGTCTGCCTGTAGAGGCTTTGCTGAGCTGCTGTGGGCCCTGCCCAGCTGCTGAGTGAACTTCCCTGCAGTCCTGTTTATGTGGGTGTAGTTAGAACTGCCTCAGTAATGGTGGCCCACCTCTGTATTGGCAGACTCTCTCTGTAATGGCGGGTTGCCTCGGCAACTGTGGGCTGCCTCAGCAATGGCGGGTTGCCTTGACAATGGCGGGCTGCCTCATCATTGGCTGGCTACCTCTGTAGTGTTGGAGTGCCTTGGTAATGGCGGACGCCCCTCCCCCACCGAGCTGGACCATCCCGGGTTCAGCTGCGCTTGCTGTGAAACTCTCAATCCAGAGAGTTTCTGATTGCTGTTCTTTTGTGGGGGTGGGACCAGCCGAGCCTGATCAGCTGGCTCCCTGCCTCAGAACTTTTTTTTTTTTTTAAGTTGGTGTTCCAGTCGCCTGTTGAAGAGGTACCGGGATCTGTGTGTTTTCCTGTGCTGCGACTCACTGCACTGGCTTAAACAATGGCACTGAGATTCCTGGCGCTTTTTTTGCCCTGGAATCTACTGTCCTGGTTCCCTGTTCAGTCCCCTTTTTAAACAGATGAATGGGTGACTTCCCATGGCTCCAATCGCCAGCCAAAAGGGCACCTGGACCAGTGTATTTTGTACGGAGAAGCCATGTGCAGCAAAGCAGCTGCTCCAGCCGTGCTGGCTGAAACAGCCATGCTGGCTTCTCTGCCTGGGAATTTCCTAGTCTGTGGGCAACAAAAATGCGGCGTCCACTCACCCTCTGTGCTTTCACTGGGAGCTGCAATCATGAGCTGTTCCTAAACGGCCATCTTGGATCGGAAAAAAAGAACGGAATTACCATTCTACCCAGGATTCATATTTCTGGATATATACCCAAAGGAATATAAATATATTATAAAGACAAATCTATGCATATGTTTATTGCAGCACTATTTATAGTAGCAAATACATGGAATCAACCTAAATGATGAACAGTGGTAGAGTGAAAAAAGGAAATGTGGTACATATATGCCATGGAATACTATGCATCTATTAAACAGAACAAGATCATGTGCTTTGCAGGAGCACAGGTGGAGCTGGAGGCCATTATTCTTGGCAAACTGCCATAGGAACAGAAAACCAAATACTGCATGTTCTCACTTGTAAGTGGGAACTAAGTAATGAAAACCAATGTCGATGAAGAGGAAACCAGCAGATACTGGGGCTTACTTGAGGGAGAGGGTTGTAAGGAGGGAGAGCATCAGGAAAAATAACTATCCAGTAATATGCGTAGTACCTGGGTGACCGAGTAATCTGTACAGAAAACCCCCTGATAAAAGTTTACCTATATAACATACCTGCACATTTTAGGCTAGGTACCCAGAGCCCAAAATAAAAGCTAAAAAGAAAATAAACTGAGAGGAAGAAAAGTCTTTCAGCAGAGCATGGTCAGCCAACACATTTAGGCCAATATGCTTAGAAAATGAGATCCTGGTAAAATTATATGATGAAAAAATTGAATTGTAATTTAGATCCATATTTTGAAAGTATTTGAGGCAATTTATTTTTCATGCAATAGAGAATCACTTAAATATTTATTTAAAACTTGTGTAGGAATAAAAGTAGGAATATAGAAAGCCTACATTGTGATGTGCCTGGGATAGTCCAGCTTTATCTGGATGGTTCCGATATTATTAATAGTAACCTCTTTTATTCTCAAAAGTGCTCCAGTTTGAGGATTATTTTTCAGTCTAATAAGAATACTTTTCTCTGGAAGGCTATTAATAACTTCTTTCCATTTACCCGTACATCATTCCTTTATGTGCCTGTAGGTAGTCCTCTTTATAACACCATGCAAGTTGAGATCAATATGAATAGGCAATTTTCTGAATTTCTTGCTGTTAGCTAGGATCCTACTTCTTTAATGAACTTACTGAAAATGCTTAATTTCAGAGCACATACTGGCTCCTAGGCAGTTTCTCAGCACAACAATTAGTCAAATTTGGACAATAAATAGCCCTATTAGTCACTCCTTTAAGCATCTGCAATACAAATATCTATTTGCAGAATATATACATTTTTTCTGTTGCTAACAAATTTGTAGCTGATAAAAAGGAGAGCTGTATTAGTATTTCCTGCTTTTATATAAATACACTGAGTGTTGGTGGCTTGAAGCTGAATGGCAATAGTCTTGAATATCATATGGCTTACAAATAATGTAGTAAATAGTCTCTTCTCTCACCATGCAACTCCCTGGTGTGGTCAGAGACATTATTTTGTTATGCAAATGCCCTATTTAAAGATAACATGTATACAAAGGAAAGTAATGGAAGGTCATTTCTAAGACTGGACAGATGGATGAAAAATTCCACAGAGTGCTTTGCCAAGCACCTGGCATTATTTGAATGACAGCTGATGATTAGAATCACAAAGAAGAATTTGTATTATCACAGGTGACAGTGTGACTAATTGAAGAGGTTGCTTATTACAGAAATGGTCAGTTTCCGTTCAGTTACATTCAGGATCCAAGGGCTGCAGAAAATGAATACACAGCACACAGTGTTTTCTTGGGGGAACTAAATGAAGGTAGGAGGAAGAGGGGAAGAAGTCTTGCTGAGGGTGTAACGACTCACAGCGGGCTTGAGATGTGTGCTGCTGAGAAGATGCTCATAGCACAGTTTTAAAGTTGCAGAGGAAATAAGAGATAACATGCCTTAAAGACAGATTTTTACGTCATTCTGTAACTACACTAGACCATGGCTTCCTTTGGAAGCACAAAAGAAATCCGATGGAATTGGGACTCATTATGATATGTATCACTGTTTTCTAGATAATGATATGCTACCAGGCATCTCAGCTGAGTATTTTAAGCACACAACAATGCAGACTGTAAATTTTCTGTGCCTCAATTAGAATATTCAGAGATTTCACATCTTTCAAAGGGGCTTAGCCAAAGGCTTCCCCAACCTGTACATACTGCTGCTTTGCCATTCTTTTATGCTTTCTTGAATCTGTTAGAAGACAAACACATCTCTCAGTCTTCAGATTTCTTGCTGACAACACCTGTCAGTCTGTCACTCTACTTCAGAGATAGCTACTACAGGGTGCCATTTGACAGAATTAGGAAGAAAACAAGAAAAAAATCTACCTGAGATAATTATTTTCACAAAAGGAATGCTACAACCATTAGTTTTTGAAACTGAATTCAAGGAACTACTTGGGAAGAGAAGATTAGAATGATTTTATCAAAAATACTGTTCAGTGATGTTAGAAATCATGATGGATTTTCAAATATCAAGAAACTTGAAAAAAATCACATCTTGTATCAATAACTGAATATATATCCTTTTTCAAAATCCATTTCTACTGAAAGGCAAATATTCTCACTTAAATTTTTGTCAAGCTAGACTATTAAATATTTCAATGTGAAAACAAGTTTTAGAAAAGTAATTGATTTCAGGAAAGTTTTGAGAATTAATATTATATAGCAATTTAAAGCTTATTAAGTGGCAGTTCTAAGACTAATGACTTTTTAGAGTCTTTTTACAGAGTCTGTTATTAGTTCTTTTATTGAATTACCTATTCAATACTCTATAATATCCAACTTGAAGCATACTTTACAGGATTATCTGTAAATAAAAGCAAAATTATTTAAAAAAATATGAAGTTATATTTTTTCTTCACTGTTTTTACAGTTACTTTCTTTAAAATCAAGCTATCACATTATCAGAAAGCTTTAATGCCAAGACCCACACACACACATATACACACGCCCGCCACACACACATGACTACATAACATTCCTATACTCACCAGTGTTTTAAGCTGTTGTGTTCATCTTCTTTTTCTTTGTTTTGTTGGTATAGTTTGCTTTACTTTTTATGAAATTATTTTAGGTAAGTAGAGAAAAATTAATTAGGAACCTTTAATTTTGACGCTCTAAGTCACAAAGTGAATGAGGAATGAGTGAGTACATTGGGATTTCCTTCTCCAAAACTGTGACAGTGTTTTTGTTGTTGTTTTATCTCATTGTTATTAAGGATGAAAATGTCAACTGGAACCTCCAGAGGGAAAAAATATAAATGAATGAAAATTTAGTTAGCATAATGTGTGAAATGTGTGTGTGTGTTTTTAAATGACCATAACAGAGACTTTCTTGGGAAACTATTCCTGTTAGCTGTGGCTTTATTATTATAAATATATTTATTTCAAAATGGATGAAATATTTCTATTTGGTATGAAGGCATCTTACAAAAGTCATTCCAATAATTTTTATTATTTCCAACAGCAGAAAATAATGCCTATGCTATATATATGACAGGATTTGATATCTTCTCTAATTAAGCATTGATGCCTTTATGTCCACAAATGACTGTTAATTTTGTCTGTTTATATAATAATTTTTTCTACAATTTAGTAAGTTTTTCCTTATTTGTGTATATGTGTGCATGTATGCATATGTGGATATATATGTGGATATTTATGTCTATGACTTATTTTAATCTGTTTATTTTTGTTGTGAAGGAAGTTTCTGCAAAATCATAACTCTAGTAATGACAATAAATAGTTTTTAAATTCATTCAGGGCATGAGATTTCCCAATTTTGCTATATGTTATAACTCCTTTGTTAAAACAGTATTTGCCAAAAGAAATATCTTTGGTGATTTTCTTGGGAAAATAAATATATATTTGAGACAGTCTCACACTGTCACCCAGGCAGTACAGTGGTGCCATCTCGGCTCACTGTAATCTCCGCCTCCTGGGTTCAAGCAATTCTCCTGCGTCAGCCTCCAGAGTAGCTGGGACTACAGGCCTGCACCACAATGCCAGCTAATTTTTTTGTATTTTTTAGTAGAGACGAGGTTTCACCATGTTGGCCAGGATGGTCTCTATCTCCTGACCTCGTTATCCGCCTGCCTCGGCATCCCAAAATTCTCGGATTACAGGTGTAAGCCACCATGCCCAGCCATGAAAATATTTAAATACAAAATTCCCAGTTGTCCTCAAAGTACAGCTTTAATGTCATTCTTTATAATCAGTCCCACTACCATATTACCTTATTTAAAATGCCTTTCAACAAGGATGATTTCAGCTGAAGAAGAAAACATTTTTAAAAATCTCCTAGAAAGCTCTTAATCAGTGAATATGAGATCATGGGAATCATGATCAAAATGACCCAAGGGCTTGCCTTTAAAAATCACAGGAACTAACTCCAATGTATACTGGTATGTCAGAACCACTGCTCTTAAGAATGTTGCTTTTTATTTTAAGTGTAAACCTCACATCAAATATACTTTCCGAAAGTAGGTAATCTGTTCAAAAGTGAAATTCTATACCCATATCTTTATTTCCTTGGAATATTTTTGGTTCTGGGTTCTGATTTCTTATTTTCTATTGTAAATAATACCAGGATGTTGGTTTTTTTCTTATGAGTGCTTTTAAAATTTTTTTCCTAAAAATAGCCATTTTTGCCTAAATTTCCACAGGCACACTTTTTTTTAGAAACATATTTTTCTTTCCCTAGCTTTTATCTGAGGTTATTTCTATGTTTTTCACAGCTTTGTTTTTGATCATACGTGATAATTGGACTGAAGATAGATAGATATTTTGGTGTAATATGGGTGCTCACAATAGGCTCAAATTAAAATCATAGTAAAGTCTAGCCTATCATCTTAGGTACCTGCCACTGATACTGATCATTTGGGTATTGAGTATCCTTAGCTTCTTCTCAAAGTTATGTAGTCTTGCAACTATTTAAACCTTCCATATCACTTATTTGCAGGCAATTTTATGGGATGTTTGCAGGTTGCACTTCCAGTAACACCTTGTAGAATATTTATCTAGCAAAGTTAAGAATGAGATTGAAGAAATTTGAAGTCCATCATGTAGCAAAAAGCCTCAAAAGTATCAAGATTTGAGTTGACCATCAGCTTTTACACTAACATGTTGCGCAGAAAATTTACTTAAATTATATATTAAAAATATAGTAAAATAGTAGACTATATAAATAATTACTGTTATCACAAATTCTTAAAACTTTTTTCTTAGGAGATTCTTTTTAGAAATATTTGCTAAAATGAGATGACTGCTATTATTTATTTACCTTAGCAAAAGGCTGGGTAAATTATGTTTAATACTTGATATAAAATGAACATAACGTATAGACTCATTATTTCAAATTATTTTGAAATGATTGCTTGAGAGTATACATAGCTAAAGTAGACTTGATACTTATTTTAATTTTTTTTAGTTACTTTGATCAGAATGTAAGGTCACATTATTCACTCAATATGTAGCAGGTAGCATTTGAGAGGGCTGATCTTCAAAATGGGATTTTAAATAATCTAGAATAACAAATATGCTGTACATCACAACATGAAGAAAATAGCTAAAAGTGTAGCAGGAAACACTGTTACATTCAATAGTTTCATTCGCTGGGAAATATTTTTTGGCAAATAAGAATTTAAATTTTTATGATTCTTATAATCCTAGACAAAATTTTAATTATATCATTAATAGCAAACTTCATGGAAAGTGATTCTGTCACAAGAGAAAATATGAAGACCAATAAGTTTAAATATACATGTGTGTGTTAGTTGGTGGGGGGTTGTATGTGTATAGCTTCTAGAATGGGAAGTAGAAAAAGTTATATGAGTATGTCAGAGAAAATTTAACTGAAAATAACCTTCAAATAGAATGTTAGAGAAAGTCTAAGTGTACAATAGCAGGGTTATGTTAGTTACCATATATCTATTCAAATAAGACTAATAAAACAGAACTTAAATTATGAGATCTATTTTTTATTTCATCTTTTATTATAGGTTCAAGGGCATATTTACAGGTTTGTTATGTGGGTAAATTGTGTGATTCTTAAGGGTTGAGGTCCCAACAATCCCATCACCCAGGCATTAAGCATAGTATCAACAGGTTCTTCAGTGCAAGCTCCTCACCCTCCCTCCCGCTTCTAGTGATCCCCAGTGGCTATTTTTTCCAATCTTTACATTTACATGTATTCAACATTTAGCTCTTAGTTATAAGTAAGAACATGTGGCATTTGGTTTTCTACTCTTAAGTTAATTTGCTTAGGATAATGGCCACCGGCTCCATTCATGGTTGCTGCAAATGACATGATTTCATTCTTTTTATGGCTATGTAGAATTCCGTGTTGTATATATGCCACATTTTCTCTGTGAAATGCACTGTGGTTGGGCACCTACTTTGATTCTATGTCTTTGCTTTGTAAATAGCACAGCCATGAATATCAAGTACATGAATCTTTTAATAGAATGAATTATTTTCCTTACCACTGGTATGCCCAATGGTAAGATTACTGGGCCTAATGGTAGTTCTCTTTTAATTTCTCTAAGAAATCTCCATATTGCTATCCACAGTGACTGAACTAGCTTTCATTTCCACCAACAGTGCATAAACATTTCCTCTTTTTACAGCCTTGCCAACATCTGCTGTTTTTCAACTTCTTAATAATCATCATTATGACTGATGTGAGGTGATATCTCATTGTGGTTTTTATTTGCAATTTTCTGATGACTAGTGATGTGGAGCATTTTCTCATATGTTTGTTAGTTACTTGTTCATCTTGTTTGAGAAGTGTCTGCTCATGCTCTTTGCCCATATGTTAACTGGAGTTTTTTGTCTTTTGCTTGTTGATTTAAGTTCCTTGAAGATTCTGGATTCTGGATATTAGACCTTTGTCAGACGCATAGTTTGCAAGTATTTTCTCCTATTCTGTACACTGCCCATTTTAATCTCTTGGTAATTTGCTTTGCAGGGATTCTTTATTTTAATTGGGTTCCACTTGTCCATTTGTTGTTGTTGAAATTGCTTTCGGGGACTTGGTCATAAATTTTTTTGCCAAAACCTATAGCAAGAAAAGTATTTCCTAGGCATTCTTTCAGGATTTTTATAGTTTGAGGTCTTAAATTTAAATCCTTAATCCCTCTTGAGTTAATTTTCATACATGGTGAGAGTTAGCATTCTAGATTCTATTTTTGAGCATGTTGCTAACCAGGTATCCCAGCACGATTTATTGAATAGGGAGTCCTTTCCCATTGCTTAGTTTTGTGGATTTTTAGATGGTTGTAGGTGTGCAGGTTTATGTTTGGGTTCTGTAATCTGTTTCACTTGTCTATATGTCTATTTTTATAGCAGTACCATGCTATGTTGATTACTGTACACTTACAGTTTGAAAATTGGGCAATATGATGCCTACAGCTTTCTTCTTTTTTCTTAGGACTGCCTTCGCTATTTGGGCTCCTTTTTAGCTCTGTATCAATTTTAGAATTGATTTTTAAAATTCTGTGAAAAATTACATTTGTATTTTAATAGGGATTGTCTTGAATCTGTAAGTTGTTTCAGATCACATGGCCATTTTTACTATGCTGATTCTTCCAAACCGTAAACCATAAACCAAAACAACTGATGGCTCTCTTTTTCTCTTTCCCTCTGGGCAGTTCCCAGTGTCTCTTGTTGCCATATTTATATTAATGAGCACCCAATGTTTAGCTCCCACATATAAATGAGAACATGCTGAATTTGATTTTCTGGTCCTCCGTTAATTTACTTAGGATAATAACCTCCTCTTGCATCCATGTGGCTGCAAAAGACATATTTTCTTCTTTTTATGGCTGCATAGTATTCTATAGTGTATGTGTATCACATTTTTAAATCCAGCCCAATGTTGATGGACACATAGGTTGATTCTGTGCCTTTATTATAGTGAATAGTGCTGCAGTGAACATGCAAGTTCATGTGTCTTTTTGGTAGAACAATTTATTTTCTTTTAGGTTTATACATAGTAATGGGATTTCAGGGTCAAATGGTACTTCTGTTTAAAGTTCTTTGAGAATTTTCAAACTGCTTTGCACAGTGGCAGAACTAATTTATATTCCCAATAAAACTGTATAAGCATTGTCTTGTCTTAATAGCCTTGTAAGCATCTGTAGTTTTTTCACTTTTTAATAATAGTCATTCTGACTGGTGGAAGATGATATCTCAATGTGATTTTGATTTGCATTTCTCTGATGATTAGTGATGTGAAGCATTTTTATATGTTTGTTGGCTGACTGTATGTCTTCTTCTGAAAAGTGTCTGTTTGTCTATTTTGCCCATATTTGATGGGCTTACTTGTTCCCAGTTTGTTCAACAATAAAAATTGCTTAAGTTTCTTATTGATTGTAGATATTAGACCTTTGTCAGATGCATAGTTTGAGAATATTTTCTCCCATTCTGTAGGCTGTCTTTTTACTTTGTTGGTAGTTTCTTTTGCTATGCAGGAGCTCTTTAGTTTAACTAAGTTCCACTTGTCAATTTTTGTTTTTGTTGAAATTGTTTTTGAGGACCTAATCATAAATTCTTTCCTAAGTGTGTTTCCTTGTTTCCATCCCCCCTAGGATTTTTATAGTTTGAGGTTTTACATTCAAATCTATAATCCATCTTGAGTACATTTTTGCCTGTGGTTTAACGTAGGAAATGCATGTGCATTTATTTTTACAAGGAATGACAAGTCTGGTCCCTAGCTGATTCTTTTGGGAGTTGACTTCTCATTTACATTCACTGTAATGTTTCTGTGTTAATTCACCCTATTACTGGATATCTCCATTGTCTAGTACTATTTAGGCATCTTCTAGGGAAGGAACATTGAGTCGTGCTGAATTTAAGATGCATAAGCTTGTCAGAGTCACTTTTGCCCTTCTCACTTTCATACAAAGCAGTTTCATTTTTCTGTGTATGGCTAGCCAGTTATCAAAGCATCATTGATTGAATAAGGAGCCCTTTTCCCATTGCTTGCTTTTGTCAACTTTGTGGAAGATCAGATAGCTGTAGGTGTATGCCTTTATTCTTGGGTTCTCTCTTCTGTTCCATTGGTCTATGTCTCTGTTTTGTAGCAGTACTATGGTGTTTTGGCTACTGCAGCCATAGAGTGTAAGTGGATAATGTGATGCTTCTAGTCTTGCTCTTTTTGCTTCAGATTTCTTGGGATATTCAGTCCCTTTTTTAGTTTAATATGAATTTTAGCTTACTTTTATCTAGTTGTGAAACATGGCATTGATAGTTCAATATGAATAGCATGAGATTTGTAGATTGGTTTGAGCTATATGGCCATTTTCATGATATTTATTATTTTAATCAAGGAGCATAGAATTTTTCTTCCATTTGTTTCTGTCATCTATGATTTAACAGTTTTTTATAGCTCTCGTAGGGATCTTTCATCTCCTTCGTTAGATGTATTCCTATGCATTTTATTTATGTGTGTGGCTGTTATAAATGTCATTGTGTTCTTAATTTGACTCTTTGCTTTAATGTTATTCATGTATACAAATGCTACAAATTTTTGTAAATTAATTTTGTATTCTGAAACTTTATTGATGCTATTTATCAGCTCAAGGAGCCTTTTGGTGTGATTGTTAGGATTTTCTAGGTATAGAATTATATTGTCTATGAAAACATAGAGTTTGGCTTCTTGTTTTCCTATTTGGGTGCCTTTTATTTCTTTCTCCTGCCTAATTGCTTTGGCTAGCACTTGCAGGTTTATGTTGAATAGGAGTCATGAAAGTCGGCATCCTTGCCTTGTTTCAGTTCTCAGAGGGAATACGTCAGTTTTGTCTATTCAATATAATGTTGGCTGTGGTTTTGTCTCATATGGTTCTGATTATTTTGAGGTATGTTCCTTAAATGCCTAGTTTCTTGAGGGTGTTTCTCATTAAGGGATGTTGGATTTTATCAAAAATAAAATATGCATCTACTACAATATAATATGATTTTTGTTTTTAATTCTGTTTATCTGATAAATCATATTTATTAATTTGTATATGTTGAACCAAGCTTGTATCCAAGGAATAAAACCTACTTGCTCATGTTGAATTTCTTTTTTGATATGTTGTTGTGGTGGGTTTGTTAGTATTTTGTTGAGGATTTTTGCGTCTATATTCATCAGGAATATTAGTTTTCTTTTTTGCATTATATCTTTGCCAGGTTTTGGTGATATACCATATTTTAGAATAGATTAATACTAGTCGTAATCTTTATGAGTCTTTCCGTGTCATCAGACAACTTCCAATACAAAGAGTAAAATTAAATATAAAGTCCGGCTATTTAGAAACTCTACAGATTTATTTCCTGATGCATCAAAACTGACAATAATAATCTCAGGAATGTATGTTCCTTTATAACATGATTCCTTTATATGACCCCTTCAAAGACTGTGTTATAAACAAAATAAATGCTATTTCCAAAAGTTTAAGTGTTATAAAATTTGGAGAGGAAAAAAAGGCAGATAAATTCATCTCTTTCATGATCTTTTCTCAAAAGGAAAAGCGAACATTTAAGTTATCCCTTGAGTCTCTATGGACACAATCAACTCTTTATTGAAGAATCTATTGAATCCACTAACCCCCAAATCTGACTCTCCTGGAATTCTGTTTGATTTCAAATTTCTTTAAGACTAGCTTCCCTATTTTAGTAACTGTTTTTCTTTCATCACGTTTGAGATTTTATGAAAGATGTGTTTTCATTGTCTAGATGGTTGACTGTGTTTTGTGGTACAATTTTATGGTGTATATTACTTGTTATATTTTAAAAATATGGCCTAGATTTTTTATTTTTTTAAAAATTTCCTCATTCTTATTATTTATTCAGTGAACTGTAATGTAAGTCAATGACGACTGTATGTATTAACTGTTAGCATGATGACATTGTCAACAAAAAGGGTATCAGCCTCTGGCCAGGCCCTAGAGACTGCTTTTGAAATCTGTCAGGCTAAATGCAGGAAACCATTTTGTTTCCTGTACAGAATTCCTGCAATTGCTGACTGTGCACTGGCAGCATCGTGTGTGCTGGCATTGGTCTTCCCTCTTGGGTACAATGTTTTGAACATTGCTGCCATTTAAATTCTTGAAATAGAATGGATCAGTTCCAAGTGGCGTGATTGGTACAGGCAGTACAAGTTTATTAGAGAGACTGAGGTTTGCCCTTGATCACGGAAGAACTGTTACTTAAGTCTTAAACAATCTTTATGTTGTATGGGAACATGCAGTCTATAGCATACATTTTACATTGATAATACTGCAATGACAAAATGCAGAATGTAGTAGCATGAACACAGAATGCATGATTTAATCTAGCCACAGAAAGCTTAACATCCTGCTGCTGGCAAAGTAAAACAAAGCCAGATCTATATTTTTATAACTATGTTCGTATTTAGGCAATTTAATATTGAATGCTTTATGTGAATTTGACACATCTCTATTAGGCAAAAACTATCATCTTGCCAATATATTTTTTAATCTATATTGAGATGCTTTCTTTTGGCACAAGATGGCACTTTAACTTCAGAGATCCAGTATAATCTCAGTCAGCTTTCTCATTTCAAATGGAAAACATTCATCTTTTAAAAACAGAAATCAGAGCTAGAAACAGGCAAAGAAAAACAGAATAGTTTTGTAATACAGAAGTTGTTTACATTATGATGAAAGCGAGGGTGAATTGTGGAGGTGTGAAGGCAATTGCTGCAATAATCTTTTGTTCAATGAGTTTGAAAATTAGAAATTTGAAAATTAGTTATTTTATATGTGAGCAAAACACACCTGAAGAAATATTTTTCATTTTAAAACTCATGTAGTTTCTCATCAATTTCATTTTCTTGAGTCACACCTAAGACATTCTATTGTGAATCAAAAAAAAATCTCACTATTGTTTGTATTGTGTTACCTCGCAAGTTACTTATTGTCTAACTGCTTCCATTACTACTGCTACTGCTGCTGCGTGTGCGTGTGTGTGTGTGTGTGTACTTACTTTTTTCAAGGAGTGACAATTCTGGTTGCTAGTTGATTCCTTTGGGAATTGGCTATTCTCATTTACATGCATTGTAATGTTTCTGTATCAGTGCACCCTATTACTGGATACCTCCTTTGTCTAGTGCTATTTACACATCCTCTTGGGAAGGAGCATTGAGTGGTGCTGAATTTAAGATGCATGAGCTTGTCAGAGTCATTCTTGCCCTTCTCATTTTAATACTTAGCTGAAAGTATTGCTAGCTCATGGTGTTCCTTGTTCATTTTACTGAATGATTTTAGACTTGATATTTAAAATATTTGGGACAAATTTGTCCTATCTGTACACCTGCTAATATTCATGATTGCTAAACCATTATAAGGAAGTAAATTGTAAAGCAAAAAAAAAAAAAAAATAACCTAGCGTAATCAAAGTTTTATGAAATGTATACGTATTTTGCTTCATTGTTTTTAAGAAGCATATAAAATAAAAGTATAGTAGAATCACAGATTAAAATTATTTGAGGGCATGTAATAATCACAATGACATCTTTTATTCATAGGGTGCATACATGTTTACTGAGCGTTTTTATATATATTCTTTCTTTTGTAAAACAAATTTACCAAATCTTTTATTAAATGAATGGAAATTTTATCCTGGTTTCCTCTTTTAAACATATATACAAAATTCCTGTCCTATCTGCCTCAGAGAGTTTTTTCTCTGTCTTTTTGTTAACTTCACACCTAAAGTTGTGAGATTTTTTGTTTTGTTTTGCTTTTGAGACAGTGTCTAGCTCTGTCGGCCAGGCTAGAGTGCATGATGTCAGCTCACTGCAGCCTCTGCCTCCCTGGTTCAAGCGATTCTCCTACGTCAGTCTCCCGAGTAGCTGGGATTACAGGCATCCACCACCATGCCCAGCTAATTTTTGTATTTTTAGTACAGATGGGGATTTACCATGTGGGCCAATCTGCTCTCAAACTCCTGACCTCAAGGAATCCGCCTGCCTCGGCCTCCCAAAGTGCTGGAATTACATGTGTGAACAAATGCCCCGGCCTAGTTATCGGTTTTTAATTGCAACAACTAATTCATTCTTTCTAATTTAAGCAGAAAGAGGTATGTGATGATACCACATGGGCCTTGCAATGGCTTGGAAAAATAGGCTTGAATGCTACACTCAGGACAAACTTATCTGCATTAGAGTCCATCACACCACAGGACTGTTCCGTCAACAGTTGCTGCTCAGTGCTGATCACGTTGGGATGGGCATGTGGAGCAATTGTAGAAGAAGCAGATAAGTTTGCCACCCTTTTACCAAAAGATGACTCTCTTGCACAGCCATTACTTCATGTTGCTCCCTTCCATATCTTCATTTCAGGGTTGGTAAAACTTAGATCACATGACTTCATCCCAGCTTTACAAGAATCTGGAAAATGTCACATTTTTCCCCTTAGAAAAGCACAACGTGGAAACTGTCAGTATACATAGAGGTGGTTCAATGGGCAGAGGTCCCCTTTAGGTGGCTAAAAAAAATGTTTAATCATTCTACTTTTTCAGAAACAGTATTCAGATATTGGAACTCAGAAATTTTGAGGTTCAGTTTTTATAAAGAACATCCTATCAGTCATGAAATTGCTAATACACTCAAAATTATAATATTTTAATATTTAAATTATCTTCATGGTTAAGATCTCTTGGGAAATCTCAGGACTAAGATTATTATTATATATTAGAAGCACTCATTTTAAAATGAGAATCCTGAATTTCATTTTAGTAGAGATGTGCTTATTATATATTCCTAAGGTTAGAAAAATTTTTGACACAAAAGCAAAATCAGTTAGCTTTGGCACCAGCACACACAAAAAAATAATTAAAAAAACCAAAACTCTTGCCAAAATGCTGGCCTTAGTATTTCAGAAGAAAGTATTATTTGAAAGAAATAATCATTTGATATTGGATCTTATAATAGTCTATAGATCCATAATTGAAACACTTCTCAGTTCTACTTACCAATTTTGATTATATGTAAATCTTAAATTGTTTTAATCTCTTCTTACAACTTGTTTATGTCCCTGTGTAGAGATGGGCATTGATATCTTCTCCTATCGGGGCTTTGCAAAGTAATGTTTTCTATTGCATTGCTTTACTCTTGCTTCTAAGGCTAGCATAAGAAACATCATAAGAGTTATTTAATTGATGTGGGTTAGCCATTAGGCTTTTGTTAAAATTATAAAACTATGGCGTGTATGTGTCTTTTGTACATACCTCTAGCTCTGATTATTCCTTATATAGTGAAGTTTCATTATTGGCAGAAACTGAATGCAAAAAATTAATGAAAAAGGAAATGTTCTGATTCATGAAATTGGAAGTAGAACTAGTTCAGAGTATATAGAAAAAATTATCACAGATTAGAACCAGGGCCTCAGTGCTACCAGAAATATATTTCTTTTTCTGTCTTCATTCATATTTTGTATACAGTCTCTATCCTCATGACAGACACAATGACAATTGGCAAATCCAGCTTTCTATCACTCAAGTAAGTAGTTCAACAGAGAAAATGGTGTTTTACTTCTAGCAAGCATGTTTCCAAACTTAGAGAACAATATGATTGAACATATTTAGGTTACTTCCAGACAGATTAATAACAATTATTAGCAGTCTAGGGCATTAGAATTTCTGAGCTTGAATCAGATGCTCTCCTTATATTCTGGGGAAGAGATTGCTCTGACTGACAACCACACTATGACCACAAAAAATGGAGAAACTGCTCCCAAAAGAAAGGGCTACTGTTCAGAACACAAAGAGTAAGAGACCACCAGGTTACCCAATTTTCTGCCCTACACTCTCTCTCAATCTGTAGACATTGATATGTATTCTATTTTTCTCATACACTTTTCACGAGCCTGAAACACTAAATAATATTATAGCAATACTCTATATTTTAGTGACCACAAACTTCTACAGATCAGCAAATAGTTGAATATTTTAATAATTTTTTGGAAAAGTGTTTATTTAGTGTTTAAAAAGGAGAGAAGCCATATGAATTCAAGTAATAGAATACCCACCATATGAAGGAGAAAATCAGAAGTAAAGAGAATTAATTCTACAATAGCAGCTTTATTTCTTCAGTGTATAAGTATTAATGAGTTTACAGCGAATTTATGGATAATCATTTTATTATTCCATTTTCCACAAACAAATATAAGATTATGTAAGGCCTCCTTGTTAACATTCCCAGAGCACTGTTTTAATGATTACATCCAAAGAAGATGGAGAAAACTTTAAGTTATTAGTACTTACTATTATGTAAGTACTAATACTTAAATTAGTAAGTAAGTACTGTGATGTCCCCACCTACTTCCCATCTATTTGAGGCTGATCAAAGGGAATATTGGATACTATTAGGTGCTAAGTGAAGTTTAAAAATAGGTAACTCCTTGTATTGTTTCCCTTTACTTATAGTAGTGTGAAAAACTTCTCATGAATGTTATCTTATTAGGCTTGATGTCCTATAATCTAAAAATAGGAAAATGGTGAAAGAAAAAATTTTTGAACTAATTCCAAATGCCTAGATAATATACAATGGCCTTAACACTTTGGGAATATCACACAGAGCAAAGACTGAGTAGCTCTGTGAGATGAACATAAGTCATTTCTATCTATTCAACAAAGGTTTATATGGTTTCAGTGCTGATGTTCGATATGGAGATTATAGGCAGTCTCAGATTATTCAAGGAATAAAGTTTCTGGATTTCACCTCTAGAATTCGGTAGATTTTCATTCCAGGGAGGAGTCTAAAAGCTTTTTTTTTTTTTTTTTTCTATACACATTTGCTAGATATAAGCTCTCATCAGCCTTACTTGTCTGCGTAAGTCATTTAGACAAATGTCTTAGATATAGAATATTCCAAAGCATTAGTTTTCAGTGGTTGGCTAACATTTCAAAAATGTTCTTGAATTATAATTACAGCTAGGGTATTTAATCATTTTTGTTCATAAGAAGCTCATAAATTATGCATATACAATAATTAATGATACATATCACAGTATTTTCTGTGATCATTTTATTCTATGACAACCTGGCATATAATCTTATAGGTAACATTTATAATTCTCCGTGTTCCTTGTCCATGTGTCTGCATCAGGCGCTTGCTTATAACACACATTTTAAAACGATTTGTATAAAAGTAGTTCTAGATGTTTATTTGTTTAGGAGGCAAATATGAATTCAAAGTTTTCACTGAACACTAGTGGGCTTCTGTTAGAAATTTAAGAGCCAACCATTGTGCCATGTTTACCACTTGAAACTTTATTAAAATTATTTATCTGGCAAATAATAAATAATTTGGTGGAGTTTCAGGGTGTTCTAGGTATAGAATCATATTGTCCACAAAGAGAAATAGTTTGATTTTTGTTTTGTTTTGTTTTCCAATTAGGATGCCTTTCATTTCTTTCTCTTGCCTGATTGCTCTGACTAGCCCTTTTTATACTATACTGAATATGAGGAATGAGAGTGGGCATCCTTGTTTTGTTTCAGTTGAAGGGCAATACCTCCACTTTTTTTCCCATTTGGGATGATGTTGGGTGTGGGATCATCACAGATGGCTCTTATTATTGTGATGTATGTTCTTTTGATGTCTAGTTTCTTGAGGGTTTTTATCATGAAGTGGTATTAGATTTTATCAAAAGCTTTTTCCACATCTATTAAGATAATAATATAATTTATTGTTTTAATTCTGTTTATGTGGTGAATCACATTTATTGATTTGTGTATTTTGAGTCAACCTGTCATGCTAGGAATTAAGCCTACTTACTTATGGTGAATTAATTTTTTGATGATCTGTTGTATTTAGTTTGCTAGTATTCTGTTAAGCATTTCTGCTTATGTTCATAAGAGATATTGGTATGTAGTTTCTTTTTTTCATTGTGTCTTTGCCAGCTTTCAGTATCAGGATCATGCTGGCTTCATAGAATGAATTAGTGAGGAGTTATTTCTCCTCTATTTTTTGGAAGACATTCAAGGGTATTGGTATTATATTTTCTTTTTATACCTGGTAGAATTCAATCATCCAAGATTTTCCTGACAGCCATGTAGGCACTTTGGCTATAATATAACAAAATTACAGACTCCCGGAAGGAGATTAAGTGTTGCATAAATCATATTATTTTTATAAAAACTTTATGCACAGTGATACACTCTTATCAATTAGAGAACAGTTTATACCAGTGTGGTTAACTTTACCAGTCCAGTTCTCAGATGCAAACTGAGGGCCAACTTTGAAGCAGTCTTTTTCAATGATAGTTTCTCAGGCCTGCTCTGTTAGCCCTTTTTTTTGCACACAGGTTCTGTCTCTTCCATGCTTGAAACTTCATTGATTTATTTTCTGTTGTGTTGGAATTTATGGGTTAGTTCTCAATTTTTTTTTCTGACTACTATCATTACCTTGTTTTATTATTTCTAAAAGATAACATTAGATACAGGGTTTATTTTGGATAATGAAAATGTTTCAGAATTAGTGATGATAGCTGCACAACTTTGTGAATATACTAAAAATGACTGAATGGTGCACATTAAGAGGTCATTTTAAGACATATCAATTATATCTTAATGAAGATTTAATAATATATTTTTCTTCACATGTATTTGCAATTTTTCTCTTTTTTTGAGATATTGTTTGTTTAAACAGTCCTTTTCTTATAACAATATCATTCCCTTGGCTCCAGGCTAAATAAAATTTTTCAGACTAAAATTTTTCATGGAGAGGGGCATTCATAAAATCTGCACAGTTGTGGAATGATAGCTTCTTTTTGTGAATTGTATTTTATATTGTACAAAAAAAGTATGTATATTATTTAACTTTATTCCTCACAACAATCTTCTTTGCTCATTAGGCAATTGGATAACCAAAAATATAATATTCTTACTTATTAATACTACAATGCTCAAAGGGCATAACCAGAAGCTTCTCATTTGAAGAGATTTGTCATTTAGAAGACCTTAGTGTAAGAGCTTCTGAGTATGGTGTCAGGAGATATCTCAAGCTCTGCAAAGATTTGTGTAAATTGCTTTGAAAAAAATTTGAGATATACCAGGTAGGTACAAAGAACAGATTACCCAGTCTGCTGGAAATGACACAACGCATTCTATCATTTAAGGTTTTTAACTGCATAATAAACTATCTTCATACTTATTAGTAGCTTAATAACCATTTTATTTTTTTTCTGTGTATTTTGTGGGGAAAGGAATTGAGATGAGTACAAATGGATTATAATTCTTCCCCAAGTAACATGGCAGATATAATTCGGTGCAATTCAGCTGACAACTGAGCTCACCTAGAGGGTCACTGCCAGTTTCCTGATATCTTGTTGAAGACAGAAGAAATGTGTGCCCCAGATCACTCTATCATGGTAGCAAGAGATTTTAAATGGTGGCTCAAAACTCTAAAAGGTAAAACAGAAGCTGTTGTTACCCTTAAAGACTGGGCCAAGAACTTCACAGCAATAGTTTAGTTATACTCTACTGCTGAACGAGGTACCAGCCAGCCTAGACTCAAGGACAGCCACTGTGTCTCAATGCAAGAAGTGTCAAAAAAAAAAAAAAAAAAAAAAAAAAAAAAAAAAAAAAAAAAAAAAAAAAAAAAAAAAAAAAAACACTGTGTGGTCATGTTAAATCCACATAGTTACACACAGATGATTTTGTGCTTTTATGCTTGCCTTTATGGTGAAAACCTGATGACGAGCTCTTCAGACATTCAGCAGTAGCCCTGTGATTTTATAACCTAGGAATTTTCTGGCATGTATTTGGTGAGTAACAGGATAAGATAACGTAAAATTGGCCAGGAAATCCCCAGGGTGGTTGCTAAAATAAACCTTTATTTTTTATTATTATTTTTTATTGTACTTTAGATTCTTGGGTACATGTGCAGATCATGCAGGATTGTTGCATAGGTACATACATGGCAAGGTGGTTTGCTGCTTCCATCCCCCCATCACCTATATCTGGCATTTCTCCCCATATTATCCTTCCCCAACCTCCCTACCCCCCATTGTCCCACCCCTAGGTCCCCCCAACAGACCCCAGTATATGTTGCTCCCCTCCCTGTGTCCACGTGTTCTCATTGTTCAACACCCGCCTATGAGTGAGAACATGCAGTGTTTGATTTTAAACCTTTCACTTCTGCTCTTCATTATTGAGCACAGACATTTCTTACGAGTTATTCATATGAACCTATCAGTGAAAATTTAGAATGAACAATTCAGTACATCTTCCTGGTAGCTCAAAATTTAGGCTCAAAGATTAAAGGTTATCAAACATAAGGTTAGACATACATCTTGCTTCAAAAAGCCATCCCCTTCCTAGTGAGTGCAGGATTATTTTAGCATACTACCTCTGGAGCTCCAGAATACATGAAACAAAGATTTAATATATTGTAAAGGTGTGAGAAAAGTGAAGGGCAGAAATTTCAAATCCATGAAAATGAAAATTCCAGGCAAAAACAAAAACAGTAGGATTTAAGTTTTATGGTGTCTGGGGCAGGCATTTGTACAGAAAATTGTTCTGAAAGAGCAGCATGAGGAAGGAAAACAAACTTTATTTACTTTACACTTTCAACTAGGACATTCTCCAGCTAAAGAGTTGAAATAAAACACCACGTATTTCCATGTTCCAACTTTTACACTTAATAAATGGAAATATAATCTTTAATTCTACTGCATGTCAGGAGCCTCAAACCCTTCAGCATCAGTGAATATTGTTTAATTATTGATGTAACCGGCCATTGACTATAAATATTCTATGTGTTATTAAAATATTCCCAATATTGATTTGCTATGTAATTTATTTAATACGTATTGAACACTTATGTAGTGCAAGGCCTTGGAAAATTAAGTTTTAAAAGACTTGTAGTTAGAAATTTAGAATGAATATAATTTAGTCAAATATTTCAGTATAATTTTTTTCCCTTATCTTTCTTTTCATTTTTGTAACAGAATTAGAATTTTGTTGTTGTTGTTTTCATAAGGAATCTTTTGAACTTTTTCAAAAACTTTCCAATCCATTAGGGAAACCTAGCCTTCATGGCCAATACCTGGGAATATGAAATGTGCACTTGCCCAAGGTGCCAGAATACTGTCATGCAGTGTTTGTTGGCTTTTAAAAATAAACATTGTCATGTCCAAATAAGTGAAAAAAATAGCTACCCCTGCTATCCTTCCAGCTTCTTCTCTGTTTGCTGTGCAGGAGCTCTCTGCCTGAGGTTGAAACACTGAATGGTTCTCACATACTTCTAAATGCATTCCTCGCTGTGAAGCAGGATGGAAACTGGATGTTTCTTATGGTCTAAATTTCCTTGCAATATTAGGAACTTTTCTTTTTTTTCCCAAAGCCCACGATAAAAAGTAAACAAAGAAATAAGGCACATCTTTAAGCATGCTCCATATTGTAGACCTCCTACACTATGCCTCTAAGAATCTGTGACAGTACTGTCTTTCTTGAAAAGTTTTCTTAATGTTCCATCCAAGCTTTATTCACTTGGATTCAATTATGGTATTCGACTTCATGTTCCATGTATCACTCATAACGATATTTTTATCTCCTCTATGTTCCACATTCTTAGAAGCTGCTGAGTTGTTATTTCATATCAAAGTTTAGTTGTTGGTTATCCAGAAAGCAGAGACGCAAAGATAGCCTTTACCAAAGAACGTTGCTGTACATTTGAGAACCATAGTTTCAGAGCTAAAAATATAAATATCTTCAAAATATCATTCAAAAATCTCTTCAACCACAAGAGTCATTACACACACACAAAAATAGAAATAATGAACCAAGAATTAAAATTGTTAAAATCTCTAAATATGTGCAAAATCTAACATCAGTTTAATACAATGTTGAATAATTGGTGCTACAAAGGCTAAGGCTGAGGTTATTAAATGTCTAGAATCTCTGTAGAGTGTCCAGTTTCATTTTCATGATTTCTAGTCCAAAAGAAAATGTAGAGTATTTGGAACTAATTAAAAATCTTGAAAGTATAAATAATTTGCATTTAATTATTGATGTAAGTGATCTTTGGCTATGCAATATTGCTCTACACGACTGCATCAACAAAATGTTGAGAATATGAAGAGATGAGTTGGAAAAATCAGCAAGTTCCAGTGGTAAAAGTACTATAGGATAAAAGAAGCACTGCTTCTCTCTGAACCCACTTCCCGTTCTCCCCAGCTACCCATATTTACAACGGCCAAGCTTCTAGGAGTGTCACAAAATTCTAGTTCAATTTCAGGCATGTGCCAATATAAAATAAGTATATCTTTAAGAAGATCAGCCAAGAGTGTTACCTTTGGTTTCTGGAAACTGCAGACTCTCTACCAACGGCAGTTAATATTGTTTATCAAGGAACCCAAATTGATTTGAAACAAGAGGGGCTAGAAATTAGACTCCCAGAGATGGAATCAGATAAGGTTTACTGTATCTATCTGAATTTCAGAATTACAGAAAGTTTGAAAATTTGTAGATAGCCAAAAGATTCAAGGATTAGGATGCCCAATATTTATTCACTGATTTAAAATAATTCTACAAATATTTCTTGTGCTAGCCACAGTGCTAAGTATGAAGGATAAAGTAGTAAAAAAAATGATTCCTCTGTTTAATTGTATGTTCTCATCAGAGACAGGGGCACTGAAAATGGATATAAATAAATCACAACTTTAATATATGATATAAAACAAAAAATATAGCAAGCTGTTTGAGACTAAAATAGATATGTTTTCTTCCACTTAGCTGTGGAGTTGAGGAAGAGAAGGTAAACCAGGAAATGCTGCTAGTGCTGTGAAATATCACAGATCAATTGCCTTTCAGGTGACAACCCCAAGATATGAGTAGTAGGTACCTTTTTCTCTGCTGTATTTGCAGAGTTCTTGTTGTGTCACCAACCAAGCCAGATTTCCTGGGTGCTGGAGAGTTGACTGGCTGACTGCTGTGTATATCCACAGCAGACTTAAGACAGAGGAGAAAATTACATCACTGGTTTAATCCACAAAGAAAATTTGAATTTCTTTTGGAGAACATTTTTCCAAGGCATAATATGTGATTGCAGTGAAGAGTGAGTTTTTTGAAGGCTGTCATTTTCTCCAAACTACTTCTATATCTGCCTTCATGATTTTTTTTTCTGTTAGCACTGCTCATTCTCAAGTTTATCTGTTTTTCTTATGTTCTTCCTTATTATTACCAATGACAAATGGCATAGTAATATTTCTTAAGTATTCATAAAATATTCAAGTTTTGCTGCTGTTAAAAATACCATGTAGATATTCTGGCCTCTTGTCAAAAGTTAATTTCCAAGACATTTTTAAGGTCAATACAGCTGTTAAACTGTTTAAATAGCCATCATCAACCTTTTAAATTAATCTAAGGCACTAGTCAGAATAGCAAACTGCTTTTGTGTGTGATCTCAACCTCTTTTTAAATTGGTAAAAAATATCGATTTGAGGCATTCTGTAATGTAACTAGGATATAGGTTCAAATTTTGGATAAAACAATGTTAAAATATGTATATTTCTCTCTTAATATTTAAAGTTTCAGAGTCTCCATCATTATATACTATGTTTTTATCCTTCTCTTCAGTACATGTAATTAACATTTCTAGCTGAAGTGGAAATAGGAAATAGTCATGGCTAAATTGCCTTTTGTTAAGTCACTTTCCATTGCAATGTGTGTAGTAAAATTTCAGTGTGCTCAATAATTTCCAGGAACAAGAACCACTTTATGTTTTTTATAATTCTCTTTAAAACTATTGGTTTGTTTAATCATAAGGTGGCTGAACATAGATTCGAAAGCTGTCCCAAGTATCTTTGAAGTCACTGGTGTGTAGAAATAAAATATACACTTTGAAGTTATTTTGAAACACAAAATACTGACTTTAAAGGTTCTTATACTTCTGTGACAAAAAATGATATAAATGATATTTACATCAGATTTAGGCTTCTCTGAAACTCACCAATAAACACAGCTAGATTTCTACGTTGTGGAAGCCATCTGAAATATACATTTAGGCTCCTACGCGTGAACTATTAATATATTTGTTGTGGTTTAAATCTTTATAACTACAATATTCATCCTGAAAAACACTATTCTGTTCATACCTAATCAGAATGACTCTGCTTTAATAGTACAATTAAGGTTCCTATTTGATCCATCACCCTCATGCTTCTGGAGCTGGGCAGGACATGCTTCAGTTTGTCCAGCTTTATCAGCCCTGGCTCCACTTTTCTCATTCCAGCCTCATTAGCCAGGTGACTTTGGGCAAGTCTGTTAGCCTCCCTGGACCTCAATTACATCTTCTATGTGAGGAAGAAGCTGGAATAGAAGCCATCTAAACTGTAATCTAATACTGATGTCCTGTGATGAATAACTGCCTTTTAGCTAATAGTGAAACTCTCTCAGTACTCTGATTCTAAACAATTACTTAATTTGAATAAAATGATCACAGCCTTACAGTATGTTAAACTCGGCTGTATTTTTTTTTAAAGTATAGCTTCATAACATCTCAGTAAGATATAAATTAGAAAACTTGGTAAACAACATTAGCTCATTAATTAAGGTAATATTTCAATATTCTGAATATATAAAATGTATAGTTCTTCAATCTGAATAATTGGCATGCTCATATGAAACTAATTTATTCACATGAATAATAGGAGTTCTTAGTATCACATTTGTTCACCCTACTCTACTCCAGAAGCTGAACAACAGAGAAATACATTAAGGAGCTAAGTCACCCTAAAATATCCTGAACACTTCGTTGTTCATAAAGCTCTATTTAAGAACTTTATTGGGCCCAAAGCTGAAGCTTCATGCATTTTCTCCTAAAATGTCAACATTAGAACTTGCCGATAAATATATTTGGATTCTTAAAGCTTAACTAGCCAGACACAGGAAAATAATAACCTGTAATGATCTACCCTGCATTGTAAAAGAGACCTTCCCCAAGTAAGGCTCAGAGTGAGGCAAGAATAGGGTGAGGGAGCCAAACAGTGAGAGAGACAGAGGTCAGGAGGCGAGAAGGAGAGAGAGAGAAGCAGAAAGAGAAATAGAGAGAGAGAATTGTCCGTGTTACAGACATAGAAATTGAGGCTCTGAGAATAAGTGACTTTCCTCATCAGAGTATTAAGAAGGTATAAGAATGATCTGGTTAGCAATAAATCTGGTCCTTTTCACTTCCACACTCTTGCTTTTGCAGACCTGTCTCACAGGCACAAGACATAGAAACATATTGATGTGTATTTCACAGCCACTAAGTGAGTCTATACTTTATACTTTCATGCTTCCTAACCATTTATAAAGAGAACAAAAATCTCAGTGTAAGACACAATGAAGGAATCAGGGTATAATTTTAGGACACATGGATATGTAAAAACAGATATACTCAAATAGAGAGTATTTATCTTTATTGAGCTAACAGTTTATGTAAAAAAAAAAACAGAAAATGTATTTTGTAATAAATTTTCATGTGGGAATTTGGATATCAATACCCTAATTTAAACTCTAGTTTGTCTTCTGATAAGCATCATTAGGCAATACCTTAGACCCTCCTGAGCACTCTAGCACCTTCATTAAAGGCATTGTTGAAGGTGGCCTTGCGTTGTACATTTTCCACCCCATCTCCATTCCCCAACAAATTATTTTGCTGGAAAGCATACAATCGCTGACTGGGGTTATGACTAGACCAATACGAGCCAGGCATAGGCTGATTCACAGTCGCAGTGATTTAACTGCTTTGTTGTGCAGTACTGAACAAGCCTAGTAATATGTTCTGCCAGATTCCTTGGAAGGAAAAGTAGTTGCCCTAAGCCATAGAACTCACTAATAGGTAACACCAGCTATTTGCTTCACTAGGTTAGCAGCCTCCCCTTAATCAAACTGAAGGTGGAGAAGCATACTGTGAGATCCCTTACAAGCTGAAGACATGTTTTTATTAAATCCTTTTAGTTTGTAATAGTGGCTTTAAAGAACAGACAAGATAAAATGCATTTAAGCTGAATTGCATTTCTCAGTGAACAAAGTTGTGGCAATCTTGTCCCAGAAAAATGTCCCAGTAAATTTGTATTCATAAGAGTATTCTTTTTACTTAATAACGTTTATATGTACTTATAGGTATTATAATTTATTTATGTAATGTATATATATTTGATTTAAATTTATAGTAGTTTTATTATAAACTATCTTGAAACTGTGGATTAAATATAACACCATTTAATTTTGACTTCAATTAACTTGCATTGCAATATTATCTGATATAATTTAGGAAGAGGATTGTGTTACTATAATAAAATGACTGACTTGAGTGACTATTAAGAGAAATAGCAACAGGCACAAAGAGAAGAATAAAGAAAACCACCCATATTTGCATTAGACAGAAGAATTATCTGGTTTTAGTGTTTGCTATTTTGTTTTGAAAAATATCTTAAGTCATGACTTTTTCATAAGACTTAAGAATGCTTTAAATAAAGGAGCTATACTAGGATGAAGGTAACACTCCGATGGATGCCAGACAGAGATTTAGGAAAAGTCTAGATTTTAATCAAGAAGATTGCATTTTAAGGAATACCTTGGAAGAGCTGCTCACTATTGACTGAAAATGTTGTGACTCCACTTTTACCGATAGGCCCATTAAATTCGTGCTGTCAGTACTCATGATCCCTGCATAGGTTTTAATTTAATAGCATGAGCTTTTAGAAGTTTCACTTGTATGAAAAATAAAATTAGGAACAGTGTGATGTTTTTCTTTTCTTTCTTTCTTTCTTTCTTT
>NW_016107417.1:4565284-4583576 GCF_001604975.1 Cebus imitator | reverse complement strand
TTTTAAATGAGATGGAGTCTTGCTCTGTTGCCAAGGCTGGAGTGAAGTGGCTCCATGTTGGCTCACTGCAACCTCGGCCTCCTGGGTTCAAGCAATTCTCATGCCTCAGCCTCCCGAGTAGCTGGGATTACAGGAGCCTGCCACCATGCACAACTAAGTTTTGTATTTTTAGTAGAAATGGGGTCTCAGCATGTTAGTCAGGCTGATCTTGAGCTCCTGCCCTCAAGTGATCCACCCACCTCAACCTCCCAAAGTTCTGGGATTACAGGTGTGAGCCACTGCACCCAGCCTTATGTTTTTCTTTTTAATCTAGAATATAAACAAGAAAACTAGAATGTATGATTACTTATTTTATTAAACAGTGAAAAATATTCTAGATGTATAGAAAGTTATTAGACATTAAAATAATTTAATTATAGAGAATAGAAGTGTTATAAATAATTTTCATTTTAGAAATGAAACATCATCCTTTTAAGAAAACACCATTCTCAGAAAAAAACATACTGATAATCTAATGCTGTGTTACAATATGAGTTAAGATAAGGTATATGTGCAAGTCAATATATTATTTAGTATAAATTATAGCGTTGGTGTAAGCATTTAGGTAGACATGAGCAGGGAGAGGGCCCTCCCCAACCATCCAGGAATGTCAGGTGACCATCAGATGATGGTTAGGCAGTTGTTAAATTGTCTCTCTAAAATAATAATTGTTTGCAGCCAGTGCCAGGGAAATGCAGCTTCCCAATAGATAGAAAACACCCAAAGCTGGTGATCAGTAGCTTTTCCATAAGATCTCAGGAGTTGAGTGAGTGAGCTCAATCATGTGTCCTAAGAGAAAAAACGGCATAATTTAACTGGTATATGACTTTCCTCTAGGAACACTTGACTAGTATGGGAAGAACGCCTAAAGTGAACATGTGTGCAACTTTCAGAGACACACTGCACATGTGGCCCCTCCCAAACCTGGCAGACCACTGCACATGCAGACAGCCCATTCCAAGATAAAAATCAGGGGAGAGATAACACAACCCTGGAAGCATGCCAACATACAAGACCCCAGGTCAAATATCAAACCATGCAGTTGAAACTCTCAACTCATCAGTTTGGTCCTCTTCCCAGTGTACTTTACTTCTTCTCTTTCTTGCTCTAAGAGTTTTTTAAACTTTCACTTCTGCTCTAAAACTTCCCTTGGCCTCTCACTTTGCCTTGTGCCTCTCGGTCAAATTATTTCTTTTGAGGAGTCAGGAATTGAGGTTGCTTCAGACCCACATACAGATTTGCTGCTGATAAAAATGGAATCACAAAATGACATGGAATCTTGATATTTATCAATAATTTCTTTTATTGATGCATCAGGTTTATTCTTAAGCATTTCTGGAAAAGAAGATTAATTATTTAGATAACACAACTCTTATATTTGAACGCCATCTTTAAGGACATTCCTCCTAATGTTAATGCTAAATATTTCTGCTGTGCGTTATAATGTTGAAGGAGCAGAATTTCTAATAGAATATATTAAGCATACTGAAGTTTAAATATTTTTCAAATAAGTAGTTAACAATCTGAGGGTTTTTTTTTCCATACAAAAGAGAACCAAAATAATGAGGGCAGTATAAAGGGAGATGTGTCATATAAATACCAAATGGCATACATAGAGGAGAGAGAATATGCATATGCATAGCACAACATATATATAATATAATATAGAATATTGCTATTACTTTGCAGTTGTTTTGATTGTTTAGTTATATATTTATTACTTTTTTAACAAATAAATTTTTTAGCAGTTACATACTATAGGTTACTTACATTTAATATATTTATTCTTTCTTTCCTGCTTTTTTTTCTATCTCACATTGTTCCCAAAAGTTACTTTCATTTTGCCACAGGAAATAAAAATGGAAAAATTAATATAAGAAACAATGTATTTAAATAGCTTTCTCAAAGGTAATTTTTCAAAGCTTAGAGAAAAACATTAAAAAGCAAATGGAATATTAGAACAATAAGAAAAAAACTTTAAAAATGTTGTAGTAATTTTGTATTGAATTAGTAGAGAAATAAAAGCACATACATGTTGAATTTAATGCTACCAGGACATAACTAAACCGCTTAGCCTAGAGGCAAGAATAGGAGACCGTACAATGTGTGTAAATGGAAAAATCTAAATGATTTAGCTTCTTTTGAAAGATTGCATATTTGTATTTTAAAGTCTCTTAAAGATTATGCTAGAAAGATTATTGCATCTGTATACTAGAAATGATGATTTAAGGAATTAAATGAATCCATTTAACTATATTTTCTAAATTTAATTTATTTTGAAGTTAGATTTCCCCCCAGAGTTACTAGATTATTGAAGTCTAATTGGAAAATAATGACTATATGTATTTAAGGTATACAACTGATGTTTTGGTGTACATCTATATATTACATATATAGTTATATATATGTGTGTCTATATATATATATATATGAAAATGATTAGCACCTTAACATGATTAATATCCATTGCAAAAATTCTTGACACAGGAGATCAAAGCAGACCCAGCTACCACAGCGTTTATACTTTTACAACTTGCATTCTAGTCTGGTGAGAAAGAACACTCACTCCAATCTAGCAAAGCAAATTTATTACGCACAACACCAATCAACGGAAGTCTGGGATCCATGGCAAGCCAATTTCTCAAGGCTTAGAAGAGATGCCGCGGATGGCTGAAGTCTCATATACACATACCCCATTTTATAATGTAGTTGAAGTAACCTGAAAGCACTCTACTCTGGGTTTCATACCCCAAGTGAATATTTGGATGACTAAGAAAAATTATTGCAGGCCATTCTGTTCTGGAACACAGTAAAACAGAGGCCAGGATATTCCATAGCATTACTCCTCATCTTAGGATACTGCATTTGTGGGACATTACACAGTTATTCTGAAAATTGCAAGCAGGATGAGGCAGAGAGATGGGCCAAGGCCATCCAGTGGCCTATCCTCCTGAAATCTACTTCTCATCTTTAATATTACACATATAAAAGCTAGTATTTCACATGTACACTAATGTTTCTCAATCTGGAGGCAGACGTGTCACATCAGATTGATGTACACCTTGATTGACGCAATCTCTGTGCAACATTATTGTGCCATAGGCAGGTGTATTTCACTCGGCCCATGAATATCATTGCCACAAATGTGACAATCAGGCCTGCCTGAAACGCTGAATAGCTCAGGATTCCAGTGATTCAAGTAAAAAGTGGCTAAACAAATACATGGCTGAATGAATTAGATAACAAACAGAATTGGAAAAAAACACCTTAAAATTCATATGGAACCAAAAGAGAGCCTGCATAGCCAAGACAATCCTAAGGAAAAAAAAAAAAAGCTGGAGGCATCACACTAACTGACTTCAAGCTATACCACAAAGCTGCAGTAATCAAAACAGAGATATAGATCAATGGAACAAACAGAGGCCTCAGAAGTAACAAAACACATCTACAACCATTTGATCTTTTACAAACCTGACAAAAACAAGTAATGGGGAAAAGATTCCCTATTTAATAAATGGTGTTGGGAAAGCTGAATAGCTATATACAGAATGCTGAAACTGGATCCCTTCCTTGCACCTTACACAAAAATTAACTCCAGATAGATTAAATATTTAAACATAATACCTAACACCATAAAAACCCTAGAAGAAAACCTAGGCAATATCATTCAGGACATAGGCATAGGCAAGGACTTCATGACTAAAACACCAAAAGCAATGGCAACAAAAGCCAAAATAGACAAATGGGATCTAATTAACCTTAAAAGGTTATTTATTTTGCACAGCAAAAGAAATAATCGTTAGAGTGAACCAGCAACAAACAGAATGGGAAAAATTTTCAAAATCTATTCATCTGACAAAGGTTTAAATAACCAGAATCTAAAAAGAACTTAAATAAATTTACAAGAAAAAAAAATCCCATCAAAAAAGTGGGCAAAGGATGTGAACAGACACTTCTCGAAAGAAGACATTTATGCAACCACAAACATGTGAAAAAAGCTTATCATCACTGTCATTAGAGAATTGCAAATCAAAACCACATTGACATACCAACTCACGCCAGATAGAATGGCAATCATTAACAAATCAAGAGACAACAGATGCTGGAGAGGATGTAGAGAAATAGGAATATTTTTACACTGTTGTTGGAAGTGTAGATTAGTTCAATCATTATGGAAGACAGTGTAGTGATTACTCAAGGATCTGGAACTAGAAATACCATTTGACCCAACAATCTTATTACTGAATGTATACCCAATGGATTATAAAACATTCAACTATAAAGACAAACATGCACATATATGTTTATTGTGGCACTGTTTACAATAGCAAAGACTTGGAATCAATGCAAATGCCCATCAAAGATAGACTGGGTAAAGAAAATTTGGCACATATGCACCATGAACTGCTATGCAGCCATAAAAAAGGATGAGTTCATGTCCTTTGCAGGGACATGGTTGAAGCTGGAAACCATCATTCTCAGCAAACTGACACTAGACCAGAAAACCAAACATCGCATATTCTCACTCATAAGCGGGTGCTGCACAATGATAATACATGGACACAGAGGGGGAACATCACATACCAGGGCCTGTCTGAGGGTGGGGAGTTAAGCAAGGGATAGCAGGTGGTGGGGGGGGGGTTGGGGAGGGCTAATATTAGGATAAACAGCTAATGTAGATGATGGGGGGATGGATGCAGCAAACTATGGCATGGGTATACCTATGTAACAAATCTACATATTCTGTACATGTACCCCAGAACTTAAAGTATAATAATAATTAAAAAAAAGAAAACAGACAACTGAGAGTAATCAAAGTATATGCTACCTAGAAGGGTATACCAGGCTTACTAGAGACCTGCCAAACCATGTACAGTAGACTTGATTTATGTATTTTATGAGATTTTGTTATCATACATAGGAGTCAGCGGTCATAAAAAAGTGATGAAAAAACTGTTTCTGTTCATGGCAGATATTACTTCCTTCACTGCCACTGCTTTGTCAGCTCAGCAGACATCCCTCATCTCCATGAGGAAGAGTATTTTAAACAACAGATTGTTCTAGACTTTGATTGTCTGACAGAATTGCTCTGACCCACTGGGAGGAGTGTGTGTAGTTGTGAATATCTCCTGCTGGATCAATGTCTCAGTAATTATAAAGACAAGTCAAAGAGATTTTCCAGTCTGCAGACCTACTTGCTACAGCGAGACTATTAGAAGAATCATTTATTGATCTCTGTAGCCACCTTTTACCCGAATCACTAGAATCCTGAGCTATTCACTGTTACACACAGTGAAATTGATGTCCTATTAGAAAATTCAATCTAATAATTTAAGTAATTATTGACAGATAAGACTTATTAATTTCATTTTGTTAATTGTTTCTGGCTGTTTATGATAGTGTTTGTACTTCTCTCCTGCTCTGTTGGGATCTGCCTTTACTATTTGATGACATTTGATTCCTTGCCTTTTGTCTTTTGTGTTGGCCAGAGTTTGTTTTCTTTTTGAATATTTTGAGGCTTACCTGAAACATCATATAGTTTAAACAACCCATTTCAAGCTGCTCATAATTTAACTTAAGCCACATATGAAGGGTCTACACTTTAACTTCTCTTTCCACATTGTTTGTTATTGATGTCCTAATTGAGATCTTTTTATAGTGAATAAATTAAAAAGTTGTTGTAGCTATAGTTATTTTTAATGCCTTTCTTTTAAACTTTTATACTATAATCAAAAGTGATTTGCGGACCACCGTTACAGTATTAGAAGATTCTGAATTTTACTATGTTCTTATCTTTTAACTGAGTTGTGTACATTCATACATTTTACTATTGTTAGTGAGCATCTTATTTTAACTTAAGAACCTCCTTTAGCTTCTGGTGAAGCAGATCTAGTTGGGGGAAAAAAAAAATTCTCCCTGACATTTTGTTTGAAAGTCTTTATCTCTCTATCATTTCTGAAAAAGGGATTTTCTAGGTACAGTTTTTGTTTGGCAGGTTTTTTTTTCCTCTCAGATCTTTAAATGTTACCTCCTACTCACTCTATGCTGCAAGCAGATTTCTCAGCAGAAATCTGAGAAAGTTTTCTGCTGAGAAATCTGCTCACAGCCTCCTGGAGCCTTCTTTCTATGTTATGGGTCACTTTTTTCTTGTTACTTTAAAATTTTTCTTTGGGATTTTGAGAATTTTTAATACTTTATGTTGGTGATGTTATGTTTAATCTGTTCAGAATTCTCTGAGATTAATGAATCTCAGTGTTCATTTCCCTCTCCAAATTTGGAAAACTTTCTGTCATCTTTACTTCAATATGTTTTCTGGCATTGTTTTTTCTTTCTCTTCTCATTCTGGGACTCCTATAATGTGTATGAGTATTTATATTTTATATGTAATATATATATGTAAAATATATATATCACTCCATGGTGTTCTTAAGTTCCAGAATTTCTCTTTCGTTCTTTTTTATGGGGCTTTATCTTTGTTGAACTTCTCATTATTTTCATGTTTTGTTTTCCTGAATTTATTCAGTTGCCAATGTGTATTGTCTTGTAGCTCACTGAGCTTCTTTCAGATGATTATTTTGAAATATTTCATAGATCTCCATAGGGTCAGTTAATGGGGTTTTATTTTGTTTCTTTCGTGTTGCCACATTTCCCTGATTATTTATGATTCTGTGTTTCTGTATTGATGTCTGCTCTTTAAAGAGTAAGCACCTATTTCTGTGTTTAAAATTGGCCTTGGCAGGAAAATCCTGTCAGCCTTCAGCCCATCCAGAGATTTTGAGTGGGCCGACTAGAGATCTGTGAGCAGACTTCCTAGTGGAATCCTTGGGCAGACTGGTCTAATGCCTATGTCACTTTGTGTGAGCAGGTCTTGTGCCTAGGTCCATAGAGGTTAGCCTGTTGCCTGGGTCTTTGGTGGTAGTCACAGAACCTGAGTCCATGGAGATAGGTAGGGAACCTGGGTTGGTAAGGACCAGAAAGACAGTACAGTCCCATGGGTTGATTCTGGCTGCTGAGTTTGTGGAAGGAGGAAGTGAGACTTGGTCCAGTCAACCCAGCCTGAGGTGTGGGTTTATGGAGTCAGATGTGGCAATAGGGCATTTATTGAGTCATAGTCTTCAAGGACTGGGTTGCCACTGGAGCAAACCTTGTACCTTGACCCACAAAGGTAGGCGAGGACCTGACTCCATGAGAACGCCCTGATGCCTGGGTCTTCAAGTGCAGGCATGATGCCTGAAGTCATGGGGGCTGACCTAGGGCCTAGAAAATAAGGAAGGGGCAATGAAGGTACTATGAAAATGTTCTTCCTATGCTCATTAATTTGTATTTTCTTAACTTGTTCTTTAAGGATGATGGTTAAAATTTATTTTTCTGAGGAGTGAGCACTGGAAACTGTCATTCCACTATCTTACTTATGTCACTTCCTTGAAAATAATCTTTAAAATGTATTGGCGTACATTATATTATGAATATATTACGCTGCAACAGTTAGCTCTTCAGAGTAGTTGAAGACAATAGTCCAGGGACAGGTACTTCCATTCAAGCAGGAAATGTTTCAAGTGTTGCTTGAAAAAAATCTATAATTCACCTTGTCACCTGTTTACAAATTAGTTCAACATGTGGCAATATGTGAGAAGCTAATGCTTTAAACCATGCTGATTAAATAGATGAGCATCTCAGTTCTAATGAGCATTAATTTTATTCCAAAATACAAGATGATGGAAAAAGAAACAATTTTCTATGTCATTACAACTACAGTGAAATATAACATGATTGCTCATCACATACTTGAGTCTAGTTCATGCTCTTTTATCAAAGATAAAATCAAACAGCAAATGTTTTATGAAAGTTCAAATTATATATAGTTTTACATTCTCGATTCTAAATTAATAAATTTTAGGTTGTGTTAAAGTTATCATCATGGAAAAGAATTCTGATCATTTTTTATTTTAATAGCAAAATAAGTATAAACTACTTATTGGAAAATGCAAAATGTTATTTGCCATTAAGTTTTACTAAGAATAGATTTATTCTATAATAGGTAACTCATAGGAAATTCAATATCCTCATAAATACTAATACAAGGGATATATATTTGTTCACTGACAGCTTAACCTTCAGATAGAAAAAAATATATATTCTATCATAAGAAGTCAAGAAAATTTTATTCCAGCCTTAAGTCACCATTTGTTTCTTTATGTAATGGTAACAGCAATACAGTTGAAGGACATAGGAGTATACACACACCATTATGCCCATCAATCAGGGCAACTGTTGTTTTCCTAACATGAACTCTCAGAATGTCAAAGTTTCATCAAATTCAATTATGATAGTATAAAGTTACTGACTACAGTGATGTTTGTTTTTTTTACAAAGTTTTTTATTTTTTTTAGGTGAAGAGTGGCAGAAGTATTAAAACAATATGTTATTTATTTTGAATTGATATGAAAACTGTAAAAATAGAACCTGGTAAATAAACAATTCAAATTAAACATTAAAAGATATCTTCATTTTTTAAGCTTGATTATTCCTTCAGCCACATCATGAAATGTCACTTGTATTAAAGCAGATCTGGAGGAGCCATATATATGTATATGTATATTTATTTACATGTATATTTTATGTAAGTTGTTTAACACACACATTCCATAAACAAATAGATAAAAATATTTAGAAGTATAGAAAGATTTTTATCTGTTTGAAACATAGAAAAATTAAATACTAATGACAACACAAGCTTAGAAATCTAGAATAACTATAGAGCAGGGAAAATTTTTCATAATTCCAGTAAAAATGCTATTCTGTCAAAGGAAAAGGAAATATGAAAGGGCAGAGATAATGATAGAAAATGAGAACAGCATTCCTTATGAATAACTTGGGCATCAAGAAGTGGTCCTTAATTGTAAGATGAGATTTGATCCTTGGCATAATGAAAGAACTATATAATTAAGGTGCTTACAGAGCGTTTCAGAGAAAATGACCTCTGTCTAAGAGCAAATATGGAACTCCATCAATTTTCATAAATAATAAATTCAGAATAAATTTATTTTCTGGTTAAAAGTGAATTGTAAATATATTATTATAAGTAAATCAATTTGAAATATATATTTTTTGAATCCTCAGATCTCTGAGACAGGCAGATCACTTAAGCCAAGAGTTCAAGACAAGCCCAGCTAACATGGTAGAACCCCGTCTCTATGGAAAACACACACACACACACACACACACACACACACACACACAAATTAGCTGGGTGCAGTGGGAAAATGGCTGTAATCTCAGATACTTGGGTGGCTGAGACATGAGAATCACTTGAACCTGAGAGGTGGAAGGTGCAGTGAACTGAGATGGTGCCACTGTATTCTAGCTTGGGTGACAGAGAGAGACTGTGACTCAAAATACATACATACATACATACATACATATGTACATACATAAACACAAAACAAAACAAAAACCCTCAGATCTATAGATAATAAAGTAGTAAGCACTTTTTTTATTACCCTCTTAGGTTTATTGGCTGAAGCCCTACAAATTAGACTGATAAAAGATTAACAGTAGAAACACCAGGCAAATTTTATGTGATGTCAAGTTTTACATGACACAAGTGCCTTCATAGAGAAGAAGACCCAAAAAAGCAATAGACATGAAAACTTATATACTGTTTTTCACAAAGTACAATAATTGTGGAGATGTAACAAAACAAAGTAAAGGATTTGGGGCTTCCAAGGGCAGCAAACTGTGGGAAGGTAAATATAAGGCGAAAACTAATGGAATAACAGGACTATCTTAGCAAGTTTTGTTTGTGTAAGACCATCTCTGTATTAAAATTCTGTGTTCTTCATAGCCATAAACCATCCCTGAAAGAGAGTATTTACATCAGTCCTTGTCTGTAAGGAGTTTCTTCTCTTAGGCAGACACGAGGAGATTTGGCAAGGCTTCTTCCTGCATCTCTTGAATCTCAAATGCCTTCAGCTCAAAATAATCATTATGCTAAAATGAAATATTTTGTGTGTTGTAGATATAGATGTAGAGATAGAGAAAGAAATGGAGACATAGATATTTTACCATCTTAATCATTGTTAATCTATAATTCAGTAGTGCTAAGTACATTAACATGGGTTGTGAAACAGATCTCAAGAACATTTTCATCTTGCAAATCTGAAACCATGTAGCCATTAAACCACAACTCTTATTTGTCCCCTTCCCTAAGACATTAGTAATCACTGTTATACTTTTAACCTCTGTGGATATTTTAGATACTTCAAATAGGTGAAGTTGTACATTATTTGTATGTTCATGACTAGTTTATTTTACTAAACATAATATCTTCATTTTTCACATTTTGGCATGTGACCGAATTTTCTTCCCTTTTAAGACAATAATATTCCATAGTATGTATATACCACATTTCATTTGTTTCTTCGTCCATTAATAGATACTAGAATTGCTTTCATCTCTTGATGATTGTGAATGGTGTTATTGTTAATATGATATGCATGCATCTCTTTGAGATCATGCTTTCATACCGTTGGCTATATACCCAGAAATAAATTTGCAGAATAAAGAACCCAGAAACAAATCCATACACTTACAGTGAACTCATTTTTGAAAAAGGTGCCAAGAACATATGTTAGGGAAAAGATAGTCTCTTCAATAAATAGTACTGGGAAAACTGAATGTATATATATATATGCATATATATACGTGTATATATATATGCATTTATATGTGTATATATATGCATATATATATATATATATGTGTGTGTGTGTAAAAATGAAACTATTCCCCTATCTCTTACCATAGTCAAAAATCAATCTAAGACCTCAAAGTGGGAAACTCCCACAAGAAAATATTGCAGAAAATCTCCAAGACATTGGTCTTGGCAAAAAATGTTTGAGCAGTAAGCCATAAGTGCAGGCAACCAAAGCAAAAATAAGCAAACGAAATTGCATCAACTTAAAAACCTTCTTCATAGCAAAGGAAATGATGCAAATAATAAAGAGACAACTCATAAAATGGGAGAAAATATTTGCATACTATCCATCTGCATTCTCTATTCTGTTACGTTGATGTATGTGCCTGTTTCTATGCCAGTAACATGCTGTCTTTTTTATTGCAGCTCTATGGTATAACTTGAAGTCAGATATATGATTTCTTCAGTTTTGTTTTTCTTCCATGGGATACCTTTGGGTATTCTGGGTCTTTTGTGGTTCCATGTAAATTTTAGAATTTTTTTTTTCTATTTCTGTGAAGAATGTCATTGGTATTTTGATAGAAATTGCATTGAATCTGTAAATTGCTTTAGGTAGTATGGACATTTAGTAATATTCTTTCAATTCATGAACATGGAATATATTTTTCATTTTTTATGTCCTCTTCAATTCCCTTTATCACTGTTTTATAGTTTTCATTATAAGATTCTTTCACTTCTTTGGTTAATTTAATTGTGTTTGTAGCTATTGTAAATTGAATTACTTTTTTTTTTTTTTTTAGACATTTTTTCTTACTCTGTCACCTAGGCTGGGGTGCAGTGCCATGAACATGGATCACTGCAGCATCAACTTCATGTACTTAAGTGATTCTCCCACCTTTCAATCTCCCCAGTACCTGGGAGTATAGTCATGCACCACACTGCTTGGGAAATTTTTGTATGTATTTTTTTCTGTAGATTGAGTTTTACCATGTTTTCCAGGCTGATCTCAAACTCCTGGTTTCAAGCCATCCACCTGCCTTGGACTTCCAAAGTGCTGGGATAATAGCTATAAGCCAAATTACCTTTTTGTTTATTTCTCATGTTGAATAACAGTTGTGAAAGCGGGAATCTTGGTGTTTCAGATCTTAGATTAATAGTTTTCTGTTTCTCCTCATTCAGTATTGTACTAGATGTGGGCCTATAATATATGGATTTTATTTTATTGAGGTATGTTCTTTCGATCCCCAGTTTTTTTGGGGTTTTTATCATTAAGGGATGTTGAATTTTGTCAAGTGCTTTTTAAGGAATACTTGAAATGATCATGCAGTTTTTATCCTCCATTCTGTTAATATATGTATGGTTGACTGATTTGCATATATTGAACCATTCTTACATTACAGATATAAATCCCACTTGGTCATGGTTAATAATTTTTATAATGTATTGTTGAATTTGATTTGCTAGTATTTTGTTGAGTATTTTTGCATCAATATTCATCGGAGATATTGGCTTGTAGTTTTCTTTTTGTGATGTGTCTTTGTATGGTTTTGGTATCAGGGTAATGACATTGTACCATGAGTTTGGAAGCATTCCCTCCAGCTGTATTCTTTAGAATAATTTGAGTAGGATTGGTATGAGTTCTCCTTTAAATGTTTGGTCGAGTTCAGCAATGAAAACATCAGGCCCTGGGCTTTTCTTTACTGGGAGATGTTTTATTTTGGCTTCACCCTCATTATCTGTTATTGATTTGTTCAATTCTTGGATTTCATCCTAGTTCAACATTGGTAGATTGTACGTGTTTGGGAATTCATCTTTTTTTTTTTAGATTTTCCAGTTTCTTGGCATATAGTTATTCAAAGCAGACAATAATAATCCTTTGAATTTCTGGAGTATTAGTTGTAATGTCTCTTTTTTCCTTTCTGATATTATTTATTTAGATCTCTCCTTTTTTCTTAGTCTGGCTAAAGTTCTGTTAACTTAGTTTTACCTTTAAAAAAACAACTTTTTGTTTTATTGACTATTTGTATTGTTTTCTTCAATTGAATTTCATTTACATCTGCTCTTATTTATCTTTTCTTCTACTAACTTTGAGATTGATTTTATCTTATTTTTCTAGTTCTTTAAAATGCATAGATTCTTTATCTGAAGTCGTTTCTCTTTTTTTGATATAGACACTTATACCTATAAACTTTTCCCTGAGTACTGCTTTTGCTGTAGAACATTGGTTTTGGTATACTGTGCTTTCATTATCATTTGTTGCAAGAAAGTTTTCGATTTTCTTCTTAATTTCCTCATTGACCCACTGGTAATTCAGGAGCATATTGTGTGATTTCAATATGTTTGTATAGTTTCCACAATTCCTCTTATTATTAACTTTTTGGTTTATTTCATTGTGAACACAGAAGATGCTTGATAGTATTTCAATTTTTTAAATGTTTTAAGACTTGCTTTGTGACCCAAAATATGGTCTATGTTTGAGGATGATCCAGGTGCTGAGCAAAATAATCTGTGTTCTATTGCCATTGAATTAAATGTTCTACAAACATTAGATCCATTTAATCTATAGTACAGGTTAAGTTTGATTTTTTTTTTCTGTTGCTCTTTTGTCCAGAAGATCTATCAATATTAAGCCTGGGATGTTGAAGTCTCCAGCTAGCTCTTATAATGATTTCTTTATATATCTAAGTACTTCAGTGTTGGGTGCTTATATACATTTAAAATTGCCATCCTCTTGCTGAATTGACCCCTTTATTGTTATACAGTGACCCTCTTTGTCTCTTCTTATAGTTTTTGTCTTCAAATCTATTTTGTCTGTTACTAGTATGGCAATTCCTGCTCTTTTTTGGTTTCCATTGGCATAAAAGATCTTTATTTTCAGTCTACATTTGTCTTTATAGGCAAAGTGTGTTTCTTGTAGGCCACAGATGAATGGGTCTTGTTTTTGTATCTATTTAGCCAGTCTATATATTTTGGTTGGAGGGTTTAGTACATTTATATTTAACATTATTATTGATAAGTAAGGACTTACTCTTGCCATTTTGCTATTTGTTTTCTGGATGTTTGATAGTTGTTAATTACCAAAACAATGGGGAAAATGTCTCCAGGGCTTGTTAGAGACCTTTGCAGCAGCCCCTTCCATCACAGGCCAGTAGGCCTAGGAAGACAAAATGGTTTCATGGGTTGGGCCTAAGACCTCCCCCTGCTGTGTGCAGCACAGGGCTGTGTGCAGCCTCGAGACTTGGTGCCCTGTGTCCCTGCTGATCCAGCTGTAGGTAAAATAGTTCAAGGTACAGCTAGGGCTATGGCTTCAGAGGGTGCAAGTCCTGAGCCTTGGCAGCTTCTATATGGTATTGAGCCTGTGGTGCATAAATGTCAAGAATTGAGGTGTGGGAGCCACTGCCTAGATTTCAGAGGTTGCTGCAGGAGCAGAGCACTCACAGAGAACCTCTGCTAGGGCATTGCCAAAGTAAATGTGGGGTCAGAGCTCCCACACAGATTCCCCAACTGCCTAGTGGAGCTGTGAGAAGAGGGTCTCCATCCCCCTGTCCCCAAAATGTAGATCTACCGACTGCTTGCACGGTGCACCTGGAAAAGCCACTAACACTCAATACCAGCCCCTGAAATCACCCAGGATCTTGGTCAATAGGTCTTACAGGTGCTTTAAATTTTAAGGCAACACGTTTTATTTTTGAGAGAGAGAAAAAAGAACTCTTTCTATAAAATTGGTTTTGGCCGGGGACCCTATGAATATATAAGTTATTGAATTGTGTAAAGAAATTTGTTTCATTTGGCCACTACTTGCATATTTTTCTTTGATTACAATAAGAATAGTGGCCCTACCACTGTTGTTAAGAAAATCCATGGTAGTACATAGAGGAGGAGGCTCAAACTAACAGGATTGATGTAAATTTTGGCTGTGTTTTAGTCTATGGTGACCATAGAAATATGTATATTTTATAGGCTTTTACACATTCAGCCTTTCCTTTCAATTCCTAATGTCATTTATCAAATAAAACTGCCTTTCCTTAAAAGGCAAAGGGAATATTTGACTAGTATTCACATATATTTGTTGCTGATTAGTGACACATTTTTCTGCTATGAACAATAATTATGTGCCATGTATGGATTCAGAATTGAATATTTTCAACTTTAGTGCCAAAAGACTTTATAAGGAGGGATAGTTAAAAAAATATGTTCAGCATTTATTTGAAATATTATCTACCCCTCCAAGATAAAGAACTAATTCATTCCAATAATTGGCTTTTAAAACCCATGTATATTATGGCTTACATTTTGAATGAAACCTAATGAACCTATGAAATTCTGATCAGGCATCTTTCATTTCATACTTAAAATTGGTAGTAAGCTATTTCAGCAAGATACAGAATAACCTCTAGAGAGCAAAGTGAACTTCAAATGAGAGTAGAATAAAGCAAGTGTTATTATTTCTCATGGCAAAAATCTGATTGTGAACATAATTTCTTAACTTCAATTAAAATTTTGAAGCATAATACTTGCAAATTTCTCACTGTTTACACCAAAAATTATAATATTTGTATCTGTGTGATATTAGCTCACACATAAATTAATATTTATAACAGTTCTTAATCTTTGTTTATAAAAGTGGAATGAATTTTGTGTCTTTCATTACACACTTATTTTATGGATAAAGGAAAGATAAAGGCTCAATAGATGAAGTAAATAATAAAAGGTTATGTTAGTACTTATAAGCCATTTGTTAATACATTCTCCACATTTACTAAAAGTGTCATGTCACAGAAATATGGATCAAAGAATATTAGAACCCTAAGAGACTCTAAGGTATGCTCCTAGGTAATGTCATTTAATTAATAAATAATTGCTGGTAAGAAGGTGGAAAATCTTCACCAAAGCCACAAAATTTATAAATGGCAATATTTTAACTTTTGGTTTCATTCATTTACTTGTTTGTGTATCTGTTTATTTATTTAGTTATGTATTTTTAAAAGCGATTAAAAATAGTATACTGATATGACCAAGGTTTTTGAGTTTCTGTGTATCCATCCATATGTAGATTTCAGATCTTCAATCCAAGAATAATTGCTAATTTGAATGTTGATTTATCATTTCCTTTCTTTCCTTCTTGTTTTACTACATGTGTATTTGTTAGTAAAATGTGTACTGTTAATTTTCTAAGTTTTAGAACTTTAAAATATAAGCAGTATTATACATATAGTATTATTCTGAGACATTTGATTGCTCATGTTTTTTTTGAGATGCAATTATATTAGTGTGTAAGATGTAGTGCATTCATTTTTCCTGCTGTACCATATTCTGTTTATGAATATATCACTACTTAGTCTTCCATTATCCTTTTGATATACAATTTAGTTATTTTTTGTTTCTTGTTATTACAAGAATTACCATTATGATTATTCTTGTACATGTCTTTGGTTAACCAGGGCAAGTGTTTCTCTATGATATAGGCTTCATGTTATTTTTCTGACTCAGGGTATTTGACCATATTTTTATTAGGTAATGTGAAACTGCTTTTCAAAGTGGTTGTATCAAGTTTCTCTTCTACCTGCAACTAATGAGAATTTCTGGTGCCCTGTATCCTGGACTAATTTTGTTATTGTTAAACATTTCTAGTTGGATAATCTGGTAGGTTTCAATGATTACTCATTTTTGTTTTAATTAACACTGCTCTGAATTCTCATGAGGTTGATCATCTTATTTTATTGCTTATTTACATGTTCTATTCTGTGGAATATCTATGGATTTATTTTAGTTTTTCTACTGTTTTACATATTATAGATTTACATGAGTTAATTATTTGCTATACAAATTATTTGTTTTATTTTATGTGTGGTACATATATTCTTGAGTTTACTCTGATCAGCAGTAGTTTTAGGAAAGTCACCTAAAAAATGTCCTTTATGTGAATGAAGCATTCTTAAATATGTTTTAATTTTTTAAAATTTTTGATATCCATTTGAAAAGCAAAGTTATTTAAGAAGGAAATAAATTGCCTCTATAGGAAAGCCTGCAGTGACATTTTAAGGCTAGCTTGAAACTATTAATATTAAGAAGCTTCTTTTTGATAATATTTTACATTTTTTTACATTGATAATATGGTTGATAATAAATACTACCCAACAAAATATGTGTAAGAAATTATTGGCATATTTACTCTATGAAATTAATAGTAGACATCCACCTGCTCCTCACTGCTCCCATTAAAGGGAGATTTTGGCTGCTTACTGTTTTACTTTTCTGATGAGAGTGAATGTAAGGGAAGAGTGATGGAATTTCTGGTTAAGGGAAAATGTTGAAATCAAATATTTCAACGCTATATCCTTCTGGGTGGAACTTAATTTTTCTGTATTTTCATTGTTGTACAGTATTTCTCACCACACGCATCCACTTCTACCTGCAACACATAAACACAAGCTGAACATTTTTTCTTGAAACTTTTATTATTGTAAACACACATATTATATGAAACTTTTATTAATCATAAACACATTTTTTTCTTCCTTATGATTTTCTGATTTTTAGAGAAAAGGCTATGACCTTCACTTCATTTTTATTTCTTTTGTAACTAAAGCTTTTTCTTGCAGAGATAAAAATGCTGATACTTATTGTTTTGTAATTAAAAAAATAAAGGGCTGTAGCTGTCAGAGAGTAAATGATTTTCAGTCAGCATTAGGCTGGCAAAGGTTCAAACTTTTGACTACAATGTGATAACCTTGTGTTTTCTTCACACAGTAGGAATCCCATGAATTTATCATCTGATTGTCTTAAACTGACTTAGTCTTTCATATGTCAAAATTTATCTTTCTTTGTAATCAAAACCTTTAAACCAAGTAAAAGTATTTTTTAAAGTATGCCATTTTGTAAATAAAACTTTTTTTTTTTTTTTGAACAGAGTCTCACTCTATTGTCCAAGCTGGAGTGCAGTGGCATGACCTCACTTCATTGCAGCTTCAACCTCCCAGCCTCAAGTGATTCTTCCACCTCAGCCTCCTGATTAGCTGGGACTACAGGTATGTGCCAACATGCTCAGCAATCTTTTTCTTATTTTTTGTAGAGATGTGGTCATTCAATGTTGCCTGGCTAGGCTGGTTTTGATCTCCTAGGCTCAAGTGATCCTCCCGCCTCAGCTTCCCAAAGTGTTGGGATTATAGGTGTGAGCCATTGCACTGGTATAATACTCCTTCTTAATTGGATATTAGTGTATGCAGGCAATAGTATACATCATCCTTGCCACAAATTATAGGGTTAGAAAAAACATGCTTTGTAAAACATAGAAAAATAATTAGTATCACAATCTAATTCTGTGAATTGAATATATGTTACACAATGCTTTGATTAGAACATGGTTTATGGAAAGAGATAGACCTGTATACAAGCATTAGCTCTCCACATAGCTTGATGATGTTGGGAAAATTATTTACTTTCTCTGAGACTCATTTGCTAATCAGTTAAAATGGGGTTAATATGGAACATCATCATCACAGTATGCTTGAAACATCAAAAAGCAACTGCATATCAACTGAAAATTCTGAGAGCAAG
>NW_016107417.1:4555633-4565189 GCF_001604975.1 Cebus imitator | reverse complement strand
GAAACTGGTGATGAGTACAAATAACACTCATTAGAATATTTATACTAAGTATGTACATGTTTATATGGGTATATATGTATGTATATGAATACACACACACAAGAGGATTTCAAAACTTCATAAAAGTGAAATTGAAAGATAAAAATAAAAAATTTAAATTGATTTTCTCAACATAAGCTCCATCAAGTTTAAGATACTTTTGTAAGTGGCGATACTAGCCATTTAGTTTATCCTTAAAGAGATGAGTATCTTGGGAATTTAACCACGTTAATTTGTTCTTTTTTACATTATGCACTGAAGAGAAATGGTTGTCCTAAATATTTTCTAAGATTAGAATACAAGAAGTCAAAAAGTGCCAAATCAGGACTATGGGGAGGCTAATGATTTCCCATGAAAACTTCAACAAAATCCCCCTTTTTTGATGAGAGAAGTGAGCAGGAACATTGTTATGGTGGAGAGGAACTCTCTGGTAAAGCTTTCCTAGGTGTTTTTTTGCTAAAGCTTTGGATAAATTTCTCAAAACGCTCTTATAACAAGATGAGTTGTTATCATTGTTTGTACCTCCAGAAAGCCAACAAACAAAATACCTTGAGAATACCAAGAAACAGTTGCCATGATGTTTGCTCTTGACTGGCCCACTTTTGTTTTGACTGGACCCATTTCACCTCTTGGTAGCTATTGCTTTGATTGAGCTCTGTCTTTGGGATCATGCTGATAAAGGTGTTTCATCACCTATCACAAGTCTTCCAAGAAATGTTTCAGGATTTTGATCCAACTTGTTTAAAATTTTGATTGAAACCTTTGCTCTTGTCTGTGGCTAATTTGAGTACAATAGATTTGGCACTCATTGAGTGAAAAGTTTGCTCAGCATCAAATTTTCAGTAAGAATTGTGTAAGCTGAATCAATTGAGATGTCAGTAGTGTTGGTTATTGTTTCTTCTGTTAACCATTGGTATGCTTCATTTAGGGCACGAACAAGATAATTTTTGTCCTTGCAGATTCATGTGGATGGTCTGCTACTGTGGGCTTCATCTTCAGTATTCTCTCATTCCTTCTTAAAATGTGTTACTCCTTTGTAAACCCATGATTTCTTTTGGGCATTGTCTCTTTAAACACGTTGTAAAACATCAAGAATTTCACCGTTTTTCCACTCAAGTTTTTCCATAAATTTAATGTTTGTTCTTGGTTTCATTTTGGCAGAATTCATGTTGCTGTTATAGGGGCACTTTTCAAACTGATTTTTTATCCTTCTGATACCTCAAACTAGATCCTATTCAGACATATTAAGTTAGTATGAGTTTATTTTGGCAAAAAAATCTTTTAAAATTAATGTGTATTTTTTATAATATGCATTTTCATAAACATTTGGAAAATTCTGCTGTTTGGGTCTGTGTGCATGTGTATATGTGTTTGTGTCTATACACTAAGAAATAAAGCCATAAAAACAAAATAAGTGACTTGGAGATTAAAATCTAAAAATGATGGTCCTGAAGAAAACATTTATAATTTCTTATTTTTCTTTTCTCTCCTTTCACCTCCCCTTTTCTCACTCTCTTATATTTTGAATTTAATAATTTTCTTTTTGAAAGATTTGGTTTATGTTACTGTTTTCATAGTTATAAAGGTTTTTAAACCTATTCCTTTTAACATTTTTATAATGTATGCTCACATTAATTAACCAAAATGTATGTATACCTTACCTTAATAATAAAATGTCACTATTGCCTGAAATGGTATTCCAACTAAGCTTAAGCATGTCTCCTAGGACCATATCTCTGAGGGGACAGGTTGAAAAGTAGAAGTGTTTGAACATTTCTAAACAATGCAATAATTTTCTCCAAAATGATTTAATGGGTGCAATTACTTTGGAGAAAATATCTCCTCTGGAGGATGTGAGAGCTTCTGCTTCCTCACATCTTTGCCAACACTAGATATTATCAGTACTTTGATTTGACAACAACGATGGTCAAGAAAAATGTTAAACAGAATCGTTCATGGTAGAAAACTTGTTTTTGTTTGAAAGGGAATTCTAAAATTTTATGTTAGGTTTGATATTGATATTTTAGAAAAATATTAAGTAAAAAAAATCTCCCTCCATTTCCAGTTGGATACATGTGTATTTTAATAATATATATTAAAAAGTGCTGAAAGGGACCATTCTTGTCTTGTTCCATATCTTGGCAAAAAGGCATTCAATTTTTCTCTGTTTACTATGGTATTAGCTGTGGTTGCCATATATGGCCTTTGTCGTTTTGTGGTTTGCTCTTCACATATCCAATTTGTTGTGAGTTTTTATCATGCAAGGATGTTGAATTTTATTGAATAACTTCAGCAACTTTTGCAATAGTCATATGATTTTTGTCCTGATTTTTCTGATGTGATTAATCACCCTTATGAATATGCATATTTTGAACTATTCTTGCATCCCTGGGATAAATACCAATTGATCATAATGAATGATATTTTCAATGTATTGTCAAATTAGGGACAGTAATAATTGGTGTACAAATTTTACATCTATTTTCAACAGATATATTGGTCTGTAGTTTTCTATTTTTTTGTTTGTTTATTCTTGTCTGGCATTAGGCTAATGCTGGCCTCACAAAACAGATTTAGATGTATTTCTTTCTCTTCAGTTTGGAATAATTTGATAAGAATGGTATTCTTTTTAAATGTTTGGTAGAATTCAGCAGTGAAGCAGCAGTTTTAAACTTGTTTTTTTAATAGGAGACTTTGTAATGATCTAATTAGTACTGATCTGTTCGTGTTTTTATTTCTTCATGCTTCAATCTTTCTAGGTTGTATTTGTGTAGAAATTTAACCATTTGTTCTAAGTTTTCCAATTATTTGATGTATAGTTATAATAGTCTCTAATAATCCTTTGTATTTCTGTTTTATCACTTGTAATGTCTTCTTTTTTGTAAGTGGTTTTATATATGTGGATCCTTTTTCTTAGTTAGCTCAGCTGATGATCTGTCAGTTTTGTTTAACTTTTCAGCAAATTATTGTGTCATTTTGTTTTTCCTTTGTATTTTTTTAGTCTTTCTATAGCTCAGTTCTGTTCTGATAGTAATTATTTCCTTCTACTAATTTTGGATTTTGTTTCTGCTTTCCTATCTCCTGGAGATGCATAATCAGGTTGTTTATCTGATATCACTCTATTTCTATTCTAATTCTATTCATTGTTTTTAATGTAAGTCTTTATTGCTATAAATATTTATCTTAGTACTGGTTTTGTTATATTTTAAATATGTGGTATGTTGTGTTTTCATTTTGTTTCAACATATTTTATATTTTTATTTTTTTATTTCTATATTACCCATTGGTTGCTCTGAAATATGTTTAATTTTTATGATTCATATCTATATTCAAAACACAAGCTTTATTTTAAAATCACCTGCAATAATTTATATCTCTTTTGTTTTCTGAATCATGTCTTCTCTGTGTAGTTTAATATTTAAGCCAGGTTGGTTGTTCATTCCCTAGAGTTCCTAGATAACTACACTTTCATAAACGTCATATTAAAGATCTGTTATAATATTTCAAAATGTAAAATGTAAACAATTGAGTTAATAAACCCATCTATTGCAGGTAATTAATTTCTGTTGCTTTTGGCTATTTTTTTTTAATACGGTGTAATAAAATTTGCATAATTTTACTGCTTAGAAGCCATTTTGACAAGCATATTTATAGCTAATTAAATTAATGAGAAATTATTTTTACTATTGATAGACTACTTACCTATACCATAAGCTTTTGTTTAACAAATTGTATAAAAAACTATGTTCATATTACGTACATGTAGGGATTATAAGTAGATAAATACTTTGAGATGAGCCTTGTCTTTTATCTCATGTTTCTTCTTAACCTATGATTACTGGAGTTGAGTGACTGTGCTTCATAAACTGCTTTATCTGAGATTCATTCCCTCAACAACTCCAGTTTAAGCAGAAGATTGTTGTCATCTTTATTTGAAGTACAGTTCAATATTATCTGCAGAAGCCACAAACATACCACTATATCATAAAAGCTGCATGAAAAAATATTTGAAAATGGTTATGGTATGATTTAAAGTCGTTTATTCGTTTTATCTTGGCTTACTCCTTAAGAAAATGAAAATCTTTTGTGAACATTAAGAATGAAAACAGTATGTTTGATTTCAATGGAAACCATATTACCTTTTAGAATTATATTTAAAAATTTAGTAAATTAACTGTTTATGCTCACTTTTTCTTCTCATCATTAACTAGCTATAAGGCCTGAAATGAAATTCATTCTCATTAGTCTTTCACTGACAGACTAGTTTTATCAACTGCAAGCTAGGCTTGTATGCAATACATCAGTATATGTGAATTTGACATTTTCATCACAAGGTATGACCCCTGTTGAAATGTGTCTACCTGAATCACAGAAACTATATACTAAAATTACAGTGAGAACTCTGATTCTGAGAGTTCACTAGAGAGATAATTAAATTAAACTTGTTCACCTTCAAAAAGGAAATTCTCTTAACATTTAAAATGAATGGCAATAATGAAAGAATACAACTCAGTTTACTTGACATCTTGATAAGAATGATAAATTAATGCTGTTTTCTTGGTGGGGGGAGGGAATTAAAATTGTAGTGTGATGAAATAAGTATCTTATGAGCACTGGTTCTTTTTCTAAACAGCTGAAGAATTTTTTAACATTCAGTTTCACCAAGCTTTATTTTGTTTACCGCCTAATATATGCCAGGGCTACGAAACTCTTGGAGATATAAGTAAGAGTGAAATCTGTCCCTGTCTTCCTAGAGCTCATAGTTGGTCATGGTAAATATTTAAACAAGTATTAATTATGTTTACTCTGAGATGGAATGTGAAATGTGGACATGTGCTGGAGCTGCCATTTAGTCTTTTTTTTTTTTTTTAAACTGTTAATTTATTGATTCAAAGTTGTTTTCTTTTTTTTCTTAAGAAAAAAACAACAATCCCCAATACATGCAGTTCAGGGTTAAGTATCACATTTGTAGCACATTGTTGAGTCTCAACACGAAAATATGCATCACCTGTATAATCCCATCACATATTTTTCCAGCCTCTACAATATCTAGTTGGGGGTGTTTTCATTTACACATCCACATAGCTCAGAAGCATGTTATTACTGGTTGATCTGGCCCCATGCTTCCCTGCCATGTCCCCTGCCCTGGTCTCCACCTTGGGGTTAGTTTTTCCTAAAGGCAGGACGTTACTCAGTCTTAATTTATTAAGGTCAGTGACAAACTTTGGCTTCTTGTGTGCTCATGTGGCCCCTGCTTTTGCTTTCGGAAGGGTTTATATTGAAACGACTGTGACTCTGATCAATTAATATCCCCTCATTTATTTGTAGGAAGTAAGTTTGCTTGTTCCTGTGGGTGCTCACACAGCAACACAGGTTCCTAATCATGTAATCTGAACTGGCATTAAAGGAAACTGTTAACTGGGCTCTTAGATCTATTTCAATTCATATAAAAAAATTCTTCCAGTTGTTCCTTGTGTCTCAAAGTAGTTCTGCTTCCATCCTTATCAACAGAGCACCTGGGAGAACCTAAGTCATTTCCCTGAGTAGGCATGGACCGTGAACCCTACGGCACCCAGCTCTCTCTGGGACTCAGCACCTGACTCGAGAGCACCACCTTTCAGTCCACTGGGACCAATCCAGGGGGCAGCAACCTCCCCAGGGTGCATTCCAGAACATAAACTTGGTGGCTTCTAATTGATCCCCTCAAGAAGTCCATTTCCTCCTCAAGAGCTACCTTTAGGCTGTTTTTCTTAGTCTTGTGAGAGTTGATTATTATAATTTAAGAATTTTGCAAGTTGGTTTGGGAGCTTGAAACTGGTCACAGTGGGAATAGTCACATTTTGGAAGTTGATACATGCTGAAAATGACCTCCTTATATTCCTCCCCAGTTACTTTTCCAGAACACCACCAGGTATACCAAGTTGGCCTTAAAATAGTGGCCTAGTCAAGATAATACTGAGGCATTCATTCAAAAAAATATTCTCACAGTATTTTTTAGTATTTTATCTCTCAGTATTTTATAATTTACTGAGGTTATTGAGTTTTAGGTATGAAATGGATAGAAAGATATATGTCCTTGATAATATTAAGCTTTTCTATTCACTAAGGAATTTGGCACTTTTCCAGACATTCTTACTCCATTGCAAATAATAATAAAGTAATGCTGCTAAACATAATTAATCTCCTAAAAGGCAGTTTAACAAACTCCATGGGATATAAAATAGCATCTCAAATTATTCTTTCAGTCACATGGTTCTCCCTCTGAGAAGAATTCTGGCACATGGATTTAGCTCCATATTGTTACACTTACAGTCCTATACCTAGGGCCCTATAATGGTTAGCTTCCTTTATAAACCTAATCACCAGAAGCTGACAAACTGGCCGTTAGCTTAGCCTGTATTTGTTGAAGATATCTGCCTGTGGGCAGTGGGTTATGTAGCTGTGTCGGCTTCTAGTGACCCCTTATAACTAAAAAATATTCTAGGGTAGCCCAGAATGTTGAGCTGTGTCTTTTATTTCATTTTTTCTCTACCTCCTTTTTAGGGTTGCCAGATAAAATGCAATACAATATTATTCATTATTTATCTGAAATTAAAATTTGATCAAGAATACTATATTTTTATTTTCTAAATGGGACAACCCTGTTCCTCTCTAAATTTCAGTCTGACCCCCAGAATTACCACAGAATTTTTGAAAGTGTATAAACATTTTAGATTTGTGATCAAAGACAGTGGAAGCGAAGAGATGGTCATCTTTTTAATCTGATGTTTTTCTGTGAAAAGTTGCAGAGGCTTAGAGGCTCACCTCTAAAAATCCTATTTGAGAATATATTTCTCGTATACTTTCAGCTTAGAAAAAGGGAAAATCAAGTTTAAATTGAAAAATGTAATCATTTTTCTGAGAGAAGGTATATCAGAATCTCTCCAACAATTACAGCAACAAACAAGAAGAATGAAATAATCTAAACATATAGAAGTATGTTATTTAAAAGGAAAATATCTACGTGATAATATGCAATTTTAAAATAAAGACTTTATGTGAGACTCCAATGTAATTATATGAGATTCCAATATGTGAAGTTTGAAACTTACTAAAAATAACTTCTTAGTATCTGTAAGGCTTATTTCATAAGCAGGCATCCAGGTCTGTCTATCTCAGTTTAAATTCTATCTCTGTTTTCCATTCACTTTGTGACCGTGCAAGTTACTTAATTTTCCGGGTCACAGTTTTGTAATTTCTAAAATAAAGGTAAGTAAATCACCTTACTCATAGAATTGTTGTTGGATATTAATGTGTGTAAAATGCTTCAAACATTGCCTGGCACAAGATATATAATCAATATGCATCAACCGTTAGAATTATCATCATTATTACCTGCTTATAAAAAAAAGATAGGAACCAAAGAACTGTGAAAAAATGTGGAAAATGGTTAATAAGGAGTAGTAATAAATGTTTAGTATGTTTAGATACAGTGTGGGATTTTCATGGTTTATACTATTATGCAGTGAGTCTATGAAATAAACTTGGGGAGTCAGGTGAAAAGCATTCCAATTATCTGGCAGCCTTCATAGGGTGTAGCTTTTGCATTGGGTGGCAATAAATTGATGGAAAGCCAAAACAGTGTACTTTTCCATGTTAAAATTTTCATTTTTTTATGGAATCAATTAAAAAAATATTTTTACTAAGGACTTGTTGAAATATCTTGACAGCTCAGCATAGCCTTTCAACTTTAATGTTATATTAATAGAAGTAGCTAAGTGTATAATATCAATACTTAAAAGTACTAATAGGAGATCAGGGAAGATGGCTGACTAGGAACAGCTCAGGATTGCAGCTCCCAGTGAAAGTGCAGAGGGTGAGTGGACGCTGCATTTCCACATGGATTTTTATTGCCCACAGACCAGGAGATTCCCAGGCAGAGAAGCCCCATGGGTTGCCAGCGTGGCTGTTTTGGCTGGCACAGCTGTTTTGGCCCGTGCAGCTGCTTTGCCCGCGCCCTAGCATGGCGGTTCTCCTTACAAAAGACACTGATCCAGGTGCCCTCTTAGCTGGCGATTGGAGCCCTAAGATGGCAGCATCGCCCATTCATCTGAAATAGCAAGCCAGGCAAGGAGATTCCTAGGCAAAAAAACCGCCAGGAATCTCAGTGCCACTGTTTGAGCCAGCTCAGTGAGTCGCCGCACGGGAATTCCCGGCGCCTTTTCAACAGGGAGAGAGTCGACCGTTCAACAACAACAACAACAAAAAAGACTCTGAGTCAGGGAGCCAGATGACCAGGCTTGGCTGGTCCCAACCCCTCCCACAAAAAACAAACAAACAAAAAACAGTAATTGAAAACCCTCTGGGTTGAGAGTTTCACAGCAAGCACAGCTGAACCCGGGACAGTCAGGCTCTGTGGGGGAGAAGTGTCTGCCATAACTGAGACACTCCACCACTATGGTGGCAGTCTGACCATTGCTGAGGCAGCCCGCCGTTGCTGAGGCAACCCGCCACTACAGAGTGAGTCTGCCATAACAGAGGTGGGCCACCATAGCCAAGGCAGTTCTAACTACACCCATATAAACAGGACTGCAGGGAAGATCACACTGCAGCTGGGCGGAGCCCACAGCAGCTCAGCAAAGCCTATGCAGGCAGACAGTGACTAGGCTGCCTCCTTGCTGGGCAGGGCAGCCCTGAGAGAGAAGAAAAAAAGGCAGCAGCACAACGGAAACTCATAAATACAGCTCTAACTCCCTGGGACAGAGCACCTGGGTTTAAAAAAAAAAGGGAGTTTGTGAGTTCTGCTGCAGCAGACCTAAACATATCTGCCCAGCATCTCTGAATGAACAACAGAGCTCACAGCTCAGGACTTGAGGTCCAATAAAGGACAGACAGTCTCCTCAAGCAGCTCCCTGACCCCCGTATATCAAAAAAGTCACCTCATAAAGGAGAGAACAGACTGACATTTGGCAGGCATCATACTGGGACAAAGATAGCAGAAAAGGAAACTGGTAGCAACCCTTACTGTTCTGCAGCTGCTGCAGGTGATCCCCCGGCAAGCAGGGCCTGGAGTGGACCTCATCAGCCCTACAGCAGAAGGGCCAGACTGTTAGAAGGAAAGCTAAGAAAAAGAAGTAACTTCAGCATCCACAAACTGGAAGTTCATTCAGAGACCCAATCTGAAAGTCAGTAACTACAAAGACAACAGGTGGATAAACCCACAAAGATGTGAAGAAACCAGCGCAAAAAGGATGAAAACACCAGAAACCTGAACACCTCTCCTCCTAAAAGAGATCACAACTCCTCACCAGCAAGGGAACAGGGCTGAATGGAGAAGGAGTGTGATGAAATGACAGAATCAGACTTCAGAAGGTGGGTAATAAGAAACTACAGTGAGCTAAAAGAACATGTTCTAACCCAATGCAAAGAAACTAAGAACCTTGAAAAAAGATTTGACGAAATGCTAATGAGAATGGACAACATAGAGAGGAATATAAGTGAATTGATGGAGCTGAAAAACACAACACGAGAACTTCGT
>NW_016107417.1:4552647-4554152 GCF_001604975.1 Cebus imitator | reverse complement strand
CAAGCAAACCTAATAGACATTTACAGAACTCTCCACCCCAAATCCACAGAATATACATTCTTTCTCAGCACCACATCACACGTACTCTAAAATTGACCACATAATTGGAAATAAATCGCTCTTCAGCCAATGCAAAAGGACGGAAATCATAACAAACAGTCTCTCAGACCACAGTGCAATCGAGTTAGAACTCAGAATGCAGAAAATAACTCAGAACCGCACAGCTTCATGGAAACTGAACAACTGGCTTTTGAATGTTGACTGGATAAACAATGAAATGAAGGCGGAAGTAAGGATGTTCTTAGAAACCAACGAGAATGAAGACACAACATACCAGAATCTCTGGGACACATTTAAAGCAGTCTCTAGAGGAAAATATATAGCAATAAGTGCCCACATGAGAAGCAAGGAGAGATCTAAAATTGAAACCCTAGCATCAAAATTGAAAGAGCTAGAGGAGCAAGATAAAAAAATCTCAAAACCTAGCAGAAGATGAGAAATAACTAAGATCAGAGCAGAACTGAAGGATATACAGACACAAAAAACCCTTCAAAAATCAATAAATTCAGGAGCTGGCTTTTCAAAAAGATCAACAAAATAGACCACTAGCCAGATTAATAAGAAAATAGAGACTAACCAAACTGATGCAATAAAAAACGATAAAGCAGATATCACCACAGATTCCACAGAAATTCAAACCATCATCAGAGATTATTACAAACAACTCTATGCACATAAACTAGTAAACCTGGAAGAAATGGATAAATTCCTGGACACTTGCCTCCTCCCAAGCCTAAACCAGGAAGAAATTGAAACCCTGAATAGACCAATAACAAGGTCTGAAGTTGAAGCAGCTATTAAGAGCGTACCACCCAAAAAAAGCCCAGGTCCAGATGGGTTCACAGCCGAATTCTACCAGACATACAAAGAGGAGCTGGTACCATTCCTTCTGAAACTATTCAAAATAATCCAAAAAGAGGGAATCCTTCCCAAATCATTTTATGAGACAAACATCATCCTGATACCAAAACCCGGCAGAGACTCAACAAGAAAAGAAAACTTCAGACCGATATCTATGATGAACATAGACTCAAAAATCTTCAATAAAATACTGGCAAGCCGATTGCAACAGCACATCCAAAAGCTTATCCACCATGATCAAGTAGGCTTCATCCCAGGGATGCAAGGCTGGTTCAACATACGCAAGTCTATAAACGTAATTCACCACATAAACAGAACCAAAGACAAAAACCACATGATTATCTCAATGGATGCAGAGAAGGCCTTTGACAAAATACAACAGCCCTTTATGCTAAAAACCCTCAATAAACTAGGTATTGATGGAACGTATCTCAAAATAATAAAAGCTATTTACAACAAACCAACAGCCAATATCATAATGAATGGGCAAAAACTGGAAGCATTCCCCTTGAAATCTGGCACTAGACAAGGATGCCCATTCTCACCACTCCTATTCAATATAGTACTGGAAATTCTAGCCAGAG
>NW_016107417.1:4540071-4551822 GCF_001604975.1 Cebus imitator | reverse complement strand
ACTTCATGACCAAAACACCGAAAGCATTGGCAACAAAAGCCAAAATAGACAAATGGGACCTAATCAAACTCCACAGCTTCTGCACAGCAAAAGAATCAGTCATTAGAGTGAATCGGCAACCAACAGAATGGGAAAAAATTTTTGCAGTCTACCCATCTGTCAAAGGGCTGATATCCAGAATTTACAAAGAATTAAAACAGATCTCAAGAAAAAAAAAAGCCCATTCAAAAGTGGGTGAAGGATATGAACAGACACTTTACAAAAGAAGACATACATGAGGCCAAGAAACATATGAAAAAATGCTCATCATCACTCGTCATTAGAGAAATGCAAATCAAATCTACATTGAGATACCATCTCATGCCAGTTAGAATGGCAATCATCAAATTCTGGAGACAACAGATGCTGGAGAGGATGTGGAGAAATAGGAACACTTTTACACTGTTGGTGGGAGTGTAAATTAGTTCCACCATTGTCGAAGACAGTGTGGTGATTCCTTAAGGACCGAGAAATAGAAATTCCATTTGACCCAGCAATCCCATTACTGGGTATATATCCAAAGGATTATAAATCATTCTCCTATAAGGACACATGCACATGAATGTTCATTGCAGCACTGTTTACAATAGCAAAGACCTGGAACCAACCCAAATGCCCATTGATGAATGATTGGACAGGGAAAATGTGGTACACATACACCATGGAATATTATGCAGCCATCAAAAATGATGAGTTCGTGTCCTTTGTAGGGATATGGATGGACCTGGAAACCATCATTCTCAGCAAACTGACACAAGATCAGAAAATCAAACACCGCATGTTCTCACTCATAGGCGGGTGTTGAACAATGAGAACATAGGGACACAGGGAGTGGTGCACTACACACTCAGGTCTGTTGAGGGGACATGGGGGGGAGGATGAGGGGGTGGGGAGGTGGGGAGAGATAGCATGGGGAGAAATGCCAGATATAGGTGAAGGGGAGGAGGGCAGCAAATCACACTGCCGTGTGTGTACCTATGCAACAATCTTGCATGTTCTTCACATGTACCCCAAAACCTAAAATGCAATTAAAAATTTATTAATAATTATTAATACAAATCAAAATACAAATTATAAATTGACAATAAAATGGAAGCCTTTTAGTTGACATTTAATAATCACCATTACTTTAGAGGAATAGTCTTATGAAATGCTAACAACCTGTTTTTCTTCACAGAAAATTTTCTGATTTTAGCTAGGATGACTTTTGCAGGAAATCCATTTACTGTATAATCTATTATTTCTTCTTTTCAATCAGTGCATATACACAATATACAAGCAAATAGGAAGATTTATAACAGAACACTAGCAATGCATCTTGTTTAAACCAGAGTAACATATTTAAATGGGCACATTTATAAAAAGGAATCATACTTTTCAAGGTTCTCCACTCTTTTTTTGGTGATCATTGTAGATATTTACTTATGAGTTGTGGGAAATGACAACTGTGGTCTAATTGTTTATTCAAAAATTGTTTTTAAAATAAAGCGGAAAAAATTCTAGTGAATTCTAGGCAAAATTTAATGAAATCATGTCATTTAAAATGAAGTACATTATAGCTTTTAATCAAGTATCGAATCAGCCTTTAAAAATTATCTTTCCGTGCCAGTTTCCATTCACTAATTTTATTTCTTCCTTGCATACTTCCCTTTCATTTCCCCCAACCTGATTCTGTTCTTTACAAATTAAAAATCTCTGTTGAAGAATTTATTTTTGCTATTTTCTCCTCATATTTTGTGCTATAAAACGCAGAATTGGGCCAAACCAACTTTGGTTCTTTGGAGTGATTTTTTTTTTTTTGTAAGCCAGGATGCACATAGGATTGTCTTTAGGGATGTTGATTTGCTACTTATTCTTTCTTTTCTTTAAAAATAACTTATAATGAATTTAACCCAATTATTTTAGTTGCTCAGTTTTCCAAAGCATTAGCTACCCAGATTTTTAGAGGAGGTCTAAAGGTATGCTACAGTATAATTTTTCTGACTTCACTCCCTTGTATTGTTTCCATGCAGTTTTTTAATTAAAGTGGCAGTTTTTGAACAATCCCTTTAGAGATCTAGCTACTTCCTCTCCTTGCCCCTTTAATCTACGTCTCCTCATTTGTTTTCTCCATTGTATCACTGCTGCTCATTTTGGATTCAGTTCCCAGCAGGCTATATTCACTGGGAGGTTTTGTCGTGATGTCTGCTGGTGAAATTTAAAATGAATCTTTGAAGATGTAATCAATGTGAGATGATGTCATTACCGGATATGAATTGACCCTAAATCCAATGACTGGTGTCTCTATATGAGAAAGGTGAGAGAGCAAGATTAAAAATGGCCATGTGAAAATGGAGGCAGAAAGCTACAAGCCAATGGGTGCCAAAGACTGTTGGCAACCACCAGAAGGAAGAAAAGGGCAAGGAAGGGAGTGCTTTGTAGAACTCTTGAGAGACTATGGCCCAGGTGATAGCTTGTTTTCCGATTTCTAGCCTCTAGAACTGTAAGATAATACATTTCTGTTCCCTTAAAACACAGTTTATGATAGTTATGGCAGCCCTGGAAAACTAATACAGAGCCTTTGTACATTTGACTATAGCCTTTGACTTAATATTATAAAAATGCTATAATCAATGACAAAATCAATTTCACTTTGATATTATTACCACATTTGATCAAGAAAGGGCATATTATGTAAGATAAATGTGAAAGAGCATTGATGATATTTCTTGGGTTCCTGCTCTGTGCTAAGATCTGTGTGAAATGCTCCACATAGATTACTTCTTTTGCTATTCACAGAAACCTTATAAGACACTAATCTTTGTCATCCACCTTTTTATAGATGAAGTGATTAGAAGAAAGAGAGGTTTTGTTTTTCCCCTTAAAGCTAGTTGAATGGCAGAGCCATGATCAAATCTCAGTTCCGGCAAGCATTAAAGTCGAAGGTTTTGAACACCTTACAATAATAGCCTTTCCTTCATGGTAGGGATTCAAGCATTATAAAAAGGGAGATAACATTATTTTTAATCATGCTTAGAAGTTTAAAAGCTAATATTTTATTCAAATAAATAGTTTCCTAGAACCACAAGATATGAAAGAGAGGCAGAAGTTTGTGGAACTTTGTCTGCTTGTGTTAATCACTCTCACTCCCTGCCTGCCCCCCTGCACTTCTCTGCAGCCCCACAAAAACACTGGTCTTTGCAAAACACAGATTAAAAACTGACATCATCATTTTACTGTAAGGCAAATGAGACTTACAGAGACAAATTGACTTTTCCACAAACGTTGTATCAGATCATGTCAGAGCTGAGATCAATGAATGTCCTGCTGTGAAGGAGAAGATGAGCCAACACTTTTACAGCATAATTGATATGGGCCATCTGGGCTTCAGATTTTTCTTATCCCAGATAAAATATGAAGCTTAGGCATTACAAAGCAAGCTATCCCATAACTGTAGGCAGTACCATTAACAGCTGTGAGCAATGTGCATTTTATGAAATAATACAGATGTTCTTCATTACAAATATTACCGAGACATTAAATGCCATTTTAAATAAAGATGATTTACACAGATAATAATTGATAGTGATAGAGGATGCATACGTCTTGGTTGTGTATGAAATGCTGTCTTCTATCCATTACTTATTAGACCTTATAAAATACAGGTTTCTTAAGCCTAATGAGAATGAGGTGAATTGAAACTAACTGCTGAAAATTTTCTTTTATTTTTTTTCCTTGCATCTAATCACTGAAAAAATGAATTGATTTTAGGTGAGCATGCAAAATATTATGAATTTTATTTTTGGTCAAAACTCCTAAATATTTAAAGCTTTGCAATCTGGGTTTTGTAACAGTCTGGCTTCCCTAAGGCACATCAAGTTTTTCCAAGATCAATTAGTTTTAAATTTCACCTGATGAAAGTGTGATAGCTGAAATGAGTAGCCCTAATCTGCACTCATGAATGTTAGACTATATTTAGTGATCCTATTTTTTGGAAATAAGATTGGGATGACAAATGGACATAAAGGGGTTAAAACTGAAAAATTTGGAAGAAACCAAAATAATCAGAGTCGATTGAGATACATATTTAAATACAGAAACTTCTAATGCTCTCAACATATCAAGCCATCAATCTGTAACAAGCAACCATTGATTGTCTTAGCTCCTAAATCACTGATGTATACATTAAGCATTTTCCAATACGTCTATACCGCCTTGAATTCCACTACATGGAAGATTCAAATAACTCTCTGGAAAAATAACAGGAGAGGAAGGCCATTATATCCATGTACATTAATAGCTTATGCCTCAGGATAGAGGCGAGTCTGAAACAGCTTGATGTCATAGCATAGAAATCAGTTCTATTGCAATAATTAATTAGACAGTTATTTTGATATTTCTTGTAAATTTTACCCATACGACCCTTATATATCTCAGATCATAACTAGACATTAACTGTACTGGAAACAGCTTGCACCTTTTTCTCAAAAATCTTATCCCAGAGCTTCCATGCCCAGATCAATGTTTGAAAGTCCTGCTGTAAGTAGGCATGACCCTGTTTTTACTCTCAATCTAGATCTCTGCCTGATCTGATGGCAAACTAGAAACTTCTGTACAATTCATTGGAGTTTAGACAGAACCTTTTGCCTTAGTGCCCTGGATATACTTATGTGATGTTTAAACATGTTTGGGGTACAGCAGTACAAGTTTTAGAGGTCAACTTACAGAACATTTTAGTGACTGTGGAGCAGGCAAAGATTTTTTAAACTAGACGCAAACGTAACCATAAATCTTAAAAAAGATAAATTGGTCTATATTAAAATTATCTTCTATAATAAAAACCACCATGTACATTAAAAAGTGTGCAAAAATAACACATAGAGTAGGAAAAAATATGAATGAAGGACTTATAATCTGGAATATATGAGGAATGCCTAACATAAGAAAAAAATCTAACAATCTAATAGCAAAACGGGAAGAAAATGTAAAGACATCATAAAGAAAATACCAAACGACCAAAGCATATAAAAAGGTGTTCAACTTCCTCAGTCATCAAGAAATGCAAATCAAAACTTCTAAGGTGAAGCCACTAGAATGGCTAAGATGAAAAAATAGAAAATGTCAAGTATGATGAAGATGTGTAGCCAAACAAGATTTTTCTACATTGCAGTGGGTGTATTAATTATTACAGTGCCTTGGGAAAGCAGTTAATCAGCATTTACTAAAGCTGAATTGCATATTTTATGATGTAGCAATTCTGTATCTAGAAGAAAACCCACCGAAATAGGTATATATGCTTAACAAAAGACATGAGTTAGAATGTTTATAGTGCCACTATTCATAATTGTTTCACACCTGAAATTACCCACATGACCATTAAGAAAAGACTGAATAAATAAATTGTAGTATATTGACACATGGAGTATTATTCAGCAATGAGAATTAATGAGCTACAACTACACACAAAAATATTCATGAATATTACAAAATACTTCTGAGCTAGAAAAACCAAATGCAAAAGTATACATACTGTATAATTTATAAAAATATAAAAATATTCAGATAAAACTAATGCTTTCAGGGGGTGGGATAAAAGGGATCTTAAGGAGGTGATAATAGATGGAAGGCATCATTAAAGTGACATCTAGAGCCCCAATAATATTCTGTTTCTTATTTTGGGTCCTGATTCTGTAGGCGTGTTTAATTTGTGTAAAGTTATCAAAATGAGACAGTATTTTCTCTTTCATTTTGTATTACACTTCGATAAAATGTTTAAAATGTATATTTGAGACACTTATAAGCGACTGTTCTTCCTGTTCCTAATTTTACCTCTTATTTTCTGGACTAATTTGTTCATCCTTGGACCTAGGTTTCTGTTTATCAAGCAGAAGTTCCTTCCAAAAAGCTGAGCTTATTGCTAAGATCATTCCCATGCAGCTTCTTTCTTTATCTAAAGCTGGATCCTGCCCTAATAAATCTTGCACATCACTTTGATGGTGTTCTTTTACCAAATGTAAATAGCTACCACCAGTGACATAAAATCCCTCCAGTCTTGACAATTTCTATTAGTTTCCTTTGCAGATACATGGGCACTGATATCTGGACTGGCCATGGGTTTTCTAAGCCCCCTCAAGATTTAATAATTTCAGCTACTAATTAGGCCTAGAAAGAGACTAGTTTTTATTCTTTGGTGAGTTTATATTAGTCCTATCTAAGCCACCTCTGGGACATTCTTCCTTATTCTCTTTTACTCACATAGAAACGTACTTTTTATTCTTAAATTTCTATGAGAAAAGCCCCATTAGCCTAACTATGTTATGTAACTGAAAAGTTGTCTAATTATGTTAGGTTTGGACTTTACATTTGGTTACTACATGATTATGTAAAATAAGTAAGGCTTTATGAATTCTATGATGTTCTAACATTTGAGATTTAAGGTTTTAAATAAAACATCTTTTAGGTAGTGTCAAATAAGAATAGAAGTTTCTCTTTTTTTGACCATATGAAAAGTCAATTTGTAGAAGAACAAAGTTTCAAAATCATGGATGAATTGTTCTGATATGTTATGTTTCATAGCTCACCATATTTCCCACTCAATAGCTGCTAACCATGCTGAATAGGATAGCTATGACCAAGGAATTACTTCATATTTTTCTGGCCACTTCTTTCAAACATAGTTTATCAGATACTAATTCCTCATATACTTATTGACATCTTGGGTAGATCTCATAATATTCTGTTCATTTGCAGACATTAAAATAACTTCAGTTTCTGAAATTAAGACAAGTCTTATCCTCACATTGGTTTCCAGTCTTCTCCTTGAACCCCCAGCTCAAGCTTGATCTGCTTTATCAGGACAAGTAGTGATAAAGGATGTTGTAGTCTGTTTTGGAGGTTCTTGTTTCTTTTAATTCCTCTTTTTAGCCCCTTGCCCTTAGCTTCTGGTTAGTGCACAGTTGAGAAGAATAAAGGCAAACATTTCTGTACTTAGCTGATAACCGTGATTTAGTATTAAGCTGGTGAAAGCTCTTTTGCAAAGCAGATGTTCTAGTGTTTGCTTTTCTGAGTAGTATTACTAGTAGGTTCTTTCTTTCTTTTTGAGATAGAGTTTTGTTCTTCTTGCCCAGGCTGGCATGATCTCGGCTCACCACAATATCCCCTTCCTGGGTTCAGGCGATTCTCCTGCCTCAGTCTCCCGAATAGCTGGGAATACAGCCATGCACCACCACAACCAGCTAGTTTTGTATTTTTAGTAGAGATGGGGTTTCTCCATGTTGGTCAGCCTGGTCCCAAACTCCTGACCTCAGGTGATCCACCTGTCTGCCTCCCAAAGTGCTGGGATTACAGGCATGAGTCACTGCGCCTGGCCAACTAATAAGTTATTTCAAAGCCCTCTGAATTTCCCTGTCCACTGATACGACAGTATGCTCTGTGACTGCATATTTGTCAACCCACAGCTGTAACCTTGTGGTGGAGCTCCATATAGATTCTTTTTTCCTGGCACTCTGTATTAATTTGGGTCTTTAAGATGGTCAGTACCTTTTTAATGATTAAGAGAAACACAAGTTGGAAATTATAGTCTTATTACTTATAGGCCCTGGAGGTACATGACATGCATGAAGGTCATAATGGAGGTGGGTGAGCACCTGGAGAGAGAAGAAGAACAATTCGTGTGCCAATGCTTTTCTTGAGTATAAGGCATTATCCAAACAGGGTTCCTGAAGCAAGTTTAAACGAGTGGGTTTGAAGCAAGGAAGCACAAGTTCCAGAAGGTTATGCTGTGACTGAAAGATGTTTACTATGAAAATATCTGCAGAGTCCATGAAGGGATCAGTGAGGCTGCTGAAGTAGGTTTTATCTAGCTGAACCACAGAGAGGTGGTCATGAAGAGGAAGTTGTATAAGGCAGTGTTATAAGACCACAGTAAGGAACTGGCAGGGTTTGAGAGGTGGTATCTTTACCTGAAGTCTTTCCTCTGACCATGCCTGGCATATGAATTCTCTTGAAGAACATACCTTACTCTATTGCTATATGTAAAACTCTCCAATGATATCTTTTTGTTTAATTGATAATTCCTCTTTCTTTAAACACTTCAGCTTGCTATGGAAACTTTTCTTCAGTTTATCAAACAACAAATACTACTTATTTTTTGTGTGCATTTTCCTCAAATATGTTCTATGCTTTCCCAATGGGTCTGTTTCCATCCATGTTACTTGCTACTTTTATTCTTTCTTCTTCCAGATATGGCTGTATTTTAAGATATATTCATTTTATAAATATTAGGATTGTAAAATGCAACAAAATTACAGTATATCCAAAATCATACCATCAGAAATAGTATTTTTAATATCAGCTGAAAATTTTCTTAGACATTTATCTAAGCACTGTAAAGAGTGATAAATTATCATACTTTCCACAACTCTCCATTTTATTTAATGTCATAGTTAGTGGAGCAATGTCTACATTATTTAACTAAAATAACTATGTTACTGTTGAGGATATCCATGGCAGGTAGTGAAATCGGACTCCCTCATGTTTGTGCACAGAAACCTCAATTTGAACAATTATTTTTGTACAAAAACATCTTGATGAGAGGTAAAGAAATCCAGTGAAAGGTTACCAAAATAAAGGGAGCCACAAACATTTTTTAAATGAAACACATTGAAGAGGGTAGGAAGAAGCATTTTACATTATCTGTGTCACCCCTCGCCTAACTCAGGGCAGCACAACATAGAGAGCTACACACTACTTAGAAAAAAGGAGAGAGAAGAGAAGATCATATTTTGCCTTGTACCCCAACACAAGGCCCAGGCAACTGAAACTCACCACTGAAAAGTCTCCCCAAACCCCAGACTTTAGGCTGATACCCACAGACTGAGCTTCCAGGTCTGACTTAGCCTTGTGCTAGACCCTGCAGCCCCAGCTTCCAGGGCTATTCAGTGAACTAGGTCCCTGGGGCTGCCAAGTCATTATGCTGACCTTGGTGACTTATGCTGGACTGCATTGGCTCTGGGCCCGCCACAACACTGAGTCAGTCTCAGCTGCCTGGGGATCTGGTCCCTCTTCTTCCAGGACAGTTCTCACAGACTTCTCTAAGCCTACCACAGAGACAAGCTAACCCTAGTGGCCCTGAGCTCCACACAGCCCCCAGCACTGGGCCAGCAAGGACAGTAGAAAGGGGCAAAGGTTCTACAAAACAACCAGAAATTCATTAACAAAATGACAGTAATGTATCCTTATCTATCCATAATTACCTTGAATATAAAGTGATTAAATTCTCCAATCAAAAGACATAGAGTGGGTAATGTGATGCTGCTTTGTTTTATTGTTTAGTTTTGTTTTGATTAGGATTGCTTTGGCTTTCAAGAGTTGTTTTTGGTTCCATAGGAAATATAGAAAAGTTTTTCTAATTATGGGAAAAATAGCATTCATAGTTTGATAGGAATAGCATTGAATCTGTAGATTGCTTTGTGCAGTATGACCATTTTAAAAATGATTCTTCCAATTCATGAGCATGTAATGTTTTTCCATTTGTTTGTGTCATCTGTGATTTCATTTAGTAGTGTTTGGTAGTTCCCTTTATAGATGTCTTTGACCTCTTCAGGTAGATGTTATCTGCAGGCATTGTGTTTATGTGTGTGTGTGTGTGTGTGTGTGTGTGTGTGTGTGTGTGTGTGTGTGTGTGTGTGTCTATTGTATTTGGAATTGCATTTTTTTTATTGGCCCTCCACTTTAACATTATTAGTGTTCATTATTTAACATTTAAAAATTTAACATTATTGGTATCGGAAATGCTACTGATGTGTGTATATTGATTTTATATCTCAGAAGTTAACTGAATTTATTTATCAACTAGGAGACATTTGGCAGAGTCTTTAGGATATTCTAAGTAAAGAATCACACCTTCAGCAAAGAGAGTTAGTCTGACTTATTTCCCTATTTGTATGCCTTTTAATTTTTTCTCTTTTCTGATTGATCTGGCTAACACCTTCAGTATTATGTTGAATATACTGAGAGGTAATAAAATCCAGTGAAAGATTGGTGGAGAGGGGAATTCTTTTCTAGCTCTGGTTCTCAACAGGAATGCTTCCAGCTTTTGGCTGTTCAGTATGATGTTGGGTATGGCTTTGTCATGGATGGCTCTTACTATTTTGAGGTATGATTTTTAATTCCTAGCTTGTTGAGGCTTTGTCTCATGAAGGAATGCTGGATTTTATCAAAATCTTTTTCTATATCTATTGAGATGATCATTTTTTTTGTTTTTAATTCTGTTTATCTGGTGAATCACATTTATTGATTTGCTTCTGTTGAACTAAACTTGCATCTCAGGAATAAAGCCTACTTGATCATGGTGAATTACCTTTTTGATGTGCTGCTTTATTCAGTTTGCTAGTATTTTGCTGAGGATTTTTGTGTCTGTGTTCAACAGAGATATTGGCCTATAATTTTCTTGTTTATTTATTTATTTTTTCCAGCTTTTGATATCAGGTTGATGCTGTCATTGCAGCATGAGTTAGGGAGGACTCTCTCCTCCTCAATTATTTTGGGAAAGTTTCACAAAGATTGATATTTACTCTTCAGCAAATATTAGAGGTATATTGTACAATGTGGTCACTATGATAATTAACAAAGTGTATTTTTGAAAAATACTAAGAGTAAATTTAAGTGTTCTCGCCCCCAAAAAGGTAAGTCTGTGAGGTAATAAACATGCTAATAATCTTGGTTTAGCTATTCCACAATGTGTATATATCTGAAATCATCATAACACACATAACAAACATGAATAGTTTTTTGTCAACTGGAAGAATCAATTAATTTAAAAAATAAAACTAAGAAAACCCCTTTTGATCCATGAAAATTATGTATAAATTCCATGGTTATTCAGACTTAATGAAGATATTCAGTTTTTCTTACACACAAAGATCTCAATAAATGGAGTTCTCTTCAGCCTGACTTAAAAGAACAGTTACAAAAAAATTCATTGTAAAATGTAATATTTGTTTCCCTTGCCTTAATATTGCTTTGTAACCTCACTTTAGGAGAAAGTATTATTTCTACTTTATAGATAAAGCATGAAATTTGTGATAGTTTAGTACAGAGAAGAAAACATGGATACCTTTATACTATGGCACTGTATGATTGTCAGTATCCTCACATGTGCAAGCAAGTAAGCTTAGTTAGTGTGCTTAGGAGAATTAAGTTCCTGCTGCTACTTTTCCTGAAATATGCTACTTTGAGTTGCATGTATAAGAAGCTTCGATTTGCAGATCAACCCTAGCAATTCAGAACATCAACCTTTTGGGACTTTGGTGTCAATTGTTCTGAAATCACTCTTCTCTCCAGCAGTGAATTTCATGTGTGCTACATAGCCTTATGTATACCTTGTCATTCAATCTCTGCAAATTAGTTGGGAAAAAAAGTCCAATTTTATTTTTATGATATAGTAGCAGAAAATAGAAAAATGTACTTTTTAAAAATACTTTTAGGTGTCGTTTTGATGGCATTACACTAAAGGACTGAATATAAACAGTCTCTTACAATTATAGATATGTACCTTGGCTAAAATAATAAAAATAAATTAGTATTTACTATTGATAGTGTTTTGGAATAGTCTGACACCTTCACTTGATTTATTAGAAAACGTTTGAGTAACTTATTTTTTTTTTTTTTTTTTTTTTTTTTTTTTTTTTTTTTTTTTTTTTTTTTTTTTTTTTTTTTTTTTTTTTTTTTTTT
>NW_016107417.1:4486854-4539961 GCF_001604975.1 Cebus imitator | reverse complement strand
AGAGACGGGGTTTCACCATGTTGACCAGGATGGTCTCGATCTCTTGACCTTGTGATCCACCCGCCTTGGCCTCCCAAAGTGCTGGGATTACAGGCTTGAGCCACCGCGCCCGGCCTGAGTAACTTATTTGTATAGCTAATTGTAGACTCATCTAAGAACTGCAAATACATATATTCTGGGCCTGGTGTGGTGGCTCATGCTTGTAATCTCAGCACTTTGGGAGGCCAAGGCAGGTGGATCATCTGAGATCAGGAGTTTGAGACCAGCCTGACCAACATGGTTTTATCTAGCTTTTCATTTCTACTAAAAATACAATTAGTTGGGCGTGGTGGTGCATGCCTGTAATCCCAGCTACTCTGGAGGCTGAGGCAGGAGAATCACTTGCACCCGGGAGGCAGAGGTTGCAGTGAGCTGAGATCGCACCATTGTGCTGCAACCTGGGCAACAAGAGCAAAACTCCTTCTCAAAGAAAAAAAAGTGCTCTTTGAGATTCAAACCTTTATCTTAAGCTATGTTTAGTTAAATGTCATTCATGTGAATCTGAGCCTGTGTCTGAACTGAATGAACAAACTTAATGTTTTTTACAGCTGTGGAAAATCTAAAAGCCGTTATGATTTACAGCATATAAGCTCTGGTTTTGGCATTAAATATACCTTCTCTTTGAATCTTTGATTTACCAATTTTTGATAATTTACATAATAGAGGTTAAATAAATTTGCCTTTTTTCTGGAAAATGTAACACCACTTCTCATTTATATGAATGAAATGTTAATATGAGGGTACGCTTTCTCAGAGTAGCATATATTGATTTTTATAGCAATTATAATTTTATATTTATGATTTCTATATTTCCCCATAAGCTGTGAGTGACAGAAATCTTCTGTCTTTGTTTTCATCATTATTCTTACTTACTGTCTTGCACAGGCATAATGCATAGTAGGCCCTCAAAAGATTATCTATTAAATCAATAAAAACATGCAAATGGCTTAGTGCAGTATCTGACATGATTTATATTGCTTATTATTAAAGATCTTTATTCACTGTAAAATGCTTCATAGCCAACAGTATTTTAAAACTTGGCCTTTGAGATTATACATGACAGTACTTACACTATGAGAACAAATTCCTCTTATTTTTAATATTTCAACTGATTTAAAGTGAATGATGGAATAAAAAATGTGATTCATCTAAAAGCTGATTTACTAGATTTTTAGCTTTAGTCCCCAAACAGATTAATTTCCTCTCTATTTGAATTACAGTTATTTTTAAAAGAGTGTTACTAACAAGATACTGAAAGATCATTAGCCATAGTGATTCTAGAAGTCTAAACCATAATAAATGAGATCAGTTGAATGTCATATGCTCTTTTTGATAAGGCAATTTAAAATTATTGCAAACATAGTGATAATTAATTTTACCTCCTGAGATTATAAACTCATATTCTATACTAAGGACTGAAATCAAATCTGATATTTTATAGCAAAATGCCAAGTGGCATTTGTTGTTTTATAAGTGTTACCTGAAATGAGGTACTTTAAACAGCATAAAGATAAAAGGGCAATGCCAAAAAGATGATTTATTTCCCAATTGTTCATTCCTTTCCAATCAGCAAACAACAAAGCTGCACTCTGAGAAAATTTACTATATATGACACAAGAGAAGAAACTTGTACTTCACCATAATCTATTTTCTTTCTTAATATCAACACTTCATTTCCTTTAAGAATTCAAGCAAATTCTGAAATTTTTAATGTCTGGTCATTCTGCACATCTCTGGAGTTTAGCGTTATGCCTAGTACATAGGATATAAAGAAGAAATATCCATGGAAGGACTAAGCTTAGGGCTTCTATATTTCAAATACATTTTATCAAAAAGTAAGTAGTCTAACAAATCATGAGTATGCAAATATTGCTTAACAAACTTCTAACATATGGTAAGTATTACATGCCTTTCAGTGCTCTTATTTGTTTAAAATTAATATTAAGTAGTGTTTCTATTGCAGTAATATGAAACTAATGTCATCAATCTGAATCAATCTCTGATTTATACATAACAAAAATCTGTTCCTTTTTAAGAGAAAGATTCCTTTGGATCTGCTCTGCCTAGATAATTCTTATTTTATGAAGAAATTACAAACTGTAGCAACTTGGTCTTATCACTCAGATAGTTGATGGCAGAACTCAATATCCAAGTTTCTTTACTTTGAATCTAATGTTTTTTTTTTTTTTCAGCAAAACAAAGATACTACTAATTAGCAACCCAACTCAAGTTGCTTTATCAAGACAAATTATTTACTTGAAGTGAGATGTTCTATTTTAAATAAGTCCACAATTATCAATGAGATATAAAAATATACCAATGAGATACATAAACTTGTTTTTAAAATTAATATTAATATGCTCTTCTGACAAAAATGTTTTCTGTTGATAGGAATTTACTGAAATTATCAAAAGATTTTGTGTCAGAATACAATCACAAATTTGATTTGATTCATTAATTATATAATTTTCTTTCCTACTTAACCTAATGAATATGTAATCTGTTAGTCAAATAACTCATATATATATATGAATATAAACATTTGAATCATTTTTTTTCTTAATATGCATTAGGATATCACAACTGTAATTAATTCTTTTGGATTTTTACTCAATTATTAATTATTGAAATTTGAATTTCTTAAGTGTTTTCTAAATGTTAGATAAATTCAAACAAAGCACAGGACAAGTTTAAGAAAATGTTAAAGTTGTAATTCCAAAGCTTTTCCATTTCAGTTTCCTTACATATGTTTTTGTAATATGAATTTTTACTCTTTATCTGTTTGTTGTGTTAATTTTATCTTCCCACTGGACAACAAACTGTCAAAATCACTGATTTATTAATTTTGCTTAAAATTACAGCTTAGATGAATTGTCCAGGCATATGGTAGTTCTCTCATCATGTATTCATTTTGTTCAGAATGTTTTCCTTCTGAACTTAAAAGCTGGCCCAGTTATAATGAAGTGTTTGGAGAATCACAAATTGAAAATACAACTAGAGACATTTTTTATGTTCTCATTGTCTCACTAGGGCTATTACTTTGCCCAGTGTTACTGAGTTTAGGAAAATCATGCAGTACAGCAATATGTTTTAACTTTAAAGCCTGAGGTACTTATTTACAGTGATAAATATCTGCCCACAATGTTGACTTCTCTCTGTTTTTAAGAAATGTTACCAAATCAGTCTAGGGTCTCGTCCCATCACCCCATTAACTCTCCTTTTATTTCCACCTTTTTTGCCTAAGTTCACAGTATAATGGCAATCCCTTCCTATTTTCTACATCAGAGGGAACCTAAAGATAGAAACAGCGACTGCAGACTATTAATATATCTGTAAATAAATGGAAATGAGACTTCATTATTTTCTAACAAAATATATTTAACTGTTTATTAGTAAGGACAAGACTTGATAATCATTTGTGCTCTTTATATTTTAAAAAAAATGGCTTGTTGAATTTGTTGGATGTGTTGTTTGTGTTGTGGCCTAGGAAAATATTGCCCATGAATAATACTAAAGCAGCTTAGATGATATAGCTTACAAGCTCATTTACAAATGTAATGATAAAACTCACAGACAATATCCAGTTGGCCCTTGAACAACATGGGTTTGAATTGTGCAGTCCATTCATATGAGGATTTTTTTCAGTAAATATACTGGATATTTTTTTGGAGATTTGTGATAACTTGAAAAAAACTCAAAGATGAATTATGTAACCCAGAAATTTAAAAAAACACAGAATGTTATGAATATATATAATACATGTAGATACTAGTTTATTTTATCATTTATTTCTGTAAAATATACACACATTATTATAGACAGTAAAAATTTATCAAAATTTATATTTTATATATACTTAGACTCTATATGGCATCATTTGCAGTCAAAAACAATATGAACAAATGTAAAAATTTACCTTTAAATTATAACTGCATGAAATTAGCTGTAGCATATACTGTACTACTGTAATAATTTTATAGCCACTTCCTGTTGCTATTTCAGTGAGTGCAAGCGTTGTGAGTATCCACTTAAAACACCATGTGGCAATAAGCATCACATGAGCAGTCATCACCAAGAAATTGTGCTGTAGTAAAAAGTAATCCCTTGCACAAAACACATATTTTTCATTGTGTTTAGTGGAATCCCAAAACTCTTAAATAACACCAATGGAACTCATCCAAAGTACCACTAGTGGTGCTGGAAATGCTCCCAAGAAATAGACAAAAGTCATGACATTATAATAAAAATGGAATTGTTTGATAGATATCATAGATTGAAGTCCGCAGATGCCATTGCCTGCTGTTTCCAACTGATGATTCGACTTGAAAACAAATGATATAAACTTATTGTATGCTTAAATACAGTACAGCAATGTAAATGTATTTTCTCTTCCTTATGATTTTCTTAATAACATTTTATTATCTCTAGCTGATTTTAAGAATACAGCATATAGGCCAAGTGCGATGGCTCACACCTTTAATCCAAGCACTTTGGGAGGATGAGGCAGGTGGATCACGAGGTCAGGGGTTCAAGACCAGCCTGGCCAACATGGTGAAACCCTGTCTCTACTACAGTAAATATACAAAAGTTAGCTGGACGTGGTAGCACATGCCTGTAATCCTAGCTACTAGGAAGGCTAAGGCAGAAGAACTGCTTGAACTGGGATTAGGGAGGTGGAGGCTGCAGTGAGCCAAGATCATGCCACTGCATTCCAGCCTGGGCTACAGAGCGAGACTCCATCTCAAAAAATAAATAAATAAAGGAATAGAACATATAGTACACATTACACAAATATGTGTTTATTACCTGGTTGTGTTATTGGTAAAGCTTTCTGTCAACAGTAGTCTATAACTAGTTAAGTTTTTACTCCCCCTGATAACAACTTTTGGGGAGTAAAAAGTTACATGCAGCTTTTTGACTTCAGGGTTGTGGGAGGAGATTCCATGCCCCTAACCTCTGCATTGTTTAAATGTCAACTGTAAGTCGATCAGTACACGGCTAAATAGAACATTGAGAGCTGGACTCCTTGTTTCCTTGTGGTTCCTTCTTTAGTTTTAACCTCAGTGCCTTTGCCTCAAACTCTGGTATTTTATCCTAAGTTAATTTATTGTATAATTAGCTATTTCTTTATAATTAAAAAGATGAAGTCAGTCCTTCTTCAGTGCTTGTTGATTTATATTTCTCATTGTGTCTTTCCTATCCAAAATTCATACTGTTCACATTCTTAAATATGCTAACTCATGTTAGTTAGCTCTAAAACATGTATGCATTTGCCGAGAGCTGAATTATATTAACATTTGGTTTCCTCTTACGAATGACATAAAACATTTTTACTGTGTCTTTTGAAGTTGTACTACTCCTTTTTCTCCAACATGTTTGGAGAAGATATTACACATTGTAAGATTTATAGACTTCATTATCTCTCCAGTGTTATGTTTTGCACTGAGGAATAATTTTTCTGTTATATTGATCATTTAAAGAGATGCCAAAGATGTTTTGGGAACTTTGAAGTGACTGGAAATCCTTAGGTACATAGCTATAAGGTCAAAACCCATTTGGGACTTATAGGATGTGGGGGGTGGGGGAGGAGGAGTATCCCGAGAGCTCTTGGCCATAGTCACCCCGACCAGCCTGCCCTACAGCTCGTGCTTTCCAGTCATTGTTATCATCACTGGAAGGCCTTTCTCACCCTCCACATTGGGGAGCAGCCCTCTAGTCTGTTTTCAGCAAAGAGCAGAGGTCCTTTTTATCCATGCTAGGAAAACCCCCTAGCTTTTAAATCTGATAATAATTCTTGTTGTGGCAATTGTGAGACTGCCATTTCAAAATAAAACTACATTTTCTCTTTTTATTCTCCCTGCCTCCATGAAATTCTTTTAATTAAATCTACAGTGTTTTAAATGTATGCTACCTGCTGAGAAAAGCTCAAAAACAACCATAACAGCTCTTTTGGTCACTGAGTAATTATTTAGATTCCTGTCATCCCTGCCACCAAAACATATACTATATATATTACTCATGTTAGCAGGCGTGCGCGCGCAAGCGCGCGCGCACACACACACACACACACACACACACACACACACAGAGTTTCTCTCATATAGTTAATGTTATTATTGGTTCGGAGAAAAACCGCTAATGGAATGAATTAAGCTCTAGATAATCTCCTCTCTCTCTCTCTCTCTCTCTCTCTCATCATTTTAAATATTATGCAGTCATAAAGAGATTTAAGTAATTTGTTCAAGATCCTGTAAGTGTTAGAGTCTAAATCTGTACTCAGATCTGTCAGTTGCTAAGGTCCATGGTGATTTTACCACAGCACTCAAACTTTGTACTTTAAGAGAGGGCAGTAGCTTGATGCCTGTCAGATTCCCTAGAAGTGAAAATTGAGCAGCGTTTTACTATTCACAAAGTGTCGTCGTTGATCTGCTCTCAACTGGGCCTCTCAATAGCAGTAGGAGATGGTTTTGTTTTTGTTTTTTGTTTTTTGTTTTTTTGTTTTAATTTTTTACTTTAAACAAAGGGGAAACTGTGGCCTATAGAGTTATGGGCTGAGAGACAGAAATCTCAGATTCAGTCAGGGGATTTGGAAGTGATATATAAAATGTCCTTGCATTTTCTGTAAAAGCAATAACAACTGAGGGATTTATTTTTGAGAAACCCTGTTATCACAGGATGTGTTAATTTGCAGATGACAGGACAAGAGACTCTAGGTTATGACCATGAGGTGGTTGTCTTACCTGCACTGGATTTATTTATTTTATGCCTTCAACTCATGGGGGTAGGACTAAACTATGAACAACCCGTGAACAACATAGAGGTTGAATTTGCTTTGTCCTTCTCATTCATCACTTTCATTTTTCAGTGCTTTCTTCATAAATCCTTCTATATTGTGCATGTAAGGGAGGTCCTCTTGCTTCTACTGTGCTAAGAGCACACTCTATTCCCCTGCCTTATGATTAGATCTGTTTTTCTAGCTGAATCCCATTCTGCATTCCTCATAAAATAAACTTGCCCATCATGACAAATATTGATTGGTTAGCCAGCCCCATAACAGAGTTGCACATTTGAAAGAATTTCCTAAGAAAAAGCCTTATTCAAAATGCCTTGTTCAAAAAGCCTTATTTATAATCATTATAAGTAACATTTCACTTATCATGAGGAACTTGTACTATTAGGCACTATGGTAAACACTGTCTTGTTTAATCTTCAAAAAATCTCCCTGAATTAGGTGTGATTTCCATGAATTCTTTTTATACATGAATTCTCTGATGTTTAAAGAGGTTAGCGTTGCCTAAAGCCATGTAGAAAGTGGTGAAGTGAGTGCTAAAAGAGTGATTTATTGAAGTACCATCTCACTATAAGTTCAAATATAGACTTCTGCTCTAGGCTTTGTGGCAGACATTATATGATGAGATGGTACTTCATTCATCACATATAAGCCCATTACAGCTTTGTACTGTCAACTTTAATTCATGTTCATTTCATTTCATGGGGATCTAATGTTGGTTTCTACTCCTTTTCTTCAAACTGCAAACATTATTTACATTTGGTACTGAGTACATGTGTTTAAGGTATACAGCCAGTACAGAAACATTACATCATCAAGTATCAGCACACACATGGTACAGGGCTAAAGCAATGCACGTAACTAGAGATGGTGACAGTATTCACCAACTGGAGCTCTAAATAACCCTGAACCTCAAAGGGAAAAAATAATCATCCTATAAAGGCAATCTGGCCTGCTCCATGTTCGTCAACCAAAATAACTGTGTTCTGTGTCTACAAGTGCTTGTCTTTCATTCCTACACATACTCCAGCTTGAAAGATCAACTAACACATGAAAAGTATAGAAATTAGAGTAAATCAAATTGCCACAAAGTAGTAATGCCAGGCTTGAACTTCTGCTTCTGGAGATATTGATAAAAGATTTCTGCCTTGCTAGTCTTCTGCTGACAGAGTATAAAAGTAAAAGAACAAATTGTGCTGCATATCTGAGAAATTACATAAGCAAAGCCGTTCGAAAGCTGTATGTCTCTACAACATCCCCTAACAAGACATTCATAATCGACAAACTACTGCAAAGCCCATTGACATCTGTGATCTTTGGAAGCTGCCTGCTCTATGACAACAGATAGGAGCTACTCTTCTCTCAATTCTTTTAGGCAGTGTCTTTTTGAAACACTCTCTGCCCTAAATTATTCCAGATATCAGCCAAGTGGCAGGGACAGCCGGCTTTGGATTCGCTGCCCAGAGCCTTGGAAAAGCACACTTATTTCAGACTGTCACTGAAACTGCATTATCTGAATTACAGACTACCAGTACTCTCTGCTTTATCACACTTTGTTATATTTTTCTGTGGACCCATCAGCCTATCAACCTTGTTTTTCTGGTTCTGACAATCAAGCTATGGCCAGAAGAGAAATATACACTGGGATTCTGCTTTTTAGGGGAAAATCCCAGCCCTAACAGGCTAGCTGTTTCTCACCCTTGAGGTCTAGCTATGCCACATTTAAAATGGTTTCTGTTGATGCCGCCATTCTTATTTAGGCAAGTAGTTTCTGTTGCACCACAGCTTACAAAGGTTTCTGGGTGCAGTGCACTCTTCTAAAATTTATTGATATAGGCTGGCATCAAATGAAAAGCTAAGCTCAGCCTCTGTGACCCTTGGAACAAGTCTGTATTGCAAATAGCCACAAAACTTCAAGCCAGGATTTGGCTTGACAACCCGCTGACACTTCTCAGATGTAGAATATCTGTCAGGCTCTCTTTGCTGGGACTGAGTAAATAGTGAAAAATAAAGGAGACTTGTCACTTGATTTTTCAGGCATTTGTCTCTAACTCTTCAGTATATTTGTAAGATTATTACTTTTGTTGTGTTCACTGCTTCCTTGTTCAGTATTTCAGCCTGAAAGTATTCAAAAAATATTTCAAGCTATAGATTAAAGTGACCAGACGTGCTTTACAATAAAAAGAAAAAAGGAGAGAAAAAGTGACTATAAGATTTCTGATTTTGACTGCAACACAAAGTAAAAATAATAAATTATCAAAAGCTTAGAAGTAAGATTGAAAAATCAAATTGCATGTATTTAGCAGGTTTGTTTTACATTCCAGAGTTATGCCTCAATATGCATTTTGCAATTCAGATAAAACTATTTTTTGATCCAGTTAACTTGTCTGAAGGACATTACGCATAAGATCAATAGCAATCTTGTAAATTCTGGTGTCTTAAGTAATGCAGTATACTCTGGTCCAGATAGGATGCTATTTACCCAATATATGACCCCATCTGTGATAGAAGAGTCTCTCCTTAAATTTTTTACATGTGTAAGCAATCATTTGCCATAACTCTCCTAAGCATTTGAGGGAAAGTTTATTTTAAAATGTCAAAAGCCAAAATGAAAACGAAACAAAGCAAAAATGGGAGATAAGCTTTTTACTTTCTCTGAATTTAGAGCACATTAAAAATAGCAAAAAACATGTGCATGATATCTTGTAATGAGTATTGACTCATTTTATGGTGTATGTGTGTGTTTGCACACATGTATGTGAGTTCACACGTGTTCACGTGTGTACAAATTTTTGCATTCTGTTATCTAAGCTTAAAGTTTTTCAAGCACTGCCATCTGCTTTCCATGCATGTTGGAATAGCACTATACTGGACACTATTTCAGCACTTGACAAGAATCAGAAGACCTGAATTTATTTTCCTGTTCCTGCTACTCAGTTTTTTTTTTTTTTTTTGATCTTGGTCATGTCATTATATTCCTTTTAAGCAAGTTTCATTCATTTTTATTGACATATTATAAATAATTATTTCTTCTCCTCACCTCTTTCCCCTAGAATTCAAATTTAGATTACATAATGATATTTCTTAGCATTTAAATTTATGCTGTGAAATATGCTTATATGCATTACTCAGTCAGACAGCCATAAGAGATATTCGTTGCCTTCTATCATAAGTGACGTTATCAGCAAACATATCCTGCTTACCACATTCTTTCTCCCGTGCATTCAAATTTGTTTCTCGATGTATTGTGTTTATGTTTTTATTCCATACTGTACCTGCATCCTGTTGTGTTTCACTGCCCTGGACTCAGTTGATAAATGTTTCTGGATTTGTGAACTTGTTTGCTTTCAGGCTACAGTACCCCTAGCAAGCACGTTTAACATATACAAAGTTAGGGTGTTGTTCAGCCTGTAAAGCCCAAGCGTATTGATACGGTGGTTGTTCTTAAGCCCTCTCAGTCATATGTGAGGAACATACCCAGAAAAACACCTAAAGATATGTAGCTTGTGGCTGTATTATTTCCCTCTCATCTTGAGTTTTGGGGTTTCGCAGATGCTGCTGAGGTATAAGAACAGCAGAGAGTGCTTGTTACCCATGGCTACCATGCCAGGCCCATAAGCCTGCAGGTGACATGTGTGCAAATAGGGAGCTCATTGGTCTCTACAGGCCAGCGATGCCATCATTGGTATTTTTGACACTGGCTTCCATAGCAGCTGTTTGGGTTGCCTCATGATGCAATTCAGTTGCTTAAGAGAGTTAAAGCCCTACGGGGCAAAGTTTGGCCAATAGGGTAGAGTAACTAACAGATCAATTTTTCTCTCTAACTTCAGGACAAGTAGTTCAGGGATAGGATGCCTTCATAAGGCCTCTAGGAAGGTATCCTTAAAGAAAAGCTCTAAGGAATGCTTCACAGTGCTTTAGCCAGTAGCTAAAGCCTCAGCTCATTTTTTTCAAATTCTCTTGTTTTGCTGTTTTGCCCATGAATACTTATTATTATTTTTTTTTTTTGGCATTGAAATTTCCTTTCATTGAGGTTACCGCTTTATTATAATTTTGTTTTCTTTCTTCATGGCTACATGCTGATAACTTTATTCCAATGGAAACTTTATGGAAAAATGTCCCTCTTAAGTTTATTGTACTTTTTCCACATCTTTGATTGCATTAACATACCTTTTGGGTCAGTTTATTTTTATTTATACTGAATTAAAAAGTTGGAATTTTGGCCCATTTGTAGGGGGTTGTGAGATGGGGTAGGAATGTTAGTCTTCTAGGTTTTTTCATCTTGAAAGTTCTTTCTTCTTTCTGGTCAGGACAGAGAAAATTGCTTCCTGCAAAAATTGTGAGTCTGTATAATTTTTGTGTGCAGCTTTTTCTCTTCTGCATCTCTGAAAACTGGTTTAGTATGACTTCTAAAAAAACAGCTTGTAACCTCACTTCCATGCTCTGGTGTTAAAGGAGACATGTGTTTGCATGTGAGGGCGAGTCTCTCACTTTCCATGGGGATGCAGGCAGTTGTTATAAACTTCATTCCTTTCAGAGCTTTGCCACTCTTTTTGCTTCTTTCTTTATTCTCACTGGCATGGTTTCTGTCTGTATTTAGCTTCCTTCATTTGCAATGTTTTAATCATATCTAAACACATGTTTATAATTTGCCTTTATGGATTGGCTAATTCATAGTAGGTGTTTCTCAGTCTTACATAAAATGACAGAGTATATAAGAACAGCAGAGAGTGCTTGTTACTCATGGCTACCATGCCAGGCCCATAAGCCTGCAGGTGACATGTGTGCAAATAGGGAGTTTATTGGTCTCTACAGGCCAGGGATGCCATCATTGGTATTTTCGACGCTGGCTTCCATAGCAGCTGTTTGGGTTGCCTCATGATGCAATTCAGATGCTTAAGAGAGTTGAAGCCCTACGGGGCAAAGTTTGGCTAATAGGATAGAGAAACAAACAGATCAATTTTTCTCTGTTATATGTATAATAGGAATTTTTGTTCAAGAATAATAATCCATGTTTTAACAACCATATGGTTTTAAGCTTTATTTTTTCAAATAAAAATATATAAATCGAAATCTGTGTATATATACATGCACACATATGCATAGCACAATATCTTGTGTATAAGTGGTATATGCTCAATGAATATGGAAGAAACTAAGGTGTTAAAAAATTTAATTACTTGTTTTCTTCACCACTGGCTTCTCGGAGTTTAACACAACACTCTGATAAAGTATGAAATCAGTATTTGCTGCCTGACTTAAATGAATGACTCTTTTAGTTATGATAAAATAATGATAGTCTATACTATTTTTGCTTGGGGAATTAGCAGTCTTTGTGGTAGAATAATTCATCCTGGATTAGGAGCTTTAGGGAAACAGATAATGTCTGGTGAAAAAGGCTGTTCAAGCAGAGATATTTCATGAATTCTCAGTTATACTGATGCATATCTATACCTCTAAAAAACTAAAGCAGAAAATAAAGGTGTGCCATAAGAAATGAGCAGAAAAAAAAAAAAAAAAAAGGTGACTAAAATTGTATTGTTCTTTATAAATGAACAATAGGGAAGTAACTTGCATATTTTCACATAAATGAAGAGAATTGATATATTTTTGTATGTTAGAATTTTATAGGAGAAAATTATAGTGTAATTTATCTGCACATTTTCTACATTATTTGTTTCTTTTAATTAGAATTTTATAATTACTGAGGTGAGCTGCTCAAAGTAGTATTTTTGTTTCCAAAAAACAAACAAACTCATATATTTACTGTTAGAATTCTGGTGCATCTGTTAGCATTTATTTCTTCATTACTAATTGTTTTTATAGTTTTCCACAGAAGGTATCTATTGGATTAAAATTAGTCCTTTATGCATGCAAATCTAAACATATCCTCCTAAATGGGTTTTATGCTTCTAGTTATGCAGAGCATTTTCTTCATTTTTATTGGCATTATCTTATGTTAGATGATCTTAGTATCAGAGATACTCTATAAGAAAAAATATGTTGACACCTTTTCAATTACCATTCTGTGTGTGTGTGTGTTTGTACAAGTACAGACATGTATTCTATAGTAAGGCATCAGAATTTCAAACATCATTGTATGAAAATGATCATGGAATTATTTCCCAAGTCATGAAGGGCACAGGATAATTCTCTTCTCTTTGGGGGAAGAATATGTCCTTATTAACCTCCTTTTCCTTAACCATCAGGTATTTCAATTAAGCAGTAAGTTGAGTCTCCCACTCTATTCTGTGTTATCTATTTTCCTCAGATATGATAAATCATTTATGTAAGAATTACTGAGGTGCTTGCTAAAATGTCTCTTCTGAGCCTCTCTCCAAATGAACAATTGCCAACTCCAAGATGAATCAGGTATTGAAATCAACAGACATAAACTTTAAAACAGCTTTAACCATATTCTGTGAAGTAAGCGTAAAAATTTTTGAAATGAAGGAAAATATACATTTTCTTCAGAGAAGTAGAAATAGAGATGCACATGGAAGCTTTATAACTGGAAAACACAGGATCTGAAATAAAAATTTACACAGAATGGGTTTAGTAGCAAAATGACAATAATATAAAAGAATCAGTGAACTTCATAATATATCAATACATCTAACCCAAGCTGAAGAACAGGGAGAAAAAGTGAATTAAAACGAACAGAGTCTAAGTGTCCTCTGAGATAAAAAAAAAAAAAAAAAAAAAAAAAAAAAAAGGTTGAAAAATAAGATGAATAACTTCCCCAATTGGGTAAAAGACATATAAGTTTACAGATTCAAGATTAATGAACACTAATCAGTATTCAAAACCACTTCCAGATATATTGTGTACATGCTACAAGTCAAAGTAATAAAATCTTACAAGTAACAAAAAAAAAGAAGAAAAAAAGGCACACATTACATATATTAAATTAACAATTCAAATGACTGAATTTTTTTTTATCAAAAATTGTATACCCATAGTGAAACAACATTTTTAAAGTACTGAACAAAAATAAGTGTCAATCCAGAGTGTCACATGCACCAGAAACATTATGAATAACAGCAAGACAAAGACATTAGAAATAAAGAAGAATAAAATAATATAGATAGTGTAGTTATGTTTCAAGAAAGGTTGGAGGAGTTGTTCAGGCAGAAGAAATATAAGGGAACACTTCCCTTATGCAAAAAAAAAAAAAAAAGTGAAACTTTGCAAGTGAAGAAAGAACATCAGAATGTTACTATCCAGAAACTATGAAAAATTAATTTTTCACTTAAATTTTTTAAATAGGCCAAGTGCAGTCAGTGGCTCACTCCTGTAATCCCAGCATTTTGGGAGACCAAAGCAAGTAGATCACCTGAGGTCAGGAGTTCAAGACCAGCCTGACCAACATGATGGGAAACCCCATCTCTACTAAAAATGCAAAAAAAAAAAAAAAAAAAAAGCCAGGCATGGTGGCACATGTCTGCAATCCCAGCTACTTGGGGGACTGAGGCTGGAGAATGCTTGAGCCCAGGAGGCAGAGCCTACAGTGAGCTGAGATCACATCACAGTGGGACTGTTCCCCTTCACTGATTCTGTGAGTCTGGGATGGATTTGTTATTTGCTTTCAATGGTACAAAGTGGCAGAAGTGACAAGGTGAGTTCTGGATCCCAGCCTTCAATATAAAATGCACATGCAAGTGGTTTTCCACTTTTCTTTAAGGCCTTAACCCTCAAAGTGTCTAAAACGGCAATCTCAACTGGAAAGATCCATTTAGGTCATCTCTGAATGGCAGGTGGTCTAATGTAAAAACTAAAGAATCTCTGAACACTGAGGTAAAGCAGATTATAAGCTAATATTTAAGAAGTAATTCAGAAAGATATTTCAAATTTTATCAATATTAAGCTGGATATAGTTTATCTTTTATTCGTCTATTCAGGATATAATTTTGGATGTAAGGAGTTACCTTCTTTCTATAGGATATACATTAGAAGTAATTTTGGAGCTTTGATTGTATTAGAATAATAGAGAAAAAAATGGCTAATAATCAAGACTTCTGACTTCCACATGAATTTGTGAGATCGTTTCTCTACAGGAAAAAGTGACCTCCTTCTAATCATTTACTCTAGAGCCATATTCTGTTCCCTCAGAGAGTTGGGGAAGGCGTATATCAGGTTACAGTCCAGTGTATATCATGTGTTATACCATATTTCCAATTACTCCACTTCTCCAGGGAGGCTCAAACACTTGAAACAACATGACTAACAGGACAATAGTTGAAGCTGTGGAGGGCTGAAGGGATTCTTGATAGTTGAAAAGGAGCAGAGAAAGAGTGTTGTGGAATAAGATGCCTGGTTAAGAGGACTCGACTTAAAACACACCAGTTTGAAGAATGAGGAGGACAACATAACAGCAATTATTAGGTTAGAACAAAGAGAAATTCGCTGAGAGAAAGGAGATCTCTCAAAACCTTTATGAGAAATTCTTCACCAGGAAAAGAAATTTGTTTTGAGTTAGAAGTAAAAAAAAAATGTTTTAAAGTGAGATATGCTGATTCTTTTTTCTGATTTAAACCTATTATGGCTAGTGGGAAAAGCACGTAATAAGGAAAGCTGCAAAATCTAGGGAAATGATAAGAACTTACATGGGTCCACAGCACAGTTGTTTCAGGCAATTTTTTTGCTACTTGTTCATCCACCAATATTCTGAAAGGTGATATGATTCATCTTTGAAAAGAAGTTCGTGTGAATCTTGTTTTACAATCTCATTCTTTTCTTGTAATCTGTGAATTTGCCATTTCATCTAACACCATTGTTGTTTTGAATAGGGGAAATAGCAAAAGCTTCTAGAGTTGGAATGGTGGAATGGTAGAATGGTAACAAATGGAGAATCTCAGCAAGAACTCTTGCTTTTGTAAGAACTTGGACTATTAAAATATAATGGTTTATTTAAGTGAGTGTGAGGCCTGAAATAGAAGTCTGACTTTAGAGACTGGAGAAAAACAGAAGAGGTCGCTTGTGTTAGTCATTCACAGTCCTGATGGAAGACAGACAGCATAATCAAATCTAAAAATTAGCATTTAATAAAGGAGTTACTTGTGAAGATATTATAAGATTAATGAGAACTATTATTATCTAAATTATTTGGAGCTGTAACCACCCTTTGGCTTGAGAAACAAATGGGGGGAACAGTCATTGAGACCCAGAAAGAGAAGCTGTAGCTGTCTTACATGCACTCCTCACTGAAAGGAGCTGGAGTGCAGTGAGACATGGCCATACCATGATGATCCTGCAGGGAGAGAGGGGGTAGAAATAAATATTTTCCAATTCTTCTATTGGGGCCCAGAAAACAGTGTTCCCAAAATATGGTGCTTTGGCATGCTGCAAGGACATCTCGACCTCTTCCCATCCCCACCGACAACAGAGGGTGAAATTTTATGTGAATATTTCCTTAGCTGCCTTAAGTCCAGACTGCCAAAGAGAACAGTTTCCTTCTATCCCCTTGCTGAAATGTCATATTATCTATCACATCAAAGACAGTAATGCAATCACATTCAGAAGAACTTTGTTCAAATTCCAAAGATAATCATTTACAAGCTAATTCCTGTCCTCTGAGTTTATTAATTACCCCTACAAATTGCCTCCTACCTCTTAAAATTGCTACAATCCCCCTTTCCTCTGTAAAAAAGGGTATATAAACATCTGGACCTCAGCAGGTTAATTAGTAATCATTCTCTTGTGATTCCCTTTTGCTTATACACATTGAATAAATTTGTATGTTTTAAATTTGTCCTATTAATCTGCCTACTGTCAGTTTATTATCAGTGAACCTTTAAAGGGCAGAGGGGAAGCTTTCTCTGATCCCTACACTAACATCTCTTGACAATGCTTCCCATTCGTTAAACAAAATTGGAAACCAGAAGTCAAGAGAGCTCCTTCATGTAGTCCACAGAATTAGCTCCACATAACACAGAGAATAATGGTGAAGTGATCAAGTGGATCTTGAGGGACAACAGAAAAGACACAGAACATATAAACCAAATGTCTAAGGATATACAGTCATGATATGCTGTTGTTGAAGAATTCTTTTTCTGTGATAGGTGCTTTTATAGGTGTTGAGAACACGAAGGTGGAAAAGTAAATCATAGACCCTACCTTCCAGCATGTATTTAATATAATGTGTCCATGTATATATGTGTGTTCACACTTGTATCATTTACCCCAATAATATACATGCATGTAGCCAGATAAAATCTTGAAATATGTACTTTTTTCATTCTCACTCATGATTAACAAATCTTCCCCTGGTAGACAGAAAAATTTATAATCCCTGAAGGCAGATTAGAAATGTTACAGCAGGAATACCAGGAGGAAGCTAATACGTGCTTTGCTTTTGTTTAATTTGTTTTTTAAAAAAATTTTTAAGCAAGGCATTGAAATCAAAAGGGGAAGATACTGAGGGGAAAGGAGATTTCAGACAACATCATAACAAGATAGGTATGCAAAAAAATGGGAGATGAAACAACTTGGCCCTTCCCATTACTCCCAAAAATAGGTTCCCAGGGCTGTAAAGAGAGTGATATGATGGTAGATCCTGACCAATAAAAAGAGATGGAAGGAGTAGATAGAAATAAATATGTTGAGCTTATGCCTGCCAGCACTTTGGGAGGCTGAAGTGGGTGGATCATGAGGTCAAGAGATTAAGACCCATCCTGGCCAACATGGTGAAACCCTGTGTCTTCTAAAAATACAAAAATTAACAGGGTGTGGTGGTATGCACCTGTAGTCTCAGCTACTCAGGAGGCTGAGGCAGGAGAATCACTTGAACCCGGGAGGCGGAGGTTGCAGTGAGCCAAGGTAGAGCCACTGCACTCCAGCCTGATGACAGAGCAAGACTTCGTCTCAAAAAATAAAAAAATAAATAAATATAAATAAATAAATACATATGTTGAGACAACTGAGCACATTTTGGTCACTGTCAGGATTCTTCCCTTATACTGAGCATGACTGTAGACCGTGTTTTATAATTCAAGTGAAATGTAACATCCTCCATGCGAGTACGCAGAAGCTAGTTATATAGTTGCTGGGTGAAGATTTTAGTAGCTCCTATATTCTTGCTGCCTATGGGGCCTGATTATTGCCTGGCAGAAAAAAAAATTCTGTATTTCTTTGAAATTTTGCTCAGCACTCTTCAACTCTCCTTTATGTCAGCAGTCCAGAAATTTTCCAAAACATCAGTTACAGTTCTTAAAACACTCATAGAATGAACAGTAATAATATAATGTTTAATTTTACGTATTACTTTGACTTGGCTAAGGGATGCCCACAAAGCTGGTAAAACATTATTTCAAGGCATGTCTACAAAAGTGTTTCTGGAAGAGAATAACATATGAATTGGTCAATAGAGTAAAAAAGATCTGCCCTTCCTACCAAGACGCGCAGGAATCCTTGGTCCTTAGTTTTACATGAAAGAAATAATTCTGAAAACGGACTAATTTAGCTTTTAAAAAAAAGGAGAGAGAGCTCCTTGAAGGAAAATGGAGGACAGACAGTTTTACTTAGAAAGCACACTCTGAAAACATAAGTGGGCTGCTGAAAAGGAGTGAGCCAGAGGCACCTCGCATTGGATTTCTGTGATACCGAATTTTTTTCATGAAGTTCCCACCTCTGTCTTAAAGTCTCTGCCTTTTTTATTTGTCTAGTTTTTCTGCTCCTGCTTTAAGTCCCCATGTTCTCTCCTCCTAGTTCCCACCACAAGCTTGTGGTATGCTCCCTTAGTATTGGTGCACATGCATGGGCCTGGTGTTGGATCAAATCGTGCCTGCATATTTCTTAGGATTTTTCTCCTTTGCCCCCTCCTCGAATCAGCATGCACCTAGTGCCATTCTGACATTGTAACTGCAGAGTGAATGATTACTGGGCATCTTAATGGGCATTTCTTCCTGCAAAGGCATTTCTCCTCCTCTCTGCTCATATCTAGTGTGCAGGTTCTGGGTGGTCCCTAGGGTCTGACATTTTCTAGACCTCCTTTCTCTCAGGGGATCCCCACTCCTGCTCATGTCTCACTATCTGCCTACTCTGACAGCCTTACCAATTCAGATAGGTGTGATCCAGTCCACTGAGGGCCTGAACAGAACAAAAGAACAGGAGGAGGCCAAATTTAATCTCTCTAGTTGAACAAGGACATTCATCTTCTCCTGCCCCTTGGCCATCAGTCTTTTGGTTCTGGGGCATTCAAACTCAAACTGAGACTTAACGCTATTAGTTTCCCTGGTTCTTAGACCTTTGGATTTGGGAAATGGAACTGCATCACTGGCTTTCTCAGACCTACATCTTACACACAGCACATCATAGAACTTCTCAGCCTCCATAATCACTCAGCCAACCCTTCTAATAAGTCTCTCTTTGTATATCAATATATAGGTACTGTTGTTTTTTTCTCTGGAGAACCCAGACTAATAAAATATGGAAAAAAAAAAGTTTGAGCTAGATAGTGCAGAAACTCCCCAAGTTGGAGAGGCATGTGAGAAGGTATATGTGAAATAACTGTTGATGCTGAGAACCTGGCATCCTTAGAATTTTGGAAATTGTAATTACATACATAATGTAATTATTAGAACTTGTATGTACTTTTCCTTGCTTTTTAGTTGTCATATTTCTAGAAAACATCTTCATTATTCTCTATATATGCACTGTTGTTTTGATAGTAATTGAAAACGTTACTTTTTATTTTTCAGAATTTCTTAAAAAACAAATAAACAAGGAAATATTCAGTTGTTTTAGTGAAAGGAACGATTTAGAGGTTTTGGAGCCTTCACAACTGAATTTGAATTCTGGCTTTAATAATTGCTACCTTTGCAATTTTAAGTTACTTAACTTTTATGAACTTTAGGGTTTTTATTGTACCTTTCAAATAAGGATAATAATGCCAAATGTGGATGAATATTGGAAACATTAAATGTCTATAGAAATTTCCTAATCCTACCATTACACCATTCTCCCTTAAACTTACCATCACTAATCTGGCAATATTTTCTTGGGTCTTATCAAGTGGTATACGACCCAAGAAGTGGTATAATTGGTATAATTTTCTCTATCCAATTCCAGATGGCCTGAAAATTGATTCTATCATTCCTGTGGGCCTCAGCAAGTTAGAGATTTTAAAGCCTGAAAGAATACAATGCTGTTTACTGCATATCTTGCTGCCTCTTGTCTTAGTTCACATCTTGAAAACAGAAAATGTTGCTCACACCCAATGTGACTTTTTTTTTCCTCTTAAGATCCTTTCCAGACACAAAACTAAAAATCCCAGTTTCTTTTTACTTGCTCTCAGACTAATGATGCTTCATAAACAGCCAGTTTTGGAGAAAGTCAAAGCTTAAAATGAAATCTTATACGTCACCTATCTAATTATGAAAATGTAAATGTAAAATACAGTAAATTGGATACAGTAAATCCCAGATTACTTTAGAAGGTAAATAGAAGGAAATAAAAATAAGAGGTTTATTTTATTGTGAATTTTTCACCAGTATTTTAGATAATTCCACAAATGCTGGAATATGAAACTTAGCCATAACATTATCATGAAAATTGTAAAATTAATGATGTAAAAAATCACCTCATAAACACTGTCATTTAACAATATTCAAACCTAACTTACTGAAAATGACAAAAACACATTAAGCTCTAAGTCAGATTCCAGGAGAACACCATATATTATGTTATTAAATGTTATTGGTTTCCTGAAAGCCTTCTATGAGGCACTTGATCAACATTCTTCAAGAGCATACGAGCCCCTGAAATGCCCTCCCAATTCAATATTCCTGAGAGTATTTTGGACACTGAGGCACAATGTTAAATTCATTACATTGTATAAACTCTTGAATAAAGAATGCATATTATCTAGTTAATTTTTTTACTGAGAAGCCTAATATTAGAAGTAAACAAAGAAGGAAATGATAATTCTAAATATACTATACATAAGATATTTAAATAAGAATAGCCTCTTAATTAATTATGTAAATTATTTTAAAGAAAAAAATACAGGAAGAACCTATCCTCAGCTATTTAATATACAGTTATTTTTGAAATAATTTATGTAGTATTTTTAAATTGATAGATAACAATGTATATATTTATGGGTAGAACACAATGTTTTGGTATGTATACATTGTGGAATGGCTAAATCAAGCTAATTCACATATAAATACCTCACATACTTTTTTGTAGTGGTAAGAACACTTAAAATCTTACTCTAAGCAACATTCAAGTATTCAGCACATTGTAATTAAGTATGGTAATTAAGTATGATTACGTGTTATCCTTATAATGTATAATAAATCTCTTGAATTCCTCTAATGTATGCTTAGTTATACAAACATTTACACATGCACACAGAGGCTAATACACATGTATGTAAAGATGTATTTAGTTAACAGTCAAGAGGTTTAGAAAAAATGTACTAAGTCAGCAAAAAGAATGGATAAAATGTATCAACTTTGCAAAAAGTATGGTTAACCTTTGCCACTCTCCTGGTTTGGATGTTGTACCTTATGTAAGATGCTACCATTGGGTTAGGTTGGGTGAAGAATGCTCAGGATCTTTCTGCACATACCTTTGAATTTGCTGTGAATCTATAGTTCAAAATAAATGTTTTGTTAAGATTGAATAAAGTTGGGCTAAAATAATATTTTCAAGTTCGATGAGTATTTGGAGGAAAATTATACTGTGGTTGTGAAACAAGGTAGTATTAAATGTGAGTTGAAAATAGATAAATTATTACAGTTACTAAATTTGACCATGGGGTTTAACATAGGAAGTAAAAAGTCCATGGGAATTTAAAAGTCCAATCTTGTGTAAGAATGAAAAATTGTTTTATGTATTTACCTGGAGTTTTTGGTTACAATCATATTCTAGAATTTTTTTGTCAGAAACATGGTAGAAAAAGAATTTAAGAACACTTAGTTTGTGAAACTCCATGAAAAACATTTTCTAGAGAAAATTTAAGGCAGAATTATAAAACACTTATTTCATTTCTCTCTTTCATTAGAAAGTTCAATTTGATTATTTAGTAATATAATGAATATTTTGAGTATAATAAACATCTTAACATTAGATATTAAATTTATAAAATGGAGTATCCCTTTGTCACACCTTATTCATCTGAAATCTAGGATGATATTATTTTTTAAAGTATTATTTTTGTATGCTATAGTGCTACAAAATATTAGTTAACATTAATGTATAAACTAAAAGAAACAGAAACATCTCTTAAAGTGGCTTGAAAAATCCTTTGTGAAACACACAGAAACACACTTTAAAGCTACATGAGGATAAAATACAGTAGCATAGGTTGATTTTAGATATTTTCAAAATTTATGATAAAGATTAGATATATGCAAACACAGATAATGGAGTTTTGTTTTTTTTCAAATGTTTATTTGAAGTTCAATATGGTCTGTACAAAAGAAATGGAGTGATCTGTAAAATTACAGATTTTTAAATCCATTTCTAGGGAGTAAAAGGATTTCCATGATGCTCTGAAAGAATAGCTTTAAGGTACCATGAAAGAAAGAGCATGAAATCACAAAGTCATTTAAGTAATCTTTTTTCATTCTATTAACCATGATCTCCTACTAATTTCTGTTCCATAGTGCACATTGTGAGGATAACATTTAATCTCAATTTCATGTTTTCTCATTAACACTCCACTCTGCTTATTCTGCTTAAGAAGTAGGAAATTCTGATTGAGTTACTTGTAAAATTTCTGCTAGTTTCTTTGTGAGCTTTTCAGTCCACTCTGCATAAAAAAGGAACAGTATTTCTCCACATAAAAGACATTTGGGCAGCTTTGGAAACTTGCGTACACATTAGTATAGAAGAGTTGGAAAGAACCGCAATTGAACTGCTGAGATAATTCCTGTCAGCTGCAGTACTCAGAACTGGCTTGTGTCCATCTGACGCCTTCTGGTCCTGTGGTCTCACGGAAGGCAGCGTTCTGCACATTATCTTTGATCCAGTTCTGCTTGAATGATTTTGGCTAAAGACGGAACATTTTCTCTTCAGAACTTTACTGTTACACTTGCTACTCAAACTATGGAGTTATTTGCCTTTTAACTATAAGGTAGTAACAAATTATAGTTAACAGTTTAAAATTTACAATATATATTTTCTTTTCTAAGAATGGAAAAAATCTACAGTGTCTAGACATAATAACCCAATGAGTCCTAGTATCTGTTTTAGTGTTTAAATAATGAAATTGAAATAAATAATCATTAGAAAATATACCCCTGTCTTGGTCTGCTCAGACTGTCATAGCAAAATACAAAAGACAACAGAGATTTCTCAGTTCTGCAGGCAGGAAGTTCATAATCAGTGTGTTAGTGTGGTTGGTGTCTTTCCTGGAGTCTGGACAGCCGCCTTCTCATTGTGTCCTCACAGGGAAGACAGAGAAAGAACAATTTTTCTGGTGTCTCTTAATAAGGACACTAATCCTATCATGAAGTCCCCACCCGTATGACCTCATTCTCCCTGAATATCTTCCCAAGGCCTCATCGCCAAATATCACCACATAGGAGGTTAGGCTTCCATATACAAACTTCTGGGGATTGTAGATATTTAGTTCACAACATCTATCGTATTACTACTTTCTTTTTTTAAAAAAAAAACATGTTTTAACACAGAACATGATATTTTTAAGGGTCCAGGGAAGTAGTATTCATAATGCTGACAGCTTTTGACAATGCTTTTAAGGGCACCAGATCATTTTATATGGAAAATAAAATAATGTGAGTTTATTAAGGCTGATAAATAACTGTGATACTGGCCTCCAAGGAATACTAGGAGAGATGAAACATCTACCTGTTTCTTGCAGTTGAAAATTGCGAAGAAAGGTACTGTGTCTTGGTGACCATGGTACTGAGATATGATCCCTGATTTCCTGATTCCAGATCTCATGCTGACTTTGACAACCCTTATGTTCCTGAATAATATTTGGATGCTCAATAATAAAACATCTCCATCAGCATTCACATGTTTTCTCTTAGCTTTTTCTCTTATGATAAGCAATGGGAAAAAGTGTTGGCTAGACATTGGAAATATACGTTTTTCTAAATTTTATTCAGAACTATTTTTTTCCTTTAGTTACTGGTATTTTAGATAGTACTTTTTGGGTAACAATTATCAATCTAAAAATTTCAGGGTTACAGCTTTCTGGTAACCTATGATGAGTGGATAGCAAGATCTTCTAACACATTTCACAGGGTTGTTTTCTGTGGCTAGCAGGAAATTCTCATTGTTCTGCTAAAAAACTTGTAAAACAGGAGGCCAAAGTGTGAAAATCTAACTAAATGTCACATAGTTTTCTATTTCTTGTTATAGTATCTCTCCACAATTGTCAATTTTTTATATTTCTCTCAATATGAAGTACCTCAATTTAAACAATGAACATTTCAGTAGAAAGCTAATCTATTTCAATTCAGAGGGTGCCTGAAAAGAGAACTAATTTGAAGTCAAAGAGCATTTGATTTGATATCTGATACCATATCTTAAGGGATGTGTGACATTGGGCATCTTAATTGCTTTCCACTGAAAATTTTAATTTAAAAATAATGTTTACTCAAATATTTACTATGTAGAATTGAGATAAAGGTTAAATGAATTCAGTGACATGTCTTATTGGATAGTAATTGGATGGTAGAAAAGATAATAAGGTAATAACATTTCTAAAATTTTAGTACCAGCTTCTCTCTTGTGTCATTGCTTTGGTGCCAATATATTGCTTTCAGCTTTTAAAGAATTAAGATTCAGAAATCTGGATTCCCAATCTAAAAACATTATCACAGGTAACTTGGGGGCAAATAGCACATTTGAAATATTCCTTATACATATATTGTTATGAATAAAAACAGCAATGAAGGCTAGTGTTAATGTGTACTTCTACTTTAATGAGGTCTTAAGCCTTTTAGAAAATTACAATTTCTAGCCTATACTGCATAATGATGAGTGGCTATGTTGGATAATCACTCCAGTAGTTTTACCTGTATGTTGATAATTTCACTTGGTTGAAATCTCAAGCTATCCTCAGTAGGTGTCTCAGGGTCAGAAAGGAAACAAGCCTGTCATTATTACATGCCAGAGAACAGCTAGGGTACAGACATGCCCACATCAGGTATCAAGAGTTTTTGAGATTAGGAATTTATCTTGAGTAACATTTTTATATTATTATTTTATACTGACATGCATGAAGTGACAGTAAAGTGACACCAACAGATAAACCTATCTGCATGTTTTCTTATTTAAGTACTACTCATGAGTAATGCCACCAAATGCTATATTTAATGTCTGCTCTGGTCACAGTTTTAAGTCTGACAGAGGCTCTTTCAAACATAAAAAGATTCTCTTTAAGATGGAGTTCAGTTCCTTATTTTTCAAACATTCATGTTTTTATATCTCAGCTCCAGAACTTAAAAGTATACTATGCTTCAAGGATAGGCTGGAGGGGCAAGTTGTAAAATGTGTTCAAGGTGAAGTTGATCAAAGTGAGCCTAATATACAGCAGGATGGTAATTAATTTGGAAGGGGTGGAATGGGATGAAGCTTTCAGATCTATGTGTAATTTATGAATTTTATCCACATCCTTCCAAGCCTATTTATAAACAAGTGAATAAAGGAATTAATGTAATTATGTCAGGATGTTTTTTCCTGCTGATTTTGATTTGCTGTGCATTTAAATTAAAAAATTATTAATTGAAGAAGCCTAGTGGCTAATGTTGTGCATAAAAATAGATTTATTTATCATATCGCTCTCTCTATATATTTATTTCCTGGCATTTAAAAGAAAATTCTGGAGAAATTAAAGACATTTTATTTTAAAAACTTTGTATAATGAATACTGGTGAGAATGAAATAATTTCTAACAATTTCTTTATAAATCTTAAATTCTATTTATTAAGCTATGTTATAACTGAAAGATTGGCCCTATAATTCTTTAACAGTTTTAACTTGTTGAAGATGAGAATTTGTACATGTAAAGTATAATCAATATCAAAATTTCACATAACAAGATGTAGGAAAGAGCTAATAAGTAATAAAAATAGTATTTTAATGTGTAAATTAAGGTAGAAATACCAAATAATTACTAAATTACTGCATTTTACTATATTTTTTTACTGATACTTTATATTTTGGTGCATTTCTTCCTATTATTTTGTTAAACTTCTTTCTTCTGTTTCTCTCTCATTTATATTTATATATATATAAATATATAAACTTCTTTCTTCTGTTTCTCTCTCATTTATATCTTTCTCTATTTATAAGTCTTAGGTCATACTACATTTAGGTTTCTATATCCTTTTGTTAAATATAACTTATAACCATCCTTCTGTGCTAATTCATTTTTTGAAATATGTGGTTTTAATAATAGATGTATATAATTGTATTTATCTTTGTGCAAAGTATAGAAAGCATTGTGGAAATCATAGAAAAATGTTTTAAAAAAAAAAGCATTGTGTAAATTGTTTAGTTCCTCAGGATGAATTTCTACACTTAAAATGATTAAATTAAGACATGGATATATCTTTAAAAACTGTAAATTTATTTGCATTTCATCCACAATCTGCAATAATTTTTATTTTACCACGTTGTTATAAATAGTGGACATTTATTTTAAGCTTTAACAATTTGAGAGCATAAAAATAGTATAATTTAATTTTAATATTTTTTAGTAAGACAGAGGACAAAATACTTTTCATAAGTGTTATTATTGTTCAGAATTGCCTTTTCATATAATTTGTTTATCATTCTATTACGCCTTTTAAAGAATGTATCTATAAGTGACATTAATATAAACATATAATTTATAAGTTCTACTAAGAACTTCAGAGAACTAGCTGTTAGGCTGGAAATATTTTATCCAATTCATTTGTGTTAGGTTTCTTCAGAGAAATGGAACCAGTAAGATATATGCAGTGTGTGTGTGTGTGTGTGTGTGTGTGTGTGTGTGTGTGTGTATGTGTAAGATAAAACTTAATGAATAGTTTAAAAATATATTTTTACATTGTAGAAAGTAGTCTTCTCTCTCCTATTTCACAGAACAAATATTGAAGGTATTCATCAAATTCTTCTTCCTGAGATTTTTCTTCTGTCTTTGGTAGTTGGCTCTTCTAAAGTTTCAGATTCTAAAGTACTTTCTAATCAGAGTTTTTATTTACATGATATTCTGATTTCCTTCGAGACAAATGTCCTTTATTATTTTTCTTGGATATCTCTCCTGCAGAAAATAATCTGAATTCTATATGTGATGGCCCTTCATAGTCTTTTTCCAGCTTCTGTTTTCCTTTCTTTGACTTGACTTTTATTTGTGAAGTGTGTGTGTGTGTGTGTGTGTGTGTGTGTGTGTGTGTGTGTATGTGTAACTGGTTTATTGATTATGGAGGTTGGGAAGTTGATACTCAGGAGAGCCAATGAAGTAAGGTCCAATGTGAGTCCAAGTTAGAGGGCAGAAGAAAACTAATTTCTAAGCTCGAAGAATGTAAAACAAAGAGAGAAATAATTCTTTTACTCAGACTTTTATTCTATTCAGGCATTCAAAGGTTTTTATGAGGCCCACACACATCAAGGAGGGCAATCTACTTTATTAAGCTAACTGATTCTAATGTTATTCTCATCCAGAAACACCCCCTCCATACATACATGAAATAATGTTTAACCAAATATCTGGGCACCCTGTGGCTCAGTCAAGTTGCAATATAAATTTAACCATCACAATTCAGATTTATTTTTTATTTTTAGCAATTCTTTTTATTTTATATTTTTATTACTCTGTTTTATGTAGTTAAACAGATGTGTAATTTCCCTCAATTTTATGGTATTTTTTGCTTTAGGAAGGCATTTTCACTCTGAAATTATGACTATTAAAGCATATTTTCTTCTATTCCATATCTGCCTTCATTATTATTCAACTATTTTAGTAAAAAGCAGAAACTAGTTGTCTACTAGTATGTTTTCTATTCTCAAAATGTAATAACACATAGTTAAAATAATAAAAATTCAGTTATTTTAGCATTATGCCAAGATAAAAATAATTATTAGAAATGACATTTTTCTTATATATAAAATTTTACACATTGAAAAAAGTGTTTCTAACATGTTTTATTTATTTTGGATGTAATAGATTTTTAAATATTGAGATTAATCCACTAAGCTTTGGTAACTACTTTTAATTTTAACAGAATATATCATACCTATGAAGGACAATTTATGTTCTATTAAATATATAGTCTCTCAGGATAGTATCGAAGAAGGGACAACAATTACAAATGATACTAAAATAACTGCTTTTGGCCTATCACCTGCTTTCCTATATAGATTACCAAAAGCTGTAGTCTTTTGAGCCTGATCACATTATTCCAGCTTAATAAACATTACAGTGAATTGTATGTAGTCCTATTTTTTTAATTTCACCTCATATGGATGTATCTCTAATAAAAGGTTTGTTTTGCAGTTTGAGAAATTTATGTTTTGATATCATGGAATAAGATTATTTTGTCATGTATTCTTTAGCATTGACTTTTAGGTCATTGATATTAATGTATGTATCTGTTGTTAATTCTTTTTTACTGCTATATCATATTCCATTTTAAAAATAGATACACACACATACAATTTCCAATATCCTGCCAATCACTGTTGTGTTATTTCCAAGGCTTATTAACTTGATTTTCTCACACTAAATGCCTCTCGGCCATGCTAATTTTAATACATGTAACTATTTACTAATATAGGAATTATCAGATTTTAGGGAATGTAATTTTAAAATATACTGAATAATTTCAAATTGTTTCCCAAAATAATCATAATTTTACAACTTTGTAACTTTGACAACAGTTTGAATGATTAGACTCAGATTCTTTAATTTTTTAATCTGGAGGATATTAAATAGCAACTAACTATGAAAAATTTCATTTTCTTAAAAAAAGATTTATCATTAAAAATAATTTTATGGGCCGGGCGTGGTGGCTCACTCCTGTAATCCCAGCACTTTGGGAGGCCGAGGCGGGTGGATCATGAGGTCAAGAGATCGAGACCATCCTGGTCAACATAGTGAAACCCTGTCTCTACTAAAAATACAAAAAATTAGCTGGGCATGGTGGCGCATGCCTGTAATCCCAGCTACTCAGGAGGTTGAGGTAGGAGAATTGCCTGAACCCAGGAGGCGGAGGTTGCGGTGAGCCGAGATCGCGCCATTGCACTCCAGCCTTGGTAACAAGAGCGAAACTCCGTCTCAAAAATTAATAATAATAATAATAATAATAATAATAATTTTATGATAATTTCATTTTTACCAGTGATTTTTATTAGTTATATATTGCATGTAATACTTATTTGCTAGCAAATTAAATATGTATTAAGTATCTATACCTGTATTTTGTCATCTCTTCACCTCTACATTTCAGAAATAACTATTCAAGACTTTTGTTGGAAATTTATTTATATTTATTTTATTTTATATTTATTTATAATTTTAAATTGTTTGAGAAGAACTGACAGATCTACAGTATTATATATTCACAATGATGCACAGCTAGGTCTATCCTTTTATTTAGTAATCTGGGTTTTTTGGTTTTTTATTTTAGTAGGATTTTGATGGTGGTTTTTGTATGCCTCAGACCCACATTTTAAAAATTTATTTCTTATGAATTTATAATTTCATAACAGGATTGTAAGTATGATGTTATCTATTATGTTTTCTAACTGATCATTAGTTACATAGGAGAAAACTACTTTTAGCAAGCACCGTCTCTTTATCGTTTATTCATTTCCTTTTGTTACCAGAGGAGGATCTTGAATATGAATCATGCAGGTTCTTGTTGTTTTGAACAAATGATTGGGCAAAATGCACAAACAAAGCAATGAACAAATGAAACAATGAAATCACAGATTTATTGAAATGAAAGTACACTTCAAGAGTGAGAGGAACCTTTAGTAAGTGGCTCAAGAACCCTGGTTACAAAATTTTCTGGTGTTTAAATACCCTCTAGAGGTTTCCCATTTGTTATTTGGTTACAAGCTATGTAAATGAAGACTTCGCTCATGACCAGTCTGATTGGTTGGTCACCAATCAGAGACAGAAGTGAAGTTACAAATTTATACGATTTATACTCTATGCAAATAAAAACTTGGCCTGCAAGCAATCTGACTGGTCATAGGAGATGATCAATCAGAGATACTTTCAATTTTTTATCTGTGACACAGTGCGGGGGAGGCATGTAAAGGGAGTAGCCTCAGATCCTTTTGTTACTTCAATGTGGAGAGATGGGGTTTTTCTTTGATTCAGTTTTAGGAAGTCAGCATGAATGTGCCTTAGGTTCCCTGCCTCCAGACCTTATTCTCCTACTTCCTTTCCCCCTGAGAGATGTGATTCATTACATCTTTATGAAAGGCAGAGGGTTCAATAGTCTTTCTTCTGTACCTGCTTCATGCTGACATGGGGCATAATCTCCACCTGTTGGGGATCACAGAACTCTTACCCTGCAGTGTCTAGTGGAGGCAGGGTAGCTTCTTGTTTGGCTGAGGGTGGTGTCTTTACTTGGAACTGGCTGGAAACTGTTGCATGATCATCTGAAGCTTGATGGTCTCTAGGCAAGAGTAAATGAATTTGGCTAAGAGAGTTAACAAACATGGTCCAAAAACCAAGGCAAATACAATCATTAACAATATGCCAGCCAGAGGATGGAGCTATTAACCCCAACATAGCATCTTTGACTAGGAGCCTCATGATTCGGACAGCTGTTGTCATATCTTGGAGGAGCAGTCAGCTAATTTCCAGGCAGCATCCCTTACTAAGCTGAATTGGTTGACATAAAAACAGCATTCTTCCTCTAGAATAAGACATAAGAACCCCTCTTCAGAACTTAAAAGATTCAGTCCCCTTGTTATTTTTGCAAAGCGACCACTGCCAAGGAGTCTGATTTTGTATGGTGACAATACTTTGGGCAATGTCTAAGCTTTCTATAAAATTCCTTGGGAAAGCATGGATAATAGGGTAAGGAAGTTGCAAGTCTGCTAACTCCCATTCCTACTCCCACTGCTGTTTCTAGCCCTACCAAAAGGGCTATGAGTTACATGGCTCATTTGTGCCTGGCAGTTGCAGTTAAAGGTATAATGAGAAACTGTTTGTTGAGAGCTATCTTGATTTCGGGGCCTTATAAACACGTGTACAGGTCCCAGTTCAATTGGTTTGTAAACCTAAGTAAGAATGGTCTGCCCAGGAAAAAGGATTCTTGTTTTCAACACGTTGTTTTCTACAGTAAACGTATGGTTTGGTTTGTTGGTTTCGCTTTTCTGAGTGGTTAAGGTCCCTGCTAAGGAGGCCCTGGTTGAAGACTGGAAAGGACCTTAGGAAATAACCTGAGTTGCCTCGGCAATTGTGTCTGCTCAGTGGAGTTAATTTTAGTGTCCACCAACAACCTCCCAAAAGTACTTTTGTACTGGGGAACTGAAAGGCAAGTAGATAATTAAGAATTAGTACAGCCTTCCCAAGGGAAGGGAATTAGTACAGTCTTTCCAAGGAAAAAATGTGAACACAGCTAGTGGATTTACCTTGACAGTACTTAGACTGTATATCCTTTGAAGTGTCTTTAGGGATAATTTTCATGAAAACTGTTCAAGTTTTCTAAATGATGCAGTTTGGGTAACTGCATAGCTTATGTGATTGTGTGAGGAGTATTCTTATCGATTGGAAAAATAGCTGGAGTCTTTAAGCTGTATTTTGACTGGCACTGCTGTTTTAGCTTTCCCTGTTTCACAGTATACCATGTTAGCAGGTTAATCTCTTTGTTAATGTGGTCTGAGACATTGTCTGCATTATTGACTATTAGCGATTTTGCTGGTGGTGCTTAAATTGTAGCAGTGCCCATATTTTAACTATAGCATCCCTTCCCAACAAGGGAACTGGGCAGGTTGGTACTACTAGAAATTCCTGTTGGAAGATTTGTTTATTAAATTGTCAAAGGAGGAGTAAATAACCTTGTTTGTGGCTTTCCTTCCATTCCCATAATGCTCATGGACTCAGAGGAATGCTTTCTTACACAAGCAGTAAGAATAGAGTAATTTTCCCGCACGTGTTTACCTATGTAACAAACGTGCAAGTTCTGCACATGTACCCCAGAACTTAAAGTATAATTTTTTTAAAAAAGGATAAAGCAACTGAATTTGGGTGCCCATGACATCCAGAGTTACCCAGGGCTCCTCAATAGTAATGGTAATATTCCTGGACAGAAGTGATGAGGAACGCCCCAGGTTTCTTCAGTCTTCATCTAATTTTTTCTTTTGTACTGCTAGAGTTTTTGACTGACTATTGCCCTCAGTGAGAGTGGGGACAGTCAATTCTCCAGTGTGAGTGGTTGTGACTGGTGCCTTCACACTGATGGCAGGGGCCTGGTGGATACTTAGTGCTATCTTTTGCCCAATGCCCAACTTTCTTGCACTTGAACTAAGAGCCTTTGCTGGCATTATTTTTATGGCCCTTTGAGATTCCCTTGGATGCTCTCTGGGCATTCAGGCCATCAGCAATGATGATTGTCATAATTTTGGCTTGCCATTTCTCTGTATTCTTTTCCCTTTCATCTTTCTCCAGGTTATGATTGTTATACACCATAAAGTTGATATCAAGAAGCTGTTTTTGATTAGTTTGTGGCCCCATCTGTAGCTTTTGGAGCTGATGTCTAATGTCTGTGGTGGGTTGGCTAATGAAATGTTGTGGCATTAATATTTTGTCTTTGGGAGAGGAAGGGTTCAGATTGGTATATATGTATATGTGTGTGTGTGTGTGTGTGTGTGTGTGTGTGTATAAAATGAACTAGTGTTAGAGTGAGAAATAATAGTAAAAATACAAATGGTTTATGTAGGCATAGAGATGGAAACTCTAAGAAAGAATCTAAATGAAGTGCTAACAGCCAAAACACTGTAGTAGAAACAAAGAATATCATCGATGGGATCATCAAAAGGCTAATACAGCCCAGAAAAAATTAGTGAGCTTAAAGACATGTTAACAAAGTTTCCAAAATGTAAATGCAAGAGAAAAAAATAATAACAACATTAAAACAGAACATAGTTATCAATGATCTATGGGATAACTACAAAAAGCAACATACCTCAATTGGCAAAAGATAAGAGGAATAAAGAAATAAAATAATTATTTGAAGTAATAATGGCTGAGAATATTCCAAAATTGACAGGAACCAAGAAACAAAAAACAAAACCACAACAATGAAAACCCTGCTTACAGAAAGCTCAGAGAGCATTTAGCAGAATAATACAATATTACACCTAGACATATTATATTCAAACTGAAGAAAACCAAAGACAAAGAGAAATATCTTTAAAGGAGCTAGGAAATAAAAATACTTTACCCATAGTGGAAAAGAGATACAAATTATATCAGACTTCTTGTCATAAACTAGGTGGTCAAGAAGAGTGGAATGGAGCATATAAAGTGTTGAAAGAAAAGAAAGGATCTAGTATACTTGAATCCAGCAAAATTACCTTTCAAAAGTGAAGAAGAAATAAAGACTTTCTTACACAAACAAGAACTGAGGAAAATCACCACCAGCAGAAATTATTGCCTTGCAATAAATGTTGAAAGCAGTTAATCAGGAGAAAAGAGATTATGTAGGTTAGACACTTGGATATAAATTTTAAAAGAAAGTGTTTTGGAGAAAGAACAGATGAAGGTAGAATTAAATATTTCATTATTTTTGTTGGTATAATATAAAACTAAGATAATATATTGGGGGATTATAGCACATTAATAAGTGAAATCATTGACAGCAATGTCATGAGATGAAAGACAGAAATTGAGACTACTCAGTTATAAGATACCTGTACTATGTACACATTAAATGATATAGTGTTATTGAGGTAGACTCGATTAGTTAAAAGTGCTTTGTTACACACTCTAGCTCAAACTTCTTGTGTTTTAAGGTATGTATAGTTAATATTCTATGAGAGAAGATAAAATAGAATTATAATATCTTAATTACAATTAGATAATTCAGAAAAAGAGAAGAAAAACAAAACAGTACAACAAATAGAAAACAGTTATAAACATCATAATTCAACTATATCACTAATTAATTTAAATATGAATGATAACATTGTACAAAGTAAAAGACTGAGATTGCTAGACTGATTTAAAAATAAACATATGAAGCATGAAAAAACATAAAAAGCAATTTCAAAGACCCATTTATATGTTGTCTGCAAGAAACTGACTTTAAGAATAGACTCAAATTGGTTAAAAATAAAGGGCAATATACCATGCTAAGGTGAATCAAAAGACAACCAGAATAGCTATATTAATTTTGAAAGCAAAATGACTTCAGAGGAATGAAAATTATCAGGAATAAAAAGGGGTTGATACTCTCAAGGGACAAAACAATTATTAATGACTATGCACCTAACAGCATAACATGAAAAATCATGCCACTGCACTCCAGCCTGGGTGACAGATCAAAACTTTGTCTCAAAAAAAAAAAAAAGCAATTATTTATTATAAAAGATTCCTGAATTCAATATAAGAATACAAAAACTTGGAAAACTATGGATAGTCTACTAGTAGTTGTAATGGAGCAGAATAAAATTAGACATGACTATGGTTAATAACTTATATTTTGTCTCAATCAGTATCAATATGCCTCCAAATGTTTTGATACTTTTATTTTCCTCTAGGCAAGAAACTCCCCAAGTATTTGAAAAATTCTGTAACATAAAATACATGAGGGATTGAATACAAATTTTTTTTGTTTACACGTAGATATTCATCTATGTGTTATTATGAAGTACTTGTTAAACAAATGCCATTCGGCCTAATAGAACAGACATTAATTATTATGATACTTAAAGTTCTGGGGTACATGTGCAGATCGTGCAGGATTGTAACATAGGTATACACATGCCAAGGTGGTTTGCTGCATCCATCCCCCCTATCATTTACATATTTCTCCTAATGTATCCCTCCCCAATCCCCCCAACCCCTGCTATCCCTCCCCAAGCTCTCCTACCCCCCAACAGGCCCTGGTGTGTGATATTTCCCTCCCTGTGCCCATGTGTTCTCATTGTTCAACACCCACTTATAAGTGAGAACATGCGGTATTTGGTTTTCTGTTCTTGTGTCAGTTTGCTGAGAATGATGGTGGGAGTGTAAATTAGTTCAACCACTGTGGAAGACAGTGTGGTGATTACTCAAGGATCTAGAACTAGAAATACCATTTGACCCTGCAATCCCATTACTGGTATGTACCCGAAGGATTATAAATCGTTCTATTATAAGGACACATGCAAACAAATGTTCATTGTGGCACTGTTTACAATAGCAGAGACTTGGAACCAACCCAAATGCCCATCAATGATAGATAGACTGGAAAAAGAACATGTGGCAAATATACACCATGGAATACTATGCAGACACAAAAATGGATGAGATGGGACATGGATGAAGATGGAAACAGATGTCAATATTAACCAAGCACTGACTTGGACTGGAAAGGCAGGAATGGAAAAAGAGGGATAAAAGATCTTACATTTTGAAGACAGGGGACTAAAGTAGAAGGATGTAGACCAAACTCTCTTAGGTACAAGTGATTTGGACATATTTAAGACTCTTAGGACAAGACTTGACAAATTTTTCAACCTGGACAGGATGACACTGCAGAGGAAAAGTTTACCTTCTTGATCAACATAGACTAATTCTTTTTAAATTGTAATTTATTTTAAAGATATGAGGTATTTTTCTGTCAACCAGGCTGGTGTGCAGTGGTGTGATCATAGCTCGCTGCAGCCCTAAACTCCTGGGCACAAGTAATTCTTCCAACTCAGCCACCAGAGTAGCTAGCACTACAGGCCGGTGTCACTATGTGTGGCTAATGTTTTGAAAAGCTTTCTGTAAAGTTAGGGTCTTGCTATGCTGCCCAGGCTGGTTTCAAACTCCTGGACTCAAGTGATCCTCTCACCTTGGCATCTCAAAGCACTAGGATTACAGGCACGAGCCATCATGCCCTGTCAAGAATTATTCTTTAACTCAATCAGTGGTGAACATAATCTCAGTGATATAATAAGATGTGCTCAAATTTTTTACAAATAGAATGGGAACAAAATCTTAGTTTCTAAAAAAAAAAAAGAAAATTACATATTTTCAAAACAAAAATTGCTCCCCCTCAACTGGTTTCCACTTCCATAATTTTTTATGAATTGAACAAAGATGTATGCTATGAAATATTTTTGTTTGGAAGATACTACTATCTCTATTTGATATTTTAAGATTATTACAGAAAATTTTATCATTATTTTTCCTAATAGAAACAAGGAAAAATAACTTATAAGATGTTTTGTGTGTTCAGGAATCTGAAAGTGACAAATATATTTTAAATTATTGAAGTTTCATTATAATACAAAGCCTATTTTTATAATACAGGCTTATTAGCTTTAATATATAATATTACAGACTTTTAAATTTATACTTATACATACTAAAACTGAGAATAGTGAAATAGTACTTCATATTAAAAAACTTATTAACTATAAAATATTATAGGAAAATAAAAATTTGTTTTGTGTTACCTATTTTGTAATAAAATAATTTTGAGTTTATATACTGATGCAATCATATTAGAAACTTTAATAAAATCTGAATTTTAATAAATATAAATATTAATTATATCTTATCACCCATTAAATTTTGATTGACAAACTGGAAATATATATTTAAATATTCTTTCTTGGAGGATTAGAAATAATACAGTTGTTGACATTAAATCAGATGCAAATTTAATATCTTAAGAATATATTTTCTAGAGTAGAAATGTCAGAAATTTGTATTCATGATTACATATATGGTTTCTAAAAATATAATACACAAAATTATTCCCCTAGTACAGATACATATTCCGTAAGGATTATAAGTATTAAGAGTATTACAATGATTATAAGAATTATGGGTATTACAATTATCTCATACAAATTTCTTACTATTTTGTTAACTGTGGCTTTAGCTTGAAATATATATTTTTTCTAATTTTACTATTACAAAATAACTGTTAAGTTTATTTTTGAGACACTAACATTCACTGAAATTATAAGACAATTTATATATAAATTGCATACAGTTAATCATCTGCAATCTAGTCTGTAATTAAAGAACAATTATGAAACATTTCTTAGTGCTAATTTTAACTTTTAAGTACAGTCACCAACTTTAGAAATGAGCCAACATAAGAAAACAGTCAGAAAATCTCTTTTCATTTTTCTTCTTATCAATTTTTTGCATCATTACTGTGAAAATAATAGCAATTTAAAAGATACTCATTATTCTTGTTATAATAAAAATTCAGATAACATTTACAAGTACTAAATGGCATGATTTAAACAGACATACTATAACTCAGGTTGAAGCTAAATTTAAATGTTAAAAAGATGGATGATTTAAGTATCTCCCAGGTATGTCTTTTAGATTACCTTATGTGACTATGAAAATGAAGGAGAAAGAGAAAAAGAAAGACAAAGAGAGAAGAAGCCCCAGTTATAAAGATAGCAAAGTAGAGCCAATAATATGTGCATATAGGATAAAAAACACAACTATTATTATGTGAATATTCCAGGAATGCAAGTTTTTCTAATAATGACAAATGGATTAATATAATTAATTAAATTATAATAAACATTATTAAATGCAGACATATTATTTATCAAATTTTAATAGATGGAAACTTTCTAAGTATGCAGAAATATTCTAAACAAACATATATTTAATGAGAAAACACTAAAGGTTTTTATGCTACGTTTAAAAAAAAAGGGATGCCCTTCATCACTCCTTTTATTCAACATTGCACTGTATATCTTTCTGCAAAATAAAAAATAAATTATAAGATTAGTGTGAAATAAAATCAATTACTTGAAGACAGCCTTATTAGATTTGTAGAAAATACACATTTGTGTATTTTACATAACTACTTACATACAGACAGACGTAAGAAAAGCCACAATAATGAGGAAATCATAAGAAAAACTTCCAATAAATACTTAGAAAATAAAAATTTAAGTTTTTGCATTTACAATAGCATCAAAGTCATTAAGTATCTAAAAATATGTATATAAAATTACATGCAAGAATTCTGCACACATATTGTGAAATATGAAAGGTGAGCAAAAATATAAAAATAACCAAGACAATCGCTCTCTCTTTCTAGATATAGATATAGATATAGATAGATATAGATAGATATCGAGATTTTTGTCTCACTCTTTTGCCCAGGCTGGAGCGTGATGGCAGGATCTCAGCTCACTGAAACCTCCACCTCCTGGGTTCAAGCAAGTCTCTCACCTCAGCCACCCTAGTAGCTGAGATTACAGGCCAGCACTATAACACAAATTCTTTTTTGTATTTTTAGTAGAGATGAGTTTTCACCATGTTTGTCAGGCTGGTCATGAACTCCTAACCTCAAGTGATCCATGTGTCTTGGCCTCCCAAAGTGCTGGGATTACAAGCATGAGACACCAGGCCCAGTCAAGACAGGGTATTTTTGTTTTGTTTTGTTTTGTATTTAATGATACTTTTAATTTCTGAGGTACATGGGCAGATCGGCAGGTTTGTTATATAGGTATACGTGTGCCATGGTGGTAGTTTGCTGCGTCCATCGCCCTGTCATCTACATTAGGTATTTCTCCTAATGTTATCTCTCCCCAATCCTCCCACCCCCTGCTATTTCTCCCCTAGCCGCCACCCCCAGACCCCACTGTGTGATGTTCCCCTCCCTGTGTCCATGTGTTCTCATTATTCAACACCCACTTATGAGTGAGAACATGCGGTGTTTGGTTTTCCGTTATTGTGTCAGTTTGCTCAAAAAGGATTATAAATCATTCTGTCATAAAGACACATGCACATATATATTTATTGTGGAACTAACTGTTCACAATAGCAAAGACTTGGAACCAACCCAGATGCCCTTCAATAATAGACTGGATAAAGAAAATGTGGCACATATACACCATAGAATACTATGCAGCCATAAAAAAGGATGAGTTCATGTCCTTTGCAGGGATATGGATGAAACTGGAAACCATCATGCTCAGCGAACTGACCCAAGACAGTTTTAAGAGCAAAGTTGGAGGATTAACTCTAATGATTATACAAATCAGATAGTTGATATAATGAATACAGTAGGATATTTGTGTAAAATAAAACACAAACCAATTAAATGGAATAAAAATCAAGTAGTGCATACATATATAACTATAAGAAAATATAGCACTTTACAGAATTCTGGAAATACTGGCCTTTTCAATAACTAATTTTAGGAGAATTATATTTTTCCTATGAAAAAAAGTTGGCTTGTACCTAACATGATACATGTTATTTCCAGAGAAGTGTCTAAATGTGGAAGGTAAAATGAAGTGTCTAAATGTGGAAGGTAAAATCAAATCTTTTAGGAGATATAATACCTTCATTATAATAAAGGAGTTAAAACTGTATAAAACAGGATATGAATTGTTTAAACTATTAAGGGAATAATTGGTGAACTGAATTTTAAGATTAAGCCTTTTCTCATCAAATTTTTTCATTAAGAGAGTTAAAACACAATCCAGAGAGTGGGAGAAGATATTTGCAGATTTTTCTAAGGAAAAACTTATATGCAGAAAATATATATTTTTTTAATTCCTGCAAGTCATTACCAAAAAATTACAAAAACAAAAAAACAATTTTACAAATGGAAAAAAATACTACTAGAGAAGCATTTCACAGAAGATACACACTAAATATGTAAAAGATTTCTAAATTTCATTAGACATCAGGGAAAGACAATTGAAAAACAGAATTAAACATGATTGTACTCTTACAAGAATTGCTAAAATAAGAAAGACTTTACATTTTGGATTCATATACAAAGTAATTAAGAGTAAATTGGTTCAACCATTTTGAAATCTGTTTAGTCGTATCAACTAAAGCTGGGTATACGTGTACTATATGACCAAACCTTTCTGTTGCTCTGTGGAAATGTTTATACAAGCATATTTCTGGCTGCACAATTCATAATAGCTCAAACTGTTAACAATACAAAGTCAAAGGCAGTTGCGTGACTAATTAAATATGTTATATTTGTGCAATGGGACGCCATAGAGCAAAAAGAGAAAGAATAAATTCACTGTACATAACAGTATGGGAAGATCTCACAAACATAAAATTGAGAACAAAATAGACACAAGACAGTACATGCCATAAGATTCCAGTTGTAAAATATTTTAAAAATAAGCAAAACTATCTTCAGAAAGTAAGTTATAGTTATTGACTGTAGGGTGTAGGAGGGACTTCTGGATTGCTGAAGGTCTTTTTCTTCAGCTGGATAGTAATTATACAGAAGTGCTCAAATTGTGCAAATTCATTAAGCCATAGAGTTATAATTTTCAAATTTTCAATTGCTATAGGTTTGCCATATTTCAACAAATTTTGCTATATGAGTAGATAATAAGTGAAAATCTACACTCTTGACTTATGAAAGCCTAATATCAATATTCACTTTTGCCATTTCCCAGACAATACAAGAACTTGAAACATTTTATGTATGCTAGTCCTCTGCTTTTGTACAGAGTTGCTATGTATTTTAAAGCAACATATATTTCTTAAGTCTCATAAGGATATTGTTTCCTCTGGATTTATATATTTTAGTTTTTCCCGCTCTTTATTTCCTCCTCCACCACCACGCTTTTTCATTTGCTATCATTTTCTATTTGGCTAAAACCATCCTATGGAATGTTTTAGTCTGGAATGTTTGTAGTACTCTTTTTAGAAAAATATTATTTATGAGCTATGGATTTTACATTTATTCTTGTTTTTATTTACGGAATTTTAGAAAAATTATGTTTTCAAATTCCCTTTTGTAATGTTGGTATTCATTTTTTATTTTGTGTATTTAAAAGTAATACATACCACCTTGCTTGTTCTGCTTTTGAAATTTCTTTTGTGCATATAAATGTAGTTTGCCTTGTATTTCTGTCACTTGGAGTTTGTAGTGGTTCTGGAATCTGTGGCACTTTCATCAGGGTAAAAAAATATGCCCTCAGATATTAGCTCCTCTAATATTCCTTCTATTCCATTGTTCTCTGATTCTTTTCTGGGAATCCTATAAGCTTTCATTGTTTTCCAAAAGCTTTTCCATATTTTCCACTTCAAAATAAATATCTCTTCTTTAGACTTGGCAAGCTCTTCTAATCAATCTCTCATTTCCTTTGGTGTATCTAACCAATGAAAATCATCTAAGTTTATTTTATATTTCATTTCTAGAATTTCATTTTATCTTTTTTTTTCTTTCTTTCTTTTTTTGAGACGGAGTTTCGCTCTTGTTACCAAGGCTGGAGTGCAATGGCACAACCTTGGCTCACCGCAACCTCCGCCTCCTGGGTTCAGGCAATTCTCCTGCCTCAGCCTCCTGAGTAGCTGGGATTACAGGCACGCACCACAATGCCCAGCTAATTTTTTGTATTTTTAGTAGAGACGGGATTTCACCATGTTGACCAGGATGGTCTCAATCTCTTGACCTCGTGATTCACCTGCCTCGGCCTCCCAATCATTTTATCTTTTTAAAAATAATTTTCAGTTCTATATTGATACTGTTCATCTTCTTTTGTGAGTTCTTGATGTATTAAGCACAGTCATTTAAAAATCCACATCTGATAACAACAGTGCTTGTGTTTCTTGTGAGTATGCATCTCTCCCTTTTGTCTTTCAATTTTAATTAATTCCTACCTTTATTACTCCATTTTTTTATTAGATCCCAGTTTTTATATGTATAAAAACTTATTAATATAATTTTAGGCTCTTAATGATATTATTTTTCCTGAGAAAGGAAAAACTTTTCTTCTGTCAAATACTAACTGTAAGGAAATGAACTGCTTTCCTGTAAGTCTTAAGCTTTAGTGCGGATTTTCGTGTGGTTCATGCTTTAATCATTTTACCTATGGCAGTCTGACTGAAAGCCATTGAAGACCATTAGCTCCCTGTGTTTTTTCCTTATCCCTGAAACTGCTGAATGCTTTCCTTGTTTCCTTGTCTTATCAACTATTGCTTGTTGATCAATTTCTGTCTCTCTAAGACATGGTTTTAGAATTAGCAAATGCCTCAAGGGAAAAGTGAACAAGAAATGCCATGTTTCACTTTCTTGACTTTTTTCCATCCAATATGTTATTTTGGAATATATTTTCTGTTCCATTGGTTGCGTTTCTCTAATTCAGGAATGTTAAAAATTATTTGGTAGATCCTTTTTATCTTTCTTCATTTTCAACTCATTTCTCTCTACTTGCTTCACTGTCTTTTGTGGTTCTTTGAGTCATCAGTTCACTTTTCAAAAATATCTTTCTGTTTTCCAACTTTTTTATTTTTTTTAATTATAATGCAGGCGTGATAGTTCATGCTTGTAATCCTAGCACTTTGACAGGCTGAAGTTTTCCTCCATGATAAAATCATATTGCATTTTTTCCACTGTGTTTTTATGGATGACTACTCTTTCCTTCTTGTCACTTGTTTCTACAAGTAAAAATCTTTGCTTTTTTTTTTTTTTTTAGAAAGTAAAATCTTTGGTTTTTGATGGTGGGCTGGTCATATCTGATTAAATGTGCCATGTTAAATGATATTCTATGTATGGCTTTGACTGTAAAATTGATTTTTTTAATTATAAAAGATAAAAAAGGATAAATTTTTAATGAATCTAATAAAACAACTGTACTTCCCTAAAAGGTAACTCTGTGAAAGATTTGTTTACATGATTTGAGTATTTTTGATACAGGGAGAATTTGACATCATGTAAAATGGATTTATATCAGTTTGTAGAATATAATGCTACAGTGTTTCTTCAAGCTTTTTGTTATTTACATAACTTTATAACCTTAAATATTTTGAAAACTCCAAAGAATTTTTGTTTATGTGGAATATATTTGTCGATATGTATTATATTAAATATTAAATAATAAACTTAATAAACATAAATATGCAAAGAAAACAGTTTTCCAAAACAAAAATACAGTAAAAAGAATAGACTTGTTTATAAATTTTGAGAATTTCTTTGTATACCTTAATAGAAAACAGCTGATTCTATCTGCTTTGGATCTATTGCAATATCACATGTTGTATACAGCTTTTGAGAAACTCTCCCCCATACTGTTGAGAAAATGAAAGTGAAAAACTAAATAACATTTCATTATTATTATGAAAATAGTTTTGACTTTGAAGACACTTTGAAAGTGTCTCTAAAACCTCTGAGGGTTAGATAACATAGAAGGAAAAAAGAAGAATTTTCAGTAGATTCATCAGAAAACAAATGGGTATTGATATTCAAAATAATACAAACCACATTCTAAATAACTATAGCTGTCAGGGGAAATTTGATCACTTGCTTAAGTTAGTATCTCGTGTACCTGAGAAATAATATTTGACGGACTATATATTTACAATGAGAAAATACTGTAGCAGAAGTTTATCCAACTATATAAAAAGTTTCTTCAGAGGTCAGTAACTTGTGTGTGTTTTTAAAAAATAATCAGAAATATGAAAAAAAGATCAACAGAAAGTATTAAGTTCAAATTAGAATATCTGTTATCTGGGACAATTCACTAATGGTAAATATATTTTATATATATATATATATACACACACACACACACACACACACACACACACACTTATATATAACATTTTAATACAGATAATAGAAGATAGATTCTTCAAGATCAATTGTCATTTTAATGAAGACAAGTCAGAGTCTAGTTCTGCATTAATATAATATTTGAAAGTAAAGGATTCATACTCTCCTTTCTAAAACTGATTTTCACATGAACAAACTCATCAAAACTGGTCAAACATTGCCAAAATTGGAGCACATTTGAAAATGTATTTTCAGAATAAAACGTTAGCAACCAAGACAAATAAAATTTATTTCCATCAATTTCCAGACACATTGAAGTTTTGTCTTTCACTATACTTTTTTACAGTCTAGAATAAACAGAAACTTTAGAATATAACTGCTGCCTTTTTTTGAAAATCAAAAATCATCTCATAGTTTTGCATATACTGTTGTATTTCTCTGTTAGTATCCTGCTGTAGTTGAAACTACTCATATTAATTATAATTTTAATCAAAGTAAATTTCTTCTATTTCACAAGGAAAATGGGGAGGTAGATAAGCAAATAATGTCTGTCTGATATGATCATTTTGCACAGTCAGAAAGTTAAAGGTGCAATGCCTCTTGAATTTTACTTTGGGAGCCAAGACAAGCTGTGCCATCAGATGCTGTTCTCAGGTAATTCGGTGTAATTGTCTGTGATATGAGAACCTAATGAGCGTCTTCATAGAACTTCCCAAGCTGTTAACATATAACTTTTTAAAGGTTAGAAGCATGACTTTATACAAATAAAATACACATGTGTCAAACCTTATTTATGGCATTCATCAGTGACAGAACCAGTAAGTCATTAAAACTGTTTCAAAATGTAATTCAATGACAGAGGTTTATTTCACCAAATAATTCACAAAAACTTGTTAATAGCAATAAAACTTTTAAATATCTCATAACCCTTAAAACTGAAATCCTAAAATCTCTGAGCTTATCTTTTCTACCTGATGAAAGCCTATACATTAAAATTTAATTTCACAGATTCCGGGCCCTAATAAAATAATAAATAGAATAGTAAAACACAGGTGCCTCCTGCTATATAATTAAATAATTCTTCAGTGAGCCTGTTAAACAATGACATTGAAAGGACATGCAATTATGCACCTGCTTTACTTTCAACTTATGAATTATTTTTTTCTTAAGAAAAGTGATGGTGAAAAGAATCTTGCCACATATAAAAGGCTTAAACAATTTCACTCAAAGACAGAAAGTAATTGATTGCAACTTTTACAACCTGAGGCCACTCTTGCCAGGTCAGGTGGAGGGAACTGTAGAATACCCCATATCAGCTTTTGATTTTCAAAATATAAGCAAGTAGTATTATTAAGTATTAACTCTCAAAATATAAACAAGAACACATTTGACTCAATAATATATACTTTAAACCTATTCACAGTCAAGCAGGTAGAACAAGATGGCTGAACAGAAGTTTTAATAATCATCCTTCTCGCAGGAATATCAAAATTGACAACTATCTATACAAAAAACAATCACCTTCGTAAACCAAAAATCAGGTGAGCAACCACAGTTCCTGGTTTTAATGTTACATCACTGAAAGAAACACTAAAGAGGGAAACAAAGACAGTCTTGAATCACAGATGCCACCCCTCTCCAATCCACTGTCAGTGGCCCTGTAGTGCGGACAGACAATCTGTGAGTTCAGAGGAGGGAGAGTGCAGTGATTACGGAAGCCTATAGTGATTCAGTCCTGCCTTGATGCAGTCGAAAGCAAAACTGGGCTGAAGGCAGCTGATGCTTACTTATGGAGGGTGTAATTTAGACCAGTTCCTGAAAAAGGGAAATCACCCTTCCCAGTGGTTGGAATGTGAGTTTCACCACCATGACCTAAAGTGCTCCAGGGTCCTAAATAAACCTGAAAGACACTGTAGGCCAGAGGGACTGCAACTCCTAGGCCAGTCTTAGAGCTATGCTGGTGTTAGAGTCAGTGGACCTGTGGGGCAGGCAACCTAGTGAGAAACCAACCTAGGCAGCTAAGAGAGTGCTTGTTACCACCCCTTCCCCAACCTAGGCATCACAGCTTGCAGCAACAAAAGTGACACTTTTCTTCTACTTGAAGGGATTGAGGAGTAAAAAGAACATTGTCTTCTGTCTTAGATACCAGATCAGCCACAGAAAGATAGGACACAGATCCTATCCTGCAGAATTGTGAGGCCCACATTGCAGGTCATAGTTATCAGAGGGCATTTCTAGATACACTGTGGGTCAGAAGGGAGCTTTTACTGCCTCAAGTGAAGAACCCTATCCTGGTGGGATTCACCACCTGCCAACATAAAAGCTCTAGGGCCCTGAATAATTAGCAACAATGCATGGATATAATGCAGTGTGGAATGTAGGTGAGGCTCTGAAACGTTCTGGCTTCAGGTGACACCCAGAATATTCTCAGCTTTGGTAGCTATAGTGAGAGATAGCTTCTGCTTTTCTCATGCTGAAGGAAAAAGTAAAAGAGATTTTGTCTGTACTTTAGGTACCAGTGTGGCTACAGTTGGGTAGAGTACTAAGTGGGCTACTGGGATCCCTGATTTCAGGACTTGACTCTGAGGATTTCTGGATCTGCCCTGGGCTAGAGGGGAGTCCAATGTGTTGAATTGTGTGTCCCATGCCTGGCAACATTCACCACAAGCTGAATTAAATGCATTTGGGCCTTCAGGGAACGTTGGTGGTAGTCTGGCAGTCCTTCCCTTGGGGCTGTGGTGGTCATAGCCATGGTGAGGCGCTCCTCTGCCTATGGAAAAGAGATGGAAAAGTCGGAAAAACTTTATTGTATGTTTTGAGGACCATTTAGCTATAACAAAATGAAGCACTGTGTAGACATTTAAGGTTTCCAACTCTAGTCCCAGGCTCCTGGATGGCATTTCTGGACTCACCTGGGGCCTGGGGAAGTTGCCACCCTGAAAGGAGGGACACAATCCAGGCTAGATTCATTTATCTACTGATTGTAGAGTGCTAGAACCTTGAGCACACATAGGTGGTAGCCAGGTAATAGTCCTTGAGAGAGACTCGGTGCTGTGCTGGCTTCAATTCTGACCAAGTGCCCTCTCAGTGATGGCCATAGGGGTGCTTGTGACAACCCACCCATGCTCCAAGCAGCTCAACACAAAGAAACAAACTCCATTTATTTGGGACAACATAAGGGAAGAGAACAAGAGTCTCTATTATACTCCACAGAATTCTTCCAGAGCTTATTCAAGACCACAAAGTGGTAGCGTCACAGGTCTGATAGAGCCACAGAGTTACTGGGTTTGGGGTGCTGCCAATGCACATTCAGCTGATAGCAACATCCAAGTCACTTGGAATACCTGGATAGCTTCCCAAGAAGGACAAATACAAATAAGCCTAGATAGTAAAGATTAAAATAAATACCTGAATTATCAATGTATAAATACAAATGAATATTCAGAAGCATCAAGACCATCAAGGAAAACATGACCTCACCAAATGAACTAAATAAGTCACCAGGGATCAATCCTCATAACACAGAGATATGTGATCTTTCAGACAGAGAATTCAGATACCATTATAATCTCTAAATAGCAGAATTGATTAAATAGGAGAAAGAATTAGTAAGTTTGAAGACAGGGTATTTGAAAATACATAGTCAGAGGAGACAAAAGAAAAGAGAATAAAAAATGAATAGAGTCAAGATCCATCAATGTGCTGTATTAAGGAGACCCATCTTACCTGCAAAGACGCACATAGGCTAAAAGTAAAGGGTTGGAGGAATATTTACCAAGCAAATGGAAAGCAAAAAACCAGGGGTTGCAATCATAGTCACTGATAAAACAGAATTAAAACCAAACCAATAAAGATCCAAAAAACCCCGCAAATGTTATTACATAATGGTAAAGGGATCAATGCAACAAGAAGAGCTAATGATCCTAAATACATATGCATCCAATGCAGGAACACCCAGATTCATAAAGCAAATTCTTAGAGACCTACAAAAAGACATGGACAACCACACAATAGTAATGGGAAACTTTAACACCCCGCCGTCAGTATTAGGCAGAACAATGAGACAGAAAATTAACAAGGATATTTAGGACTTGAACTCAGCTCCGGACCAAGCGAACCTAATAGACATCTACAGAACTCTTCACCCCAAACAGCACAATATACATTCTACTCAACATCGCATCATGCTTGTTCTAAAACTGACCACATAATTAGAAGTAAAACATGCCTCAGCAAATGCGAAAGAACATAAATCACAAGAAACAGTCTATCAGACCACAGTGCAATGAAATCAGAACTCAGGATTAAGAAACTCACTCAAAACGTCACAACTACATGGAACAACCTGCTCCTGAATGACTACTGGGTAAATAATGAAATGAAGGCAAAAATAAATAAGTACTTTAAAATCAGTGAGAACAAAGACACAACGTACCAGAATCTCTGGGACACAACTAAACCAGTGTTTAGTGGAAAATTGATAGCACTAAATGCCCACAGGAAAGGCAGGAAAGAGCTAAAATTGACACCCTAACATCACAATTAAAAGAACTAGAGAAGCACAATCAAATTCATAAGCTAACAGAAGACAAGAAACAACTAAGATCAGAGCAGAACTGGAGGAGTTAGAGACATGAAAGACCCCTCAAAAATTCAATAAACCCAACAGCTGGTTTTTTGAAAAGATTGACAAATAGATACACCACTAGCCAGACTAACAAAGAAGAAAAGAGAGAAGAATTAAATAGACACAATAAAAAATGATAAAGGGGATATCACCACTGATCCCACAGAAACACAAACTATGTCAGAGAATACTATAAGCACCTCTATACAAATAAACTAGAAATGCTAGAAGAAATGGATAAATTCCTAGACACATACACCCTCCCAAGACTAAACCAGAAAGAAGTTGAATTCCTGAATGGACCAATGGCAACATCTGAAATTGAGGCAGTAATTAATTGCCTACCAACCAAAAAATGCCCAGGACCATATGAATCAACAGTAGAATTCTACCAGAGGTACAAAGAGGAACTGGTACCATTCCTTCCGAAACTATTTCAAACAAGAAAAGAGGGACTCTTTCCTAACTCATTTTATGAGGCCAAAATCATCTTGATGCCAAAACCTGGCAGAGACACAACAAAAAAGGAACATTTCAGGCTGACATCCCTGATGAACATCAACGTGAAAATTCTCAATTAAAATACTGGCAATCCGAATCCAGCAGCATATCAAAAAGCTTATACACAACAATCAAGTCAGCTTTATACTTGGGATGCAAAAGTGGTTCAACATATACAAATCAATAAACATAATCCATCACATAAATAGAACCAATGACAAAAACAACATGATTACCTCAATAGATGCAGAAAAAGCCTTTGATAAAATTCAATACACTTTCATGCTAAAATCTCTTAATAAACTAGATATTGATGAAACTTATCTCAAAATTATAAAGCTATTAATGAAAAAATTCACAGCCAATATCCTACTGAATGGGCAAAAGCTGGAAGCATCTCCTTTGAGTAATGGCACAAGACAAGCATGCCCTCTCTCACCACTCCTATACCACATAGTATTGGAATTTCTGGCCAGGGCAATTAGGCAAGAAAGAAATAGAGGGTGTTCGAATAGGAAGAGAGGGAGTAAAATTGTCTGTGTTGGGAAAATCCCATCGTCTTAACCCAAATCTTCTTAAGATGATAAGCAACTTCAGCAAAGTCTCAGAATACAAAATCAATGTGCAAAAATCACAAGCATTCCTATACATCAATAATAGAGAAACAGAGAGACAAATCATGAGTAAAATCCCATTCACAATTGCTACAAAGAGAATAACATACCTAGGAACACACTTACAAGGGATGTGAAGAACCTCTTCAAGGAGAACTACAAGCCACTGGCTAGCTGGCTAGCCATATGCAGAAAGCTGAAACTGGACCCCTTCCTTACACCTTATACAAAAATTAACTCAAGATGGATTAAAGACTTAAACATAAGACCCAAAACTATAAAAACCCTAGGAGAAAACCTAGGCAATACCATTCAGGACATAGGCATGGGTAAAGACTTCAGGACTAAAACACCAAAAGCAATGGCAACAAAAGCCAAAATTGAAAAATGAGATTTAATTAAACTAAAGATCTTCTGCACAGCAAAAGAAACTATCATTAGAGTAAACAGGCAACCTACAGAATGGGAGAAAATTTTTGCAATCTATTCGATCTGGCAAAGGACTAATATCCAGAATCTATAAGGAACTTAAACAAACTTACAAGAAAAACAATCCCATCAAAAAGTGGGAAAAGAATATGAACAGACATTTCTCAAAAGAAAACATTTATGTGGCCAAACATATGAAAAAAATCTCATCATCACTTGTCATTAGAGAAATGCAAACCAAAACCACAACTAGACACCAACTCATACTAGTTACAATGGTGACCATTAAATGTCAGGAAACAACAGATGCTGAAGAGGATGTGGAGAAATTTTGCACTGTTGGTGGGAGCATAAATTAGTTCAACCATTGTGGAAAACAGTGTGGTGATTCCTCAAGGATCTAGAACAAGAAATACCATTTGACCCAGCAATCACATTACTGGGTATATGCCCAAAGGACTCTAAATCATTTTACTATAAAGACACATGCACACATGTTTATTGCAGCACTGTTCACAATAGCAAAGACTTGGAACCAACCCAAATGCTCATCAGTGATAGACTGGTTAAAGAAAATGTGGCACATGTACATCATGGAATATGATTCAGCAATGATAAAGACAAGTTCATGTCCTTTGCAGAGACATGAATGAAGCTGGGAATCATCATTTTCAGCAAACTAACACAGGAACAGAACAACACCACATGTTCTCACTCCTAAGTGAGAACTGAGCAATTTGGGAGTCTGAGATGGACAAATCACCTGAGGCCAGGAGTTCAAGACCATTCTGGCCAACGTAGTGAAACCCCGTCTCTACTAAAAATACAAAAATTAACAGGGCATGGTGGCACAAGCCTGTGATCCCTACTACTTGGAAGGCTGAGGCAGGAGAATTGCTTGAACCCTGGAGGTTGAGATTACAGTAAACTGAGATCATGCTACTTAACTTCAGCCTGGATGACAGAAAAAGACTCCATATCAAAGAAAAAAAGAAAGAAAAAAAGAGAATCTAAAAATAGAGCTATTATAGGATCCATGAATCTCATTCCTTGGCATATATCCAAAAGAAAGGGAATCAGTATATGAAAGAGACATCTGCACTCTTATGTTCATCGTAAAGCTATTCACAATAGCCAACATTTGGAAGCAACTCAAATGTCCATCAACTGATGAATGGATAAAGAAAATGTGGTATATATGCATAAGAAAGTACTATTCAGACATTTAAGGAAAGAAGATTCTCTCACTTGCAACAACATGGATGGAACTGAAGGTTGTTATGTTAAATAAAATAAGCCAGGCACAGGAAGACAAACCTCACATTTTCACTTATTTGTGGAAGCTGAAAATTGAAGTAATTGAAGTCATGGAGATAGAGAGTAGAAAGATAGTTCCAAGGGTCTGGGAAGGCGAGTGGAGGAGTGGAGGGGAAATGTGGATTGCTAATGGATACAAAAAAATAGAGTGAATGAGACCTAGAGTTTGTTAACAAAACAGTGTGGCTATAGCTAACAATTATTTAATTGTGCATTTAAAAATAACTAAAAGAATATAATTAATTGTAATACAAAGAATAAATGCCTGAGGTGACTATTATATGTTCCATAAATGCATAGTATCAAAATATCCCATGTCCCTCATAAATATATAAGCCTATTATGTACTCATAAAAAAATAAAACTTGAAAAAATATTTTTCAAAAAGTAGTTCCTTCATTCTTAAAGTGACGGTATGAAGAAAACAAGACAGGTTTTACACCTCTGTTTTACCAATCATATTTCAATATTGGCCAAAGCATAAGAAAAATATTTTTGCTTACTGAATTGTTTTTTGATGAACCACGTTGAAATGGCTTCATTGTCTTGGTTATATACCCTGGCTGTTGGTCTCAGTCGAGAAGAAATTCAGGACACAGACACACATGAGGAGTGGGGTTTGGAGTGGAAAGTTAGTAGAAAAAGAAGAAAAGAGAGAGAAAAACCTTCCTCATGTTGAGAAAGCCTAAAAGAGGGTCACCAAGCAGCAAAAAGGACTGGCTGGATTTTACAGTCCAGTTTGAGGAGGCAGTGTCTGATTTTTATGGGGGTCATGGATCGGTTCCATCAGTGAGGATTCCCACAGGGTGCCCTGGGAATGATGGTCACCCCACTCTAATCTCATTATGCAAATGGGCATTCCAGTTTATCATCACTATCCTGTCTGCTTCTCATTGTACAAGTTGCTGACAAAGAGAAGAACAGATGGAGCTTACATCTTAAACACAATTGATACAACTGCTGGTATCTATGTAGCTCCATTTTACAGCCTACTCTTCATTAGGAGAAAAAAATAATTTGGGGCTGCTTTTTGTTAAAAGAAAATCTTACCAAGGACTCCCATATCCTTACTGTCTACCTAAGTGATTTTTTCTTAACTCCTCTATCATCCCCTACTCTGGAGTGGTAAACCTAACTGCTGTTAGGGATGTTGGACAATTACTCTGCCTGTCTACTTTCTGCTGAAAAGGGGTGTCATGTGGGGAACATCAGCTAGGGCTCCTCCTAGAGTTGATCTAAGGGTTCCCAGAAGAAAGGCAAATTGCCATAAATTATTTATTTAGCCAAAATGATGACTCAAAACCAATAAGCTTTCATTAGCCTTTATAATTACATGAAAATCTTGTCCAGAGCCTAATTTTACCCTTACATTAGTTTATTAGTGTTAACTCCAATTTGTTTAAATGAAACCTTACAGATGATTCCATCTTCTTTTAACCAATTTTACCAGGAAGTGAAATGTTACAAATCCTTCATAACCCTTTTACTAAAGGGCAGATTAGTATCTTAAGACCTTCTTGCTGTGCTTTTATTTCATTGCTCAATTTATGAAAAGATCATAAATGCCCTTTTGAGTTTAGTTAATGTTTACACATTTTTGCAAGATTAATTTTTACAATTTTTCTATGACTTGCTTAAGCCCCTAGCTCTATCTTATCAAATTTAACATAATCCTCTATCCCAGGGCAAAATTCACATTTCTATGCTTTGTTATAATCTTGTACTAAAAAATATTTTATTGTTTTTATGTGCCTTGCATGTAAAATTGTTTAGTGATCTCAAATATGTGTTGGACTTTTAACTTTTAGCAAGCTTATTTTTGGTGAAAAACCTTGTTAGTAAGCAATTTTAATTATGCACCAGGTGTAGAGCCTAGGACCCAGACAGAAGTGCAGATAAGGTCTGACTCCTCAGTGTCTAGCTCCAAGTGTCCCAGGCCTTACCTATCTGTAAAGCAGGCAGAATAAAACCTTGGAACGTTTAGCAAACCTAGTATCTAAGTTTTATGATTTAGACCACCTGTTTGTATTTTGATGACATTTGTGTTTTACCAAATATCCTTTACTGCTTTTATTTCTTAAAGTCACATGAGCTAAGAAATATCTGGTTTGTTTATTTTTCTTTAAGCCAATCAATCAGAGCTATT
>NW_016107417.1:4422772-4486647 GCF_001604975.1 Cebus imitator | reverse complement strand
GGCCTCCCAAAGTGCTGGGATTAGAGGCTTGAGCCACCGCGCCCGGCCCAAAGCTATTTTTATTCACATTACAACCAACACATATATAGCAACACAAAAGGACAGAAGATTCAGCACTTGTAAGATTTTTCATTTACCAGTTTTTTAATTGGATTATGGGGTTCAGGGTGGAGCCCTTGGAGGAAAACAGCCAGAATGTCATGCATTTTTAGGGCCTAATAGGCAGGCACAGCTGAAGGCAAAGAAAGATCCCTAAAATTAGGGGTGCCATTTTATGCTTTATCTTGGGTCCCCAAAATGAGGGAGATACTATGGGAGAAGACAGTATAGTGCTTCTACCATGAATTTCTTTGCAAGTCAACACAAAGCCAATCAGCTTGTTTTGTAATTAGCCCACCCCCCATGGAATTCTCATCTCTTAGTGGGGGGTGGGGATGTTTTCATATCTTTCAGGTGGCCAAAAGCATGCTTCTCTAATTTATAACCACTATTAGCCATCCCTTAATGTGCATTTTCTACCTAGTTATAAAACACCAAAGGTCTGTCATAATGTGAAGTAATTTGATAGCCCCAAAACCCCAAATGGTCAGATAACACAATGTATAACAGAACAAGAGCCTTTGATTTTGTGAGGAAACTATCTCCTTTTAATTTTGGGCATTTATGAGAAAAACAGGTTTTTTGTTTTGTTTTCCCCAGATCAGGGTTTGTGGCACCTCCTCTGTTTTCCCATGGAGTCCCATGCTACCAGAAGTTATTTTAGGGAATCTATGCATGCATTAAGTGGCAAAAAAAAAAAAAAAGATACAAGAAGAGAAAAACATAAAGGTCTTTAAAATATACCTATAACTTGAATATCCACTTTCAATTAAGCTGAGTGCTTGTTAAGAAAACCCTTTTAAATTCCTTGTTACTCAACTTTAGCCATGCCTAGCAGTTAAGATTTTGTCTTTCAAACTTTATAAAAAGTAACCTCACAGGTGAAATAAATGACTATTAATTAGGTTATGACTTAACCCTGAATGTACAAGGTATTTTCAAAGGGGTGCTAGGCAGCTTTTGAAATTATCATTGCAAAATTGTGACTGAGAAAATGAAAGTGATCCAACCCAAACAACTTCATTTTGTTTGTAGCCACCAAGCTGTTCTTGCCCATCCCTGGGCATAGGCTAAACCAACTTTGGGAGGAGTCTGGTTTACAGTTTATAGTCTAAAACAAAGATGATAGTAGCCTCTTATTAAAATATACTTTCCTCTTACCTGGGAACCAGACCAAGAAACTAGCCATAATATTAGAAACCATGGCTTCGGAGTCCCCCAGCGGGAGGCCACAAGATTTTTACCCTCCCTAAACTGCTCTCAAGATCAGTGCTTAAGATATTTTGTAAACTCTGCCCTTGAGCAATCAGCTGGCACCACCCAGATGGACAAACTGGCTTATCTGATTTTGTGATCCTGACCCAGGAACTGACTTAGTAGGAGAAAACCGCCACCATTGTAAAATGGCACAGACTAAAACAAAGTATTGCCATGCGATTACAGGTCATGTTAAAGACATGAAAAAAATGGAGGCCTGTAGCTGAGTGTGTTACGGGCAATTTTGTTGGACTGGTTCACGCAGCAGGTTTATGGGGTCCTGAACCTGCATCCTAACCTGAGATACCCTTTCATTGACAGAACAATACAGAAAGACATGCAAAGTAAACCAAATTGTCTACAGCTTAAGATCAACCGCACAAATCCTTTTTCATTCATTATAACTTTACAGATAATATAAACAATGATTCTTATTATCCCTTTTATCCCTTTTACTGGTTTGCACAGGAGCAGAGAAGCCAAAAGCCTGTCTGGTAAGAAATTTTACCCTTTTGCCAATATATTATGGTTCTGGATTCCCTTTTCCCTGATTCAACTCTAAGCCAAGCATGTTCAAGTTTGGAAAACTGACTTTCCTAGTTTGGAAGAACGTTGTTATTATTAATAATTATTTTTAAAGCCATTTTAAACTGTGAAAGAATGAAAAACACCATAGACCTGAGCTAAATTGTGGAAAGTTTCTACATACCTGTCAGGGTTGTCAGAAAATTGGCCTAAGCCTCCTTTTATTCGCCTAAAGTTCTGTAGTGAGAAGGGATACTGAAGGGGCCCCAAATAAGGAAGATCCTCAGATGGCTCCCTAAAAGTTTCCTCTCTAATTTTGGAACCATTCTCTTTGGACCTGCTCAATATGATTGCTAAAATAAGCTGGATTTATCATACAACACTTGCAAAAATTTGGTAAAAATGCCATGCCGTTGTGCAAAAGAAAATGAGTCGCTGTTCTCTTCAAAGTTCTGAGGTTAGGGAAGTTCCAGTGTTTCAGAGTGCACTCCAGGGAGGTGCAAGCTGATGATAATCTGTTACTCGTCTAGAAAGTGAAATGTGAGAAGGCATCCCTTTAGTCACCTTCTCTTCTACATGTGACCCAGGGTGGAGAAGAGAACAGTGAAGGCATTTCCAGGAATATTTTTCCTCCCTGGTTTCTGGGTCCCAGCTCCCTATCAATGTGCTGCCCATGGCTGAAGGCATGAATCTCCAAGCCATGGCACCAGAGAAAGTAGACTTCTGGGCTGAGTCATGCTTACCCAAGTAGCCCTTGTTTTCTGCTTATTTTTTCCCTTTGACTTCCTAGGCTTGGGTGACCTGCCAAGCTCCCAAAAACATGGATCTCCAGAGAGACTGTAATGGTTGCCTTGGGGCAAGGCTTCTTTAACAGAGGCAGTGTGCTAGATCACCTGCGTTACAGTTTGTGTTAAAACATTACCCTTAGAAAAATGGTTCCAGTTAACTTCTGAACTTAAAATTCCCTTCCTATTTAAGTACTGTTCTAATTAGAGACAGGCTTGGTGTCTTACAAGAATGTAGGGACCAAATGGTCATTTTCTTCCTGTTGAGACAGTATCAGAACTAAAATCTGGCTGTGGAGGACATTTTACCTTTAACTGCTAAAGACAGAACTTTCCCATTCACAGAAGGGGCTTAGCGTTGGATTTCTAGTGGCACAAAAGCTGCACTGTATAACAGAGGACCAATAATATGCCTCATAAAGAGGATTTCTATTTCTACTATAGAAATACCAAGTGCTTGCCAGAGAAGTGGTAGAGAGCAAAAGCTTTTTGAGTTACTTCCTGCCTTGTTTGCTGATCTTTCCTAACAGAACTGTTTCCCTGAACTATAAAAATTCCTATACATTGCATACACAGAGAGATTAGACATAGCAACCGTGGATAGAAAAGAAGGAAAATTAGGTGACAGGATAGCTAGAAAAGAGCCCTGAGATTAAAGGAGATTTGCTCCATACTTACAATTCCCGTGTTTCTACCTTGGTTTTCATCTGGATCCCAGGCAAGAACCCAAAATGAAACAGCTCTGTTGTCTGCGTTATATATCCTGGTTTTTGGTCTCAGTCAAGAAGTGATTCAGGACACAGACACACAGGAGTGGGTTTTGGAGAAGAAAGTTTAGTAGAAAAAAAAAGAAAAAAGAAAATGCTTGTTCATGTCGAGAAAGCCCAAAAGACGGTCTCCGAGCAGAAAAAAGAACCAGCTAGCATGAATGCACCAAATTTTATAGTTCAATTTGAGGAGGTGGTCATTTACACAGGGCTCATAGATTGGTTCAATCCGCTGTGATGTCTACACAGTGTACAGTGAAGGCTGGTCATCCCACCGTAATCTTATTATGCAAATGGGCATTCCAGTTTATCGGCAACATCTTGTCTGCTTCTTACTGTACATGTGGCTGACAAAGAAGGGAAGATGGAACTGCCATCTTGAACATGATTGGCACAACTGCCGGTATCTATGTCTGAAGCTTGACTTTACTGGCTCCTCTTTGTTAGAAAGGAAAATAATTTGGGGCTGCTTTTCATTAAAAAGAAAAGCCTTACTGAGTACTCCCATGCCCTTAGTAGCTGCCTTAAGTAATTTATTCTTAACTCCTATATCAACATGAAGCACAAAATTATGAAAATAAAAACCTCAGTAATATATTATAAAAAAGTATTGGCCGGGCGCAGTGGCTCAAGCCTGTAATCCCAGCACTTTGGGAGGCCGAGGCGGGTGGATGACGAGGTCAAGAGATCGAGACCATCCTGGTCAACATGGTGAAACCCCGTCTCTACTAAAAATACAAAAAATCGGCTGGGCATGGTGGCACGTGCCTGTAATCCCAGCTACTCAGGAGGCTGAGGCAGGAGAATTGCCTGAACCCAGGAGGCGGAGGTTGCGGTGAGCCGAGATCGCGCCATTGCACTCCAGCCTGGGTAACAAGAGTGAAACTCCGTCTCAAAAAAAAAAAAAAAGTATTACAACATTCATCTGTGAATCTATATATTAAAAAGTTATTTTAATCAGTTATGTTTCATAGAATAGATATAATCTTTAAGTCACATTTAAATTTTAAAAGTTTCTTAAGCTGAGAACAAAATCCTAACAGATTTTAAAACTTTGCCCAACACATTTTGCCACTTATATAGACATTATTTTAACCCCCTGCCATGTAACTGATCCACTTATAATTAGCTGTGATTCCTGGGAATTGGAGAGCTCTTATTCTCCTCAGTATTACAATCTACCTGTTTTCATTTAGTGAAATCATCAATGTCCACCCATAGAAACTCATTTTAGGTTATGTATGGCAGCTGCCATGAGAATAGAATTTTCATTTGACCAATTGCATTTAAAAGTTTTTCTATCATAACTATTATATGTGTCTCATATATATTTCATATATAGTTTTACACACACACACACACACACACACATACACACATATATATAGTAATCTGCTATGCAATAACAAGTGATGTGTTTCCAGTACAATTCTCTACAAATACAGGTTACTTTGTATTTTCTACATTTTAAAAGATTATTTAAAATAGAGAAATAATAGAATTATTAATTCAGATTGTTCATTTATAAAATAACGTTCAAATATATTTCATTGATTCTTATTTTATGGTATTCCTAAACTAAAGAAAAACTACAAGACAAATGAATTTTAGATAAAAAGACAATTTATTTTATCTAATTTTTTTCAAAGGAGTCTCAAAAAGTAAAAAAATAAACGTTGAAAAGAAAACAAATACATCTTTTAAAGGAGCAAATACTCAGCAATTTTCGCCACACACCAGGTTCCAATTAGCCTGTTCATGGTAGCAGAAGAGAAGTTTCTTTCCATATAATTATAACACTTACAAGATTTGTCATACAGTACTTCTGCCAAAATTAGGAATGAAGCTGTTTCTATTAGGGAGTAAATGACAAAAAAAATGTTTCAGGTTTTATCTGTCGACAGAGCTAGAGAGGTGCCATAATCTGAATGTGTCCCTAAAACTTCATGTGTTAAAAATTAATTAACGATGCAACAGTGTTGGTGGATGGAGGCTTTTGGGAGGCGATGAGCTCTGACTTCATGAATGGATTAATGTCAGCATAAAAACACCCCATGGGAGTGGATTCACTCCCTAGCCTTTCCACTTTCAGCCATGTGAAGATGCAGCAAAACAGCCCTCACCAGATTCTAGCACTTTGATCTTGGCCTTCTCAGGCTCTAGACCTGTGAGAAATAAATTTCTGTTCTTTGTAGATAAGCCAGGCTGTGGTATTGTTACAGCAGCACACACGCTAAAATAGACAAAAGGGTCACCATGGGCTTGTTTGTCATTTTTATTTATGTCACTGGATAAATATTCAAATGTAGGTTTGACAGTGAGTTACAATATACATTTAGAGAAAGGGTGATATGTCAGTTTTGTTTTCAGAGTGCTAAGTATGACAAAATTGTCAATAGCAATAACTATTCTGGCAGCTACTCTAACAATATTTAGGTGTCTACTTTGGACTTGTCTCTGTGGATATGACGGTGAAAAGAAAAAAGACCCTGCGTTCAAGGAGCTTACATTTTAGTTGTGGGTAGCAGAGAATAAATAAACAAAAGTCTATTAAATATTGACAACTGCTGCCAATGTCCCTTATAGAAGGATTTTCAGGAACATACCTGAAATCAAAGTAAATTAGATTTAGTTTGCTATAGAAAGGGAAGACACACGCCAGAGATACTTTGAGAGAATATCAATAAGACAAGTTTGAGAGACATTTTGCAGAATATGAGTGTATGCTGGACGGTTCAAAAGAAGAATGAAGAAGGTGGTGGCCATCTGCCGATGGGATACTGCTTGAGTACCAACTATATTCCTGGTGGTAAAAATAATGTTCAGAAAAGCTGGCACACCAATGATATTTACAGCTATATAATAGGATAAGATTACTTTGATGGAAAGCAATTGTAGATAAACGAGAGATTTCCCAAGACCAAGCCCTGGAGCAATTCATCATGAGGAGGAACCAGCCAAAGTGATTGAGAAAGAATCTCCAGTAATGTGAGAGACTGATCTTTAAGGCAGAGAAATAAAGAAAAGTGTATAGAAGAAGAAGAATTTCTATTATTAGTGAGTAGTGATTAAGTCTGATCCTAGAGTGCAATCAGGGTACATAACAGAAAGAACAGATTATCTGGGAATTTGTCTAGAAGAGAAAAATGGCTTCACTAAATTTTTTGTTGTTGCTTTGTTTTTAAGCAAGAAATGCTTTCATATCATGTTTAATAACTTTATACCTCTGTTTAATCATTATAACAGTTACAACAATGAGGTTTCTGACCTGATTTAATCCGAATAACAAACAGTTTAAGACTCAGTGATTTGTCCCAAGTTATACCATTATTAATTGAATGGCGGGGCTCAAACTATAGTTTGATTTCAGCTGTGGGTCTTCTAATTATTGCTAATTGAAAGTGAAAACCTCTGGTTTTCAATCCTGGGAGCTGTATGTGGCAATTTTAAAACTTGGAGCCAACATATCACCACAGGAAGTTCTAAATTAATGGGTTTAATTAATTGGATTAATTCTAGAGTATCTTCATTGGAAAAACCACTTTTCTAGATATTTCTAGAAAATTGATATTTTGATATTCTGCTTTTGCTAAAGTTTATTGCAAGAAAACCATGCTAGACTTTCTGAATCAGAACCTCATAGGATGGAGTTTGTGAGTCTTGATTAAACCAGATTCCTAGGCGATGACGATTTTTAATTATACAACGGATTTCAAAATGTTGCAGCAAACAGACTCCCCCAAATTGGCGCATATTAAAATGATCTGGAAACATTTAAAAAATCTGGATGCCCAGGTTATACCAAGGGGATGGGGACTAGTTATCAGTAGGATTTAAAGCTGTAAAGCTTTCCAGGTGATTTCAAAGTGCAGCAAAATTTAGGAACCACTGGTATAAAAACTCCAGCAAGATGAAAAAGTGATGCTGATTATGTAAATTGATATTATAAAGCTATTAGTGTGAAACTATCACTTGACTATAAAATGGCAATTTCATACAGTATAATTTAAACTACAATTGTGTCTATGAATATTTTGCAGAAGAATTTATTTGCCTTTCATTATATATTTTGCAAAGACCATATCTTTGTTCTGGAGAATAAAGACAATAGTAAAGTTTATAGGCAGAAAAATAACTTCAAATTGAATTCATTTTTTTAAGCCTCACTTTAACTTTGTTTTTTAGTTTTGAAGTTTTACAGAACAGTTTAAAACCATTACATCTCCTTTTTCATATGCAGATGACAGCATTGCACTGTAAGTTTGCACTTTTTTTTTTTTTTTCAGTTTGAATTTTTTTTATTGAAGTTAAATTAACTGCTCCGGTTAGTAGGGACATTTTGAACACTTTGTCTTTTGATTTTAAAAACACATTCCAAAGTCAAATTCATGGCAAGTAAACTAATTGAGCCCAGAGAAATTGAAAATGATGAGAAGAACTGGTTTAGTCAAATGTTACATAAATTTGCCCCTCAGTATCCTTTTGCTAATAAATTCAGAATTTACACTTCTGCTACAAACCTGCTCTGAATGAGTTAGCATAATGAAGATGCTTTCATGTTAAGCAGTAATGTCCCTCTGCCAGAGAAGCCTCTTTACTCTCTGATGGGCTGGAGTAGACCCAATTTATTCTACTGAGCAAGTCAAGGTTTGGCCTGTTGTGTGGAAGATGCTGGTGAGGCACAGGTGAAACAACCTAAAATTTAAAACTTTACAGAACCATAAGCATATATCATGCTTATGCTTTTTCAAATTTTAAAATATTTTCAACAATAAATTTTAATTCCTAAGTATTAATGCAAATATGTTGACAGAAGGAATGGTAAAATAACCTGATTTAACTATATGGTTCAAAAAATATATGTAAAATATCATTATCTTTATTGGGATTAGCAATTCACTATAAATTTTCATGGCTAAACTTACATTTTTAGAAGTCCCACCTAGGCACTAATTATATTTTTATTTATTTTTTTGCCATGCTATCAGACGGTTCCTATATGACGTTTATTTCTGGAAGTTAAAGTAGATACAACAATATACGAAAAAACAAAAACAAAAACAAAAACCCCACAATAATATGATTTTTTACACTGTGAAGTATACATTGTAATTTGAATGCAGTGGCCAGGACAGCAGCTTATAAACCACCTTATAGGTAGGTAAGCAACCCATGGGATTCCCTGGGCTGGGCTGGGGATGGGCAGGGGGCAGTGGACAGGAAGTGGGCAGGGCCTGAGGACCCTGTTCTTTTAGGGGCCAGACAAGGCTGGGCTCCTCTCAGAACTTTTGCTACAATCAGAGTTAAGACCAGATATATATGCTACCTAAGGCCATGAACTTGACAATATCTGCTCCAGAGAAGCCCAGATCCTTGCCCTAGGTCCCTATGATTTAAACCCAATGGTAAGCCCAAGTCTCACCTTTCTAAATATTCCCTAAGTTTATCAGTTAAGCTTATTATGTACTGAAGACAGTTGCTGGAGGAGTGAGAGCTCTGCATGACACATCAGCTGTCTCCAGGTGGGAGGACTGGGGCAAGCCTATTTTTATTTTTTATATGTATTTTGAGAAATAGAAATATAAGCAAAAGAAAAAAATGGATAAATGGAAGTATTTAATGATTAAAATACACAATATGTTGTTTTACTTTACCTTTTTTCACTTCTATAGTAGTTTTAAGCTTTTTAAAATATGACGTAAGTTTTTATTTTTGATTATTAGTTTATGTTTCAAATACTTTGGGATCCTGTTTAGTCAGAATTCCATTTTGTTCTCATTACCTCCTTTTGTGTTTGGAAATGATATTTTCTACTCACGAGGAAAATATTTTTTTAACAGTCATTTCAGATGTAAGCTATGTGTAAAAGCTTTGCCTCATTTAGTGCAATATATTTTTCTTTTATTTTGAGGCATTCTTTAAATAGTGGAATAACATTAAAGTTATTATTTTTAACTATTACTCTGTATCAGGCATTTTTCTAGGCATTTTAAATTTGTTATTTTACTTCATCATCTTAATCTTCTAATAAGATTTTTATTTCTAGTTTTTAGGTGAGCAATTAATGCTCAGAATTCATATATTTTGTTCAGATGTACAAGGTAAATTGCATAACCTGGCTTTGAACAGACATTAATTTGACTCAAATGTCCATGTTTTCCCCCTCTAACAGAAACAGAAAATTTTATTAAATGTGTAGGAAGGTGTGGGAAGTAGAAAAGTTCCTTTTTAAAGTTTTCTTGTTAAAGAATAAGTGTGCTAACAACTTTGTTAAGCCCAATCCTATGTAGCTGTTAAACATGCTGTGCTTACAGGCATGTAGTATACTCTATGTCCTTTTACTTTAATCAAAATATCTGTGCTGGATGTGCTCACAGGCATGTCCCAGCTCTCTATTGCTTTTAGCTGTTTAGAAAAGTTTTAAGTTATTAGCCAATCGGGTTTTAGATTCGATTGTGAGGCCTGTTTCCAGCCAATGAAGATCAGACATAGCAGTAAGAATGACCCAAATACGTAAGGAATAAATTTGCGTGTATTCCCTTTGTTCTTTGTGCTCTCTTGGCAAGATGGCTAGTGAGAGTACCCTTCCTGCAGTCCAGGAAGTAAAGATTGCATTGCTGAAGGATCCTTTGTCTCAGTGCTAATTTTTCTTTGTGGCACCAAACATCTATTTCCAACAGAAGATTCCAAAGAAATAATGAATACTAATGATTTATTATTGGAAATAAAATATAGAATGCTAAATGCAGCAATTTTTTAAGTAAAAATATTGTCTGAAGGGTCCCAAATGTTAAATTCACATATTTTCATGGTAATAAGTAACTACTTTGTTTGTGTGTACATACAAGTGGATGTTTGGGAATTCAATGCAAAATATTTAACTTGACACAACATTTTATTGGTAAAGTGGCTTCCCTTTTAACAGCCAATCAGAAAAGAACACCAAGTTATATAAATTTTGGTGACTGCATCATCAAAAAATGAAATTCTGAAGAGATGTCAGTACCTCCTTTTTGCTAACTTGATATGGAAATTAAAAGCAGAAAGAGAATATGCTACCTTTATGGATCATAGATCTAGTTTACCTTTGTTTTGCCAAAATCCCAAAAAGGTAGCATCTGGATAAAATAAAACTCGCTGTGAGGCTTTATCTGGCTAGACAGAGAAGCATCTGATGGAGCTGGCAAATGCTATGCCTATTTACCCTCTTTGGAAACACATGACTTTTTTCTGTTATTGACCTTGGGGATGTCAAATAATTTTAAATTCTTGGTTGCTGGAATCAGCTATTGTAGAAACACATACATGCATAGGTTTACTAAGGAACTTTGATGGTCAGAAGGCACCTTACACAGATAATACAAGTCGCTTTAAGTATTATTTGTTTAATTACTGCACCAGGGTTCAGAGAGACTTTTTATTAAATTTCTGAAGCTAAGGTCATCAATACTTTATCCAGCTTAATATCATCAATATTTAAAGAAAAGTTTCCACAGATTTATGAGTAGATTTAAAAGCAGGTTATATTTGTTATATGGCTATCATGTATAGTGGCCAACATAATATATATGTGAACCAGGTTTGTAAGATCCATGATCTCATTGAACTTACATTTATTAAAAGGAAAAATGACCATATATACATAAAATATAAACAAGATAACCCCTGACTGTTATTACCATAAAGTTAGTAAGAAAGGTTATTTTGTATAAGATGATCATTAAAGGGCCCTATGAAATATGATATCTGATCTGAGATCTGAAAGGTTAAAGCAACTCCTCCAGTTATTAACACAGTAAGATGAGAAAAGGCTTGACGTTTCTTATGGCAAATAGGGAGCAAGTTAGGAAAGGTGTAAAGGGCTCTAGTATGAGGTGAAGTTGGAAAGAAGGTCCAGACCATCACGATAAGCGTTGTAGGCTAGGTCATAACAGTTGTATTTTATTTTGAGAGCATTAAAGTTTTTAAGCAGGGAAACAAAATTATGGATTTATACATTTTAAATGTTACCTTGATTGCTGTGTGGAGAATTAACTCTTTGGCTCGTAAGTCAATCAAGGAAACACATTAGAAAGCTATTCCAATAATCCAGAGGTGATACAATGACAAGAGTTAACATAAAAGAAGATGAATTTGAGACATACGTATTCAGGAAAAGTTGGAGGGATAAATAAGATAGGATCTTAGCTAAAGAGAGGATCAAAGAATTTCCTTAATTTTTGTTTTCCAAAAAACAGGGTAAGGATGTACGTACTACATAGTGTTTTACATAGTATAGAAAGGCAGGAATATAAAAGTTGGAAATTTAAGAAAGTAGAGAAGAGTGAATACTCTAGTGATATAGTATTTTTAAGTTCAAAAAACATTTGAAACTTAGAGAATAGTTCATTAGAGGATTCAAAACAGAACCCCCTAATCAAAGTCAGCACACAATAGAGGTAATAATGTAAATAGTATAGAAAAGTAGTGGCCAGAGAGTAGAAAGAAAAGCAGGGCACAGTCTACTGCCTAAAAATTCGAGAGAAAAATGTTTTATGATGGATGGTCAAAGTTGTCAAATGCTGCACAAGCTCAAGATTAAAAATGAAATCTTGGCCAGGCATGGTGGCTCAAACCTGTAATCCCACCACTTTTGGAGGCCAAGGTGGGCAGATCAGCTGAGGTCAGGAGTTTGAGAAAGACCTGACCAACATGGTGAAACAGCTTCTCTACTAAAAATACAAAAAATTAGCCAGGCATGGTGGCACATGCCTGTTAATACCAGCTACTTGGGAGGCTGAGACAGGAGAATCGCTTGAATCCGGGAGGCAGAGGTTGCAGTGAGCCCAGATGGTGTCATTGCACTCCAGTATGGGTGACAGAGTGGGCAGTCTCAAAAAAAAAAAAAAAAAAAAAAAGCAAGCTTGTGTGCAATAAATACAATTTGTCAAGATTATTTTTAAAATGACTTATTCCACTATACTTCATAAAGGGCAGAGCTCTACTCATGTGTTCAACTTTTGCCTGATTCTAAAATAGTCTCAATAGATATAACAGAAGTTATTTTGATAGAAATTCTGAAAAAATACATATCATTAAAAATTTTATTAGAAATTAGCATAAAAATCTGTTTGTGTGTAATAATGAAGTTATAGCTTTACCCTGTTTAAGAAGCAAAGCAAAACAAAACAAAACAAAAATCAAATTTTAGGGACTAGAAATGCAACAAATTCAATTCTTATATAACAGTATAATATATTTGACTAATTTTATAGCAAACATGCCAAATAGTTAAAAAAAAAAATCACAGATTACTTGTTGTTCTGTTGCTACACAGGAAATAAATATATAAATTTTTTAAAAATCAATTTTTCAAGCCCAGTTACAATGTGAGAGAATAAAAAAGAATAGAGGATTACAATTTGGGAATATAAGGAAAGACAAATTCTCTTCTACTTAAGATTTATCGATAAGGAAAGTAACCTAATTTCCAGGGTAGAGAAGTAGGCTTTAATTATAGTTTGTATATTTGATTGTTTTGTGAATCTAATTGATGAAAGCCATTCTAGGTAGTCTATTAAAAAATTTGTTATGTTTTAAAGATGTCCATTGAAACCCTCCTTTGGCAAGTATTACGTAACCACAATAAGATGGTAAATTGAACCATGAATCTGCTACATGTTTAATTTAAAACAAAATTTTTGTACCTGCTAAAGAATAGAAACTATAACTTTTAGCTCTATAGTGCTATACATAATTTATTACAAGCTTAAGGCAGTTGCAACACCTGAAATTAAATAGGATGTAAAGTTTTTCCCTGAAGGTCGTGGAGATTGTTGTAAGAAATGCATTTAAAAATAAATACATACTTTTTTTTTTTTTTTTTTTTTGAGACAGAGTCTCACTTTGTGACCCAGGCTGGAGTAGTGCAGTGGCACAGTCTCGGCTTATTGCAACCTCCACCTCCAGGGTTCAAGCGATTCTCCTGCCTCAGCCTCCTGAGTAGCTGGGATTACAGGTGCCCACCATTACGCCCAGCTATTTTTTTGTAGTTTTAATAGAGACAGGGTTTCACTATGTTGTCCAGGCTGGTCTCGAACTTCTGACCTTGTGATTCGTCCACCATGGCCTCCCAAAGTGCTGGGATTACAGGTGTGAGCCTCTGCACCTAGCCGCAAATAGTTTGTACTGTTGTGTACATTGCTCAGCAGCTGTGCCCTCATTACAAATCCCTCATCACATTTCTCAGAATACTACTTTAACCTCTTGAGTATGATACTTCTAGCATAAGTAAAATGTTCCCTTATAAAAATATGTTTTACATGATAAAGATGACTTTTAGAGTGGCTGCAGTAGTAGATCTGTTGGAAATGTTGTGAAACATCATTATTACCAAATAATATTTTTATTCAATGAAGAACACATGATAAAAGCATTGATTTATTTATTAATGTTATTGGATTCAGTTATTCATTTGACAAATACTTTTAGTTTTTATGATATATCAGGTACCTGCCTAGTTGCTGGGGAGCTATCAGAGATCATAACAAACATCCTTGGCTTCATAGGGTATGTAAAAGTTATATGTATTGATTAAGTAAAAGTTTTACGTAAAATAAAATCAAGCAGAAAATACACTGAATAAAACTTTTGTTAGTGTCTGACTAATCTTTACTCTCCCTTTCTGGTATAATCTCATATATCTATCCCATGGACTAATGTTATACATATCATATTAGAATCCGTTTTCTAGACAGGGAAACAAATCTAGATCTTGTAGCTAAATTCACTTATTATGACACAAATTTACTATGTGCAAGGACTCCTGCTCAGAAAAACAATTAGGAGCACAACCAGTTGGGTCTAGACCCTTATACATACATTTCACGGGCTACAAGGTAGGACTGACATTCATTTCACAGCAAATTGTGGCTATTTTTTTGCAGGAATATACATGAATGCCTAGAAAAGAAGTGCTGAGACTAATACCTGCAAGATTTAAATGCAACTCAATTCACCTCTTCATATATCCCAAGTTGACCTCCATCATGATCCAAAATATCAGCTTCTCTGAAGCCTTCCCCACCAATACTCTGCTATTTGCATTGCCTTGTGTGCTAGTTTTCTCATATAAACTCCTATTGCTTTTATCCTTCTAATAAATGTCTTATCTGGAACTTTGCACTGTGCTACAAAACAAACAATAAACAGCTACATTCTCAACTCCTTCCAAAGTTTTCTTCCCTTCCTAGTATTAAACAAAACTCTACTTTCTGTGCCCCATTATTAAGGACTGGTGCTTATGCTGACATGATGGATGGAATGCAGCCATTACTAATGATGCTTTTAGATCATTCAGATTCTATGTAAAACAAACAAAACCCAAAAAACAAACAAAAAATGCATTTATTTGGGACATGTGGCTAACCACCAGCTTCTCAGTATCTCTTTGAATTCACTAAAGACCTTAGCTGCATTATCTTTTACTCCAATCTCTGCAGGTTTTTTAACTTTTCTGAGAACTGCCTATGATCCACTCCAACAAAGCTTTATGCTCTCAGTTATTTGACTTAATAATCTTTAATGAACTTAATAGAAACTGGTTATAACTCTGAAGAATAAGTTCACTTCTCTTTGTGAGTTTGTTCTAAAATCATCCATCCTGTTGTTTAAGCCAATAACAGATGTGATCTCCTTTGACTCTACCTTTCGCCTTCACTTATTAAAAAATCCAGCTCCTAAATTTCTTTTCAATCTCAATATTTTTTCTTATTTATTTACTGTCATCACCCTAGACCATGACACCATATCACTAGGATGAAATTCCACTAAAAACACTTGAGAAAAAGTTTTCAGTACAGTTCTCAATTATTCCACTGTACTAAAAACACTGATTATTAGCAATTTTCCCACTGCACCAAAAATATCTTGGGACGCTATTGTCTTTTAGCTTTCAGTAAAGCACTTAATAGAATGATGATAATTACCTTCACATGCAGCTCACCAGGGCTATGAAATATAAAATATAGAAAAATTGTAAAACATTAGAGGTTACAGAAATACTTTGTAAACATTATTTTGCTATGTAGCTTAACTGTAGATTGACATCTATGAAATATATAGCATTTTTGTCCTTCAACATTTTAGCAATGAAACTAATTTTCATTGCTATGATTGTCTTGTATCTGTGAGAGGCACATTGTTTTCTAACATTCCCTAAGTTGTTCATATCAAAGCTCTGTAACTTGAGCTATAGGCCAGACAATCCCAATACTCAATTTTATGTCATCAGAAATGCAAAAATAAGGTTTCTGTATTTGATAATTCCAAATATTCACATCAATGTCAACCAGAAAATTATGGACTGAAAATTACTGTAAGCCTTTTGCTAGATGTTAAGTCTATGACCATATGACATCTAAATTTTGATATGTGAGGGTTTCTATTTAAGAGATAGATGCTCCTGGACTTCTAATTACTATTGAGAGCTCAACCTTAATTGCTCAATATGTGGCTGTTTCTCCATTGGTACTAGTGAAATGCAGCATTTTTCCAGGCTATATTTCTGCTTGAAGAAGGGTGAAAGTAATTGTTTTTCTATGTCAGTGATATTACACAGTACCAAAAATGTCATCAAGTAGCGATATTTTTTGGCATAATAAGACTTGCTTACACTTCTGAATAGTGATATTTCTGTGGTTTCAAGCTTTTCGCATTTTTGAAAAAGTCCATCAATTTTTTATTGAAAGGAATTTTTTTGCACTCATGCTTCTGAAAGAAAAGTTCAGTTGATGAATCAAAAATTATCATATTTTGTTTAAAATAATACAAAACATTTGTTGACTTTACATTATGATTTGATAAAGTTTTATAACAGAATGTGAACTATGTCTTCCTGGAGGCAAGTATATACTCCCAATGAGAACATCCAATTTATAGACATCCTTCAATTTTATCTACTTGAAATTTTCTTTTTAAAGCTGTATATTGAAACTTATTGACTTGCTTTAGAAGACTATATATAATCATTAATCCCAATGTAATTATCAGAAAAGTTAAAATTATTGCTCTAAATCACAGAGCTAGAATGTTACAGAAGATAGAGTGAAACCTAGGTCCTGGAGCCCAATATCATTTTAATCATTTCTGCTTTTCAGCATTCTAATGGGTTAAGGAAATTCACTATATCTCGTTATACACATTGCATGCATATTAAATTGTGGTATTCAAATAAAAAGAGAACTAAGTTCTTTTCAGTAGATGTAATAAGTCACCAAAAAGTTCAAGAAAAAAATCATCTCTTCATCAGGATATAAGAAAAAACACTTCTCAAGAAGAACTTTTTGTCACATACAATTATGTATTAAATAAGTTTGTTAGCCAGTAGAGGGCTGGAAAAAGTAACTTTTAATTTAGTTATGACTAAAACAGAAGGAGTAAGAAAAGAGAGGATTGAACATCACTATAGACCAATTGGACCTAATAGACATAGACATAACATTTCACCAAGCGACAGCAGAATATATATTCTTCACAAGTACACATAAAACATTCTGGAAGATAGACCACTTATTAAATCACCATAGAAATTATATGAAGTTTAAGAACATTGAAATTATATAGTGTATGTTCTCTGACCACAATGAAGAGAAACTGGTAATCAATAGCAGAGAGAAAACAAGAAAATCCCCAAAAGTGGAAATTAAATAATGAAGACAACTAATGGGTAAAAAAAGAAATTACAGAAAAATCTAAAAAGTACCTTGAGACAAATGAAAATGAAAAATAGCACATACCAAAACCTATGAATGAGGCAAAAGCAGTATTAAGAGAAAACTTTGTAACAATAAATGCTTACAATTAAAAAGAAAAAATCTCACATAAATAACCTAAGTTTACACCTCAATGAACTAGAAAAAAGAGAAGCTAAAACAAAAGTTTACAGAAAGAAGGAAAAAAGATTACAACAGTGATAAATAAAATAGAGTATAGGAAAACATTAATAAAACCAAGATATGTTTATTTTTTTATTTTTTTATTTCAAAGGAGCAACAAAACTGACAAGCCCTTAGGGTCTTGTTTGTTTGCTTTTAACAAAAATGGAGAAAACTCAAATAACTAAAATTAGAAATGAAAGAGCAACATTACAACAAATGTTACAAAAATTTTTAAAAGAGAATATAAACCTACTATGAATGATTATACACTAACAAGTTGAATAACTTGAAAGAACTAGATAAATTTATGGAAATATATAACCAACCAATGCAATAAATCATGAAGAAATAAAATACTGGAGTTGTAAAAAGATTGAAGCATTAATACTACTAACAATAATAAATAATAGAAACCTCTTAATACAAAAAAGCCCAGAATGATATGGCTTCACTAAGGAATTTTTAAAAATATTATCTTTTTTAAGAAAACAAACACTAGAACAACAAAAGCCTCTTCCTAAGGCTTCTGATTTGGTCCAATCTTGACTGGCTACTTTTTAGGCCCACCGCATCGCCATCACCTTGGTCAGGTGAACACTGACCATCTACTCATATTAAGAATGAGGCCGTCAAGAGCTAATTAGAAACTCTGTTTGGTTAAATTTTTATCACTTTTGGTTCTTGCTTAAAAGTAATCAGTCTGGTCTGTTTTAGAATAGAATTGTTGATGTCAGCATGCCTGGGTATATTATTTTGGACTGATCAAATTTCTCTGAGAATGATCTTGTGATTTTAACTAGATAGGGCTTAATTTTAATTGGTTAAATGATTTAGGAGGAGAAAGGATCTTCATTATCTTTATGTCTGCCTTTATAGCAAGCTTTGAGAAAAAGCATTACAAATTGTATTTGTTGTAATTTATGTAGTTTCTAACGGTAGAATAGTTCAGATTGTTTAATTCAACACATCACTAGAAGTGCAAATCTAACATTTATTTTTAAAATAATTGAATATGATATAATTTGATGATTTAATGTAATAAAATATTTTATCATGCTTTAATAAGTTGTTACAATTAATTTGTTTGTATGGAAAATTAACTAGAAATTTGATGTTCAGACACCACAATTTTAGTACCAGGAATGTAGGTCCATCTTTTTACTAAATTTTTAGTAAAGCCATTCCAAATTTATGTACAAATTACAGGCCAACAGTAAACATGAAATTTTGGAATAAACCAAGTCCAGTATTCCCAATTATCTTTTACTGTGTAAATTAAAAAAAAAAAAAAAAAAACTTTGCATATACTATTTTCAAGCATATTTACTTAAAAGTATCAAAAATTTTTCTCAAAACAGAAATACAAGTCCAAGTGATATAGTATATTTAGTTATATTTTATTTTATTGATTAACTGAGTCAATAAATACATCTAGTTTTATGCCTAATATATGTTAAATATTTTGATTTTGCTAGGCTTTCAAAAAAACACAATATATTCTAAATACTTGAGGTCCTCAAAGTCTTTTTTTTTTTCTTTTTTTTTAACTTCTATTTTAAGTTTAGGGGTATGAGGGCAGGTTTGTTACATAGGTAAACTTGTATAATGGAGGTTTTTTGTAGAGATTATTTTATCAAACATGAATTAAGCCTAGTATAAGTTATTTTTTCTGCCCTTCTCCCTCCCCCACCCTTTACCTTCTGAAAGGCTCCATGTGTACTGTTCTCCTCCATGTGTCTTCATTATTTAGCTCCCACTTGTAAGTGAGAATATGTGGTATTTGGTTTTCTGTTCCTGTGTTAATTTGCTTAGGATAATGGCTTCCAGTTTTATCCATGTCCCTGCAAAGGACATGATCTCTTTCTTTTTATGACTGGATAGTATTCCATGGTGTGTATGTACCACATTCTTTACTCAGTCTGTTGTTGATGGGCATTTAGGTTGATTTCATCTCTTTGTTATTGTGAATAGTGCTGCAATGAACATATACATATATGCATCTTTATAATAGAATGATTTATATTATTTTGGGTGTTTACCCACTAATAGGATTTGTGAGTTCAAATGGTATTTCTGTCGTTAGGTTTTCAAGGAATCACCACACTATCTTCCACAATGGTTGAACTACTTTACACTCCCACCAACGGTGTGTAAGCATTCTTTTTTCCTCACTTCACCAGCATCTGTTATTTTTTGACTTTTTAGTAATAGCCATTCTGACTGGTGTGAGATGGTAACTCACTGCAGTTTTGATTTGCATTTATCTAATGATCATTCATGCTTCACTTTTTTTCATATGATTGTTGGCCTCGTGTATGTTTTGTTTGTTCTTTGCCTACTTCTTAATGAGTTTCTTTGTTTTTCTTTTAAGTTTGTTTGTTATAGATGTTGGATATTAGACCTTAGTTGGATGCATGGATTGAAAAAACTTCCTTCCATTCTGTAGGTTGTCTGTTTATTCTGATGATAGTTTATTTTGCTGTGCAGAAGCATATCCACCACAATCAATAGCATACAAGGTTTGTTCAACAAGTGCAAATTAATAAATGTGATTTATCACATGAACAGAACTAAATATTAAAAAACACATGATAATAGATGTAGAAAAAGCTTTCTATAAATTCAACATTCATTGATGTTAGAACCTCTCAATACACTAGGCATTGAAGGAACACACCTAACAATAATAAGAGCCATGTATGATAAACCCACAGCCAACATCATACTGAAAGGAATGAAAAAAGCTGGAAGCATTCCCCTTGAAAACCGGCACAAGTTGAGGATGCCCTCTCTCAGAACTCCTATTTAACATAGTATTAAGTGTTCTGGCTGGGACAATTAAAAAAGAGAAGGAAATAAAGAGCATCCAAATGTCAGGAGAGGAAGTCAAACTATCCCTGTTTGCAGATGACATGATCCTGTATCTAGAAAACCCCACAGTCTCTGCCAAAAAGCATCTTAAGCTGATAACTTCAGAAAAGCCTCAGGATACAAAATCAATATGCAATACTCACTAGCATTTGTTTATAACAGCCAACATTCAAGCTGAGGGCCAAATTAGAAATGAACTTCCATTCACAATTGCCACAAAAAGAATAAGCTGCCTAGGAATATAGGTACTAAGGACTTGAACGATCTTGGTAAGGAGAACTAGAAATCACTGCTCCTTTTGTCAGTAGATGCTATGAGATTAACTGTAACATGATACGTATAGATTTTGCAGAAATATGTCTTTTTGCAGAAAGTATCATTTGGGATAATGGGCTTAAATATAGATAAAGTAGTTGCAGATAACTGAGGCTCTAAAGATAGTGAAAGGTAATAAAACATTCACAGAGGAAGTCATGCAGGGAATGGGAGAGAAAATGTCACTATTGGAAATATTTCTGAGGGATAAGCTAATGATTGTCTGAATGCCAAGATTATGAACCACCATAGAGGCATGGTTACTGTTTTACCTTTTTAAAAAATTTACTGAGGGTATTCAGCAGCATATCTTTTAAGAAGAATCACAGGTGTGTAAAAAAATGAAATATATTTATCTACTGTCTTGTACCTAGTTATCATCAACTAAATTTATATTATGTCAGCAGAAGCCATTTCCAAACTTCTTAGGTTGTGAAGGCCATTAAAAATCCACCAGCATCTCCAGGGATGCTACTTTATAGAAAAAATTATTCAGCAAACAGCAAACAGATAAATTATTAGAAATGTCTTTGCAAAGTTTTTATTGAAATAATTTTCCCACGTTTATCATTCTCAAAATCAATATCCCTCCAAAGTGAAATTCTTATAAGAGGAAAATAATATAACTTGTTTGTAAGATAACACTTTAAGGAAAACTTGTGAAAAGTAGAAAGTGAAAAGGTGTCAGGGTTATTTTTAATAAAATAATAAAAAGAAAATTATACTGTACCTACACAGAAATCATGTCTCAACCATATCTATGCAAATTACATTGATGTTCTATTGTTAAGTTGTTTCCAGTTCCTTTGTATACTCAGGTAGCAAAAAATACTCATTTTATTGAGACCATACATGCATATGACAATATTACAAGAACCTAAACAATTATTTTAGCTAAAGCAATCTTTTCTATTTGAGGTTTAAATATACAAATTAGTTGTAAGTTGCTCTTGTTACTTCAAAATTGAAAGAAGTAACCATTAGTGACATTCCATTTATCTTTTGATTGAAATTGTGATTGAAACATAATAAAATGTCTTTCTTGTTCTTGAGCTGTGCTCTACATAATCAGAGTATGTATGTAAATATTTTACATACTCAATAGTGTATTTTACTGTTTTTAATTATCCCATTTGTGATTTTATATTTTATAGTCTTAGGATTACAAGACAGTGTCATATTTGATAATATACACAAATAACCAAATTACTTGACTCTTGCTTACTACTCATAATTGTTATTTGCTATATGTTTATGTATAAAATTTAGAGTTACTTTATACGATAGTCTGTAATTAAATGATTCATTTTGGCATATCGACAGCCCTTGGAATATTAGCTATATATTATCATTCCACTGTACACTAATAAAGATAAAATCAATTCCCCATGTAAAGGGTGAAGTAAGTGTGGTTTTTCCTGTCTGGGGAGTTTTCTGAAATGGAGAAGTGGAAGCTCACCTGATCAGCAATATGAGATTATTTTTCTATACCTAGATAGAATCAGTGTATATAGAAGAAAGCGTTGAGTAGCTGGTAGAAGGTAGAAGTTGATCCATAGCTATGAAAATAGTTCTTTTATTAGGAACTGAAGGACCAAGGTATTTGCATGTGAAAATGTTCCAGCCTTATTGTGGCAATAATGAAGACTCTCAAGTTACTTGCCAAATAGAACAGGACATATAAGGTCAAGGAACAATACAATGTTTCAAACAGGACAGGTATTACCGTTTCATATTCACCCTAAGCATTTAACACTACTTTGGATTTAGTATTTCGTCTGCCTTTTTTTTTTTTTTTTTTTTTAATTAATAAAAATTACATTAACCAGAATTGGCCTTTCCTTTAATGGAATGTGAAAGCGTGATTACTTTTGAAATAAAGTTAAAATTTAATATTTAAGCCAGTTTAGCTTCATAAGTGAAATATCTTAGGGAAACTGAAGCTACCTGCTGTATCAACTCCTAAGTCCAGTGAATTAACACAGAAAAATATTTTTCTCACTTATGCAAATTCCAAAGCAGATGTTCTTGGTTAAGTGACTTCTGTGGGGTGACCTGTCAATCTAAAATCCTTCCATTTGGGGATAATGCCCCTAAATATGTGACTTTCAGGGTCACTGAGGAAGGCGAAGAGTAAAGAAGATTATACTTGGGAGATTTTTTTTTTTCTTAACATGTCAGATATAGAAAGGCATGCCTCATTGTTCATTATATTCCTCCTATTTTCTAATCCTTCCCTTCTATGTAGATGCAAGGTTACAGGCTAATGTTGTCTACTATGTACAGAAGAAAAAGTGAAATGGCCTTTTGAATGACTTGCATAGTCTCTCACAGGTAATGAGGTAGCATTACTAAAATATAAAAAAATGTTTCACAACAGTAACATTTATATTTGACAGTCAATATTTGTATCAGATTTATTTATATTTGATTTTCAAATCATAATTTTAATGTTTCATGTTAAATCCTTATCAGTTATGGTGTTCATGTTTCAAGATCAGTTTCATCTGTTTAAAGATGTCTAACACATTATCTGATATGCTTCAATTTCCATTTAAATTCAAAATTAGGTATGGCAGCTTATTAAAGTACTAATAAAAGTAAAAGGAGTTTTAATGATTATATAGGAATTGCCTATGTTCAATTAATTTCAACAGAATATCACATGTGACTTTAATATGCATGGAATAAATAGCAGAGTACATATTTTAAAAAATTATACACTGAATAAACAATGTAAAGCAGTCAGCATAATTGTGAAATTGTATACTAGCATACCATTTTATTCAAGACATTCATAATTTTATAACAATGAAAAGTTTTATTGTTTGTAGTCAACAATGCTAAGGTAAAATATTAAGTTAGTATTTAGAATTTATGGTTGATATTCTCTTTGGGATAAATGGTATGCTTATTTTGGTGGGTTGGGTCATTTTTCGAATTACCTTTAACATTGAGATTGGCAACTAAAACATAACAACTTAGCCATTTCCTCTATATTAGAAAAAAAGTTGTATACACTTTTGGCTGTGTAGTTAAAACAAACTTTAATTGCTAATATCAGTTGTTGTTGTTTCCTCAACAAACTTAGAGTAACGTTATACATAGGCGACATTAGTTACTAAACATGAATAATGATTCTGGATGATGCTTTGAGTTGGTTCGCGTTATGTACATTACTGCTTGTTTTATTTACTGTGAAATATCTACAAATCTGTCAGGCAATTCTCGCAAGAACCCTGACAAATAATTAAGATTCATAAAACCATGTAGAGAGTAATTTATATCTAAAAATCTTTACCAAACTAAAATGCTATCACTGCCAGTTTTCCCATTTGTCTTTCAAAACGCCTGTTGTGTGTCATTTATGTGAGCTAAGACCAAGATAGCACTATAATAATTAGAATCATGCAGAATTGTAATTTTATATAAATATTTTTCAAAAAAAATATCCTTTTACATTACATAAAAATATATATCCATTTCTCCTTCAAAGAGTTCAGTTACATAAGACCACCTGGAATTTTGTTTTTACTTATTCATGTTTTAGGAGAAAGCAAAAGAAAACCCCTGAAGGATGAAGAAAGGAGGGCATCTTCCTATAGTACCAGGTGATCATTCTGAAAAGTAGAATTAGAAATAAATATTTAAAAGCTTAGTAAAATTATGCCCTTTATCAGTCAATCTCTAAGATGGAGTATAAAGCTATCAAAAATATTATATGTAAATATTATTAAAATAATTATATCAACATAATTTTAATGGTAAAATAATGTATGTACACAACAGAAAGAAACTGTATATTTTAAAAACTATAATAGGTGCTACTGCTTGAAAAGGTACATTGATCCTGAAGTCCGCACATCCTGCCTCCTGTATATAAAACCCAGCAACTCATCTTGTTGATATCCTACTTAGAGAAACACTCTCACACATACGCAAGAAGGCATACCTAGCGATGTTTGTTGAAATACTGTCTGTGGAATTTAAGCTCCATGCAGACATGGAATTGTGTTTACTTGGCTTACAGCTATATCCCCTGTGAAAGAGATTCATGGTAGGTACTTATATTCATTCATTGTGTGCTACTATCACCTAAAACCACTTATAGGTAATTGATGGTATTTTATTTGTTTGTTGACAGTTCTGGAGGCTGGGAAGCCCCAGATGAAGATACCAATATCTTTCAAGGCCTTCTTGCTGTGTCGTCACTTGGTGGAAGGTGGAAGGTCAAAAAAGAGAGCCTACTTCCAAAAGCTCTTTTATCACAGCATTAAACCCACCTCTGATTGTGGGAGGATAGAACTCTCTTGACCTAACTACCTCTCAAAGGTCCCACATCTTACTATTGTTAAAATGACCCTTCAATTTCAACATGAGTTTTGGGCATTCAAACCATAGTAGTGCTTATGAATTTTTTATAGCATAAACTGTGTTGCAGAAGTTTCACAGCATGAGTTAGAGCTATCGTTAGTGACATCCACTTTTTTGTGTGGTAAAAAACAAATGAAATCTACCCTATTCACAAAGTTTTAAGTATGCATGACAGTATGGGTAACTACATGTACATTGTCATCAATAAGTTCTCTAGAACTTTTTCGGATTATGTAAGCAAAACTTAATAGCCATTAGGAAAAAACAGCTCTCCATTTCTCCCTCTTCTCAGCTGCTAGAAACCACATTCTTTTTTTTTTTTGCTTCTATTAGTTTGACTACTTTAGATAACTCATATAAATTTAATTATCCAGTATTTGTCTTTCTGTGACTTTCTTTCTACACTTAGCATAATATGTTCAATTTTTACCCATGTTGTAATTTATAACATGACTTTCTTCTTTTTTAAGGTTCAATAATATCCCATTATATAGTTTACATTTTCTTTATGTTCAAAATATCTGCTGTGTGTCATTTATGTGAGCTAAGACCAAGATAATACTATAATAATTAGAATCATGAACAATCATATTTCTATATAAATATTTTTCAAACAAGTTCTGGACATTTATGTTGCTGTTATGTCTTGGCTAATAATTCTTCAATGAACATGGTTTGCAATTATCTTTTCAAGGTTGTGTTTTTGATTATTTTTGAAGTAAACCAAGAAGTGAAAATGCTAAATGATATGGTAAATCTATTTTTAATTTTTTGAGGAATTTCAATACTAATTTCTAAAGCAGTAGCATTTTTTTTTACATTCTCACAAACAGTAGACAAAGGTTCTAATTTTTCCATCTTTTGTCTGACTCTTTTTTTCTGTTTGTTTTGCTTTATAATGGTTATGCTAACATGTGTGAGATTATGGTTTAATTTGCATTTCCCTATTAATTAGTGGTGTCAATCATCTTTTCATATGCCTGTTGGTCATTTGTATGTCTTCTTTAGAGAAATGTCTATTTAAAGTCTTTGTCCATTTCAATTGGGTTATATTACTGAAGAAGTTTTAAAACTTTCTTTTTCTTTTGTTATTAGGTTGCAGGCGTTCCTTATATATTTGCATATTAACCCCTCTCAGATATACGATTTACGCATTTTTTCCAATTTCATAGATTGGTTTGTTATTTTTTTTTCTTTTTTGCTTTTCTTTCCTACACAGTAGCTTTTTAGTTTGATGTAGTCTGATTTTATTTTTATTTCCTGTGCATTTGATATCATATACAGTAAACATTGCCATGACAAATATTATGATTTTCCCCTATATTTTTACTAATATTTTTATAATTTAAGGTCTTACATTTAAGTTGGTGATCCATTTTGAATTAATTTTTGTATGTGGTGTAAGATAAGGATCCAAATTCATCAGTTTTCCATATGAAAACCAATATTCTCAATTATTTGTTGAAGAGACAGTTCTTTCCTCTGCTTGTAGACTTATCACTGTTGTCAAAGATCATTTGATTTTATATTCATGAATTTATTTCTGGGCTCTCTATTCTGTTTCGTTTGTTTATGTATCTGTTTATGCCAATATCATACTGTTTTGTTTACTGTAGCTATATGTACTCTTTTTTGATGTCAGGAAATCTGACGCCTCCAGCTTAGTCTTTCCCAAGACTGTTTGGCAATTCAAAGTCCTTTATGGGTCATATACACTTTAGGATTGTTTTTCAATTCTTCAAAAAATGCTATTAGAATTTGAAAGAAAATTGCACTGAGGCAGTAGTCCTCTGAATAGTATGAGTATTTTAACAATATTGAGGTTCAAATCCATAAACATGAAATGTCTTTCCATTAATTTGTGTCTTATATAATTTTATTCAACAATATTTTGTCATTTCTTCTTTCAAATTTAATTTTTAAAAATTTTAAGGTTTCTATACATACATGTTGTATATATTTATGGGGTACATGACATATTTGGTACAAGCATGCAACACATATCACATCAGGGTATATGGAGTATACATCTCCTTTCTTTGAGTTATAAATATTCCAATTAGTTATTTAAAAATACACAATTAAATTGTTGTTGACCATAACCATTCTATTGTGTTAGGAAATATTAGATTATTTTTATTCTATCCAACCATGTTTTTTGTACTCATTATCCTTAACCATCCCCATTCCACACCTCACACTCCCTTCCGTGCTACTATTCTTAGCCTCTGGTAACCATTCTTCTGCCTTCTATCTCCATGAGTTCAATTCTATTAATTTTTAGCTATGACAAATAAGTTAAAATCCTATGAAAATTTGCCTTTCTGTGTCTGGCTTATTTCCCTTAACATAGAGTTCTATGGTTATATCCATATTTTTGCAAATAACAGAATCTCATTCTTTTTCATGGCTGAATAGTACTCCATTGTTTATATGGACCATATTTTATTTATCGATTTGTCTATTGATGGACACTAAGGTGGCTTCCAAAATGCAGCTATCATAAATAATGCTTAAGAATACATGGAGGTGCAGGTATCTCTTTGATATATTGATTACTTTTTTTTTAAATTGTACTTTAGGTTCTGAGTACATGTGCCGTTCATGTAGGATTGTTGCATAGGTACATACATGGCAAGGTGGTTTGCTGCCTCCATCTCCCCGTCACCTATATCTGGCATTTCTCCCCATGTTATCCTTCCCAAACCTCCTACCCCCTGCTGTCACTCCCTTAGTCCCCCACAACAGACCCCAGTGTATGATGCTCCTCTCCCTGTGTCCATGTGTTCTCATTGTTCATCACCCACCTATAAGTGAGATGCTATGTTTGATTTTCTGTTCTTGTGTCAGTTTGCTGAGGATTATGGTTTCCAGATTCATCCATGTCCCTACAAAGGACACAAACTCATCATTTTTTATGGCTGCATAGTATTCCATGGTATATATGTGCTACATTTTCCTTGTCCAGTCTATCGTCGATGGGCATTTGGGTTGGTTCCAGGTCTTTGGAATTGTAAGCAGTGCCACTATGAACATATGTGTGCTTGTCTTTATAATAGAATGATTTGTAATACTTTGGGTATATACCCAGTAATGGGATTGCTGGGTCAAATGGAATTTCTATGTCCTTGAGGAAGTGCCACACTGTCTTCCACAGTGTTGAACTAGTTTATATTACCACCAACAGTGTAAAAATGTTCCTATTTCTCCACATCCTCTCCAGCATCTGTTGTCTCCAGATTTTTTAATCATCGCCATTCTAACTGGCATGAGGTGGTATCTCAATATGGTTTTGATTTGCATTTCTCTAATGACCAGTGATGATGAGCATTTTTTCATATATTTGTTGGCCTCATATATGTCTTCTTTTGAAAAGTGTTTGTTCATATCCCTTGCCCACTTTTAGATGAGTTTGTTTGGTATTCTTTTTCTTGTAAATCTGTTTTAGTTCTTTGTAGATTCTGGATATTAGCCCTTCGTCAGATGGGTAGATTGCAAAAATTTTTTCCCATTCTGTTGGTTGCCTGGTTCACTCTAATGATTGTTTCTTTTGCTGTACAGAAGCTCTGGAGTTTAATTAGGTACTATTTGTCTATTTTATCTTTTGTTGCCAATGCTTTTGTTATTTTAGTCATGAAGTCCTTGCCTATGCCTCTTTAGAATTTAAAGAGAGATTGTGGAGACTACAGAACACAATTAGAAGAAGAGTCCAACGTTAAGGCTGACAAAGAAGAAAGGGCACACCTAAGAAAGGACTTTTCAACATTTCTGATGAGTTTTATATTTAGTTCCAGTTCATAGTTTTAGTACTATCTAGGGACTGAAAAGATCACAGCAGTGGGTATAAGAGCCAGAATCTTGTGAACTTTTGGTAGAATGTTTTCTATTCCAATTATAATACAGACAAAGTTTGAGAAAAAACTTAGTATAAAGAAGGGGATTAAGTTTTTTGTTTTTGTTTTTTGTTCTGTCACCTCAGAAGTATAGGCAGAAGTTCACAGATGTTTTGGTCTGGAACTGGTAATTAAGAAACGTTGAACTCACCTTGAAGAGCCCAAATACAACTAACATAAAATTACACTGTAAGCTCACGGCAGAACCAAAAACTGCATTTTAATTTAATTATCTGAGAAATGGGAGGATAATGTCTCAGGAGTCTTTATTTTAGAGTACAGATTTGAAAAGAAAAAAAGCAGAAAATATTTAAAGTATGTTGATTCAGAATAAGGCCAATAAACCTGAATATCATTGTATTCTCATTAAATATATTTAATTATTCTCAAGAAAAAATCCTTCTTATTTATTCTCAAGGTTAAAATGCTATTTTTGCAATTAAATAAAGTGATAGATCATAGTATTGTAATATTTATATTTACTAACTTAAAAGTGAGCATAACTAAATATTTCCAATTATTTTCTGATTTATCACAGGAAATATTGAATCGCTTATTTAAATATTCATAAAAAGATGTAAGATACCATGACCATAAGATATTTGAGCAAATTAAGCAGTAAGGAAGTTATAGGTATGTAAAAACATAACTTGATTCCATATATTCCTTCAGCATCTCATCCCCAAACACAAGTCAACTATGTTGTGAAAATTTCCTTTGAGTATTTCTAAACATTTTCCTTCTACAATATTCATCAGAAGATGGCAGCAAAATATCATAATCCATAATGTTTACAAGTCTTTTCCAAAAGTGTAATCAAATTGTTTGAAATATTTATAAAAATCTATTTTATTCTTATTTAAACTGCTAATGTGTTGAAATCCTACTTGGCTGAAAAATGCAACAGCACACTGATTTTTGAAGGCAGTGGGATGAGAGGCACTTTATAATTTGAATAACTCCTCAGCAGAAATAACCAATTTATTTGATCCTTTAAATTAGTGAAAATGGGTGCATAGCATTCTGAAGTTTTATTTATTTCCTTAGAGAAGTACTTTGAAAAATTACTACAACATAGATTACAACATAAATTAGTTAAAAGACAAATTTATTTGGAAATATCTAACATATTTGTACATGAAATTAAGACTCAAAAGCTGTTTGATTTACTTTTTCTGAAGAATAGCTAAAACAATGTATATTTTACTTCCTGAATCAAAAAATGAAGAAATGACATTCTGCGGTGAATTTAATTTTTTATTTTTAACATCTAAATGAGTTACTTTTAAATTGATCTATTTTAATAGTTTCTTTTCTAAGGATATCTAATATTCTATAAGACAGGTAAAATTGTATATAAAGAAAATTTGACCTTGATAAGGTTATCATAAGAATGGAAGTACCTAATGAAGGAATAGTTGAGAACCATGTGATTAAAATTTCTGCACATCAAGCTATGGGGTTGGAGCTTCTTGCCTCAGTATTTGGAGAGACAGATTGTTTGAAAATTGTTTATGTCAGTTATTTACATATTATAGATAGGTATTGATTATATGTTGATTAATCACATTCTGCCTGTCAGCCCTTTCCTCTACCCTTTTTTACTCTGCTATGTGCTATGAGGCCTGGGAGTCTGTGAATCCTATCTCCAGCTCTCTTTTAGCTGGCTTCCTCTTAGAGTCTGACCATGGGGACACTGGAAAAGGACTGATAGATGAGAGGAGGGAACAAGAGGCTGGTTTACTGTTCCAAGAAGCCCCCCCTCCACATGTCTGAGCACCAGCCTAACTGTGGCTCTTTCTGAAATCTAAACACCAGCCACATGTGTACCTACACAAATGTGCAGGAACTCACTGGAAAATACCATGAGAGACGTAAAGTGTCTATAAGATAAAGTGTCTACGTGTGTCACTTAGCAGTATGATGCAGACTGGCCAGGGATTTCCAGGAGACAAGACCACCTCAGCACAGATACAATTCTCATAAACCTTAAAACAAAGCTTGCCCTGACAAGAATAGCTTAAACTACCTTTATAAAAGAAATACCTGGTAACTGACCCTGCATTTACACAGATATAGGAAAGGAAGAAGAATCTCTTAATCTCTGAGAATGGTCTTTGGACAGAAATCTACCTGACTGTTTTTGACCCATGCCACCAGCCTCCTCTCTCTGTCCCACTTTTAAGAGTGCTGCCATAATAAACCATTTGAATATCAATCATGTCTAAGGCTCGTCTTTGACACACATTGAATCAAATGGCAAAATCACCCATTTGAAAGCTACTTAACAAGGACTACAAGGAATCCTCAAATACAACATTCACATCTCTTATTTCTCCAGCTCTGGTGATTTAAGCTGTTTCCTGCTGTTATCAACCCTGAGATTCCTCCACTTACTCTGTTGGTTCTTTCAACTTCCAACATCTATGTAATCAGTTCTCTGTATTAAATTTCCTCTCTTTGAAATACCTATTATGGATTCTTGCTGGATGCATATTATCTGATAGGAAAATGCAATTAAAACCCAGCAAGATAGTTAGTTTTAAGAAAATACTGTCCCTGGCTTGTATTGTCTCATTTCATTGTTATTTGATTCAGGTTTTCAATTTTTAAAACCATCCAGCTTATTTTTGTCTCACAAGAGAAACTGCACTGGAGAGACTAGTAACACAAAGAACATGCTCATATAATAGCATTTTTCATCTGTATGATAAACTCACAGTACCTATGCTGAAATCCACAAGATTGTATGAGAAATGCTCTGTGATGTTTGAAAACGTCATTATAAGAGAAATAATTGTGTTTGTGTTTTATGAATTCTGAATACATGCGTATGCATGAGTGAGGACTGGGATATCTTGAGATTTAAATACATGTTGTTCAATTACTTTCTGTATTATGAAAACAAAGTGAGTGCAAGTGAGAGTTCAGGAATTACAACTTATCTCTGCTCTCTGAAATAATAATGTCTAACTTCAAACCCAGTTAGTTAAGCAATAATTGTAACTATAGGAAATAATTTAAAAAAACAAAAACAAAAACAAAAGCTGTGGTGCAAGTTAGTAGGTGACACAGATGGCCTAAGATGACTTCACAGAGTAACAGACTAAAACTTTGCAAGGTACAAAACTTGGAAATCATAAAGCAAACAATTTGTATTAAAAAGGCATATCAGGTGATGTAAAATCATTAAACCCAAGACAGATATTTAAGAATAGGTCTCTAATCCACTTATTGAAACTAGTAAGAACAAAGTCACGTTCTATTAATGAGGAGAGCTAGACAGTTTACCAGGACATTCATAAAATCGTTGACCAAAAATTGGGACCAAATCTGTAGAAGGCATTTAGTCCTCAGAACATGCAGGAACCTGCTTCTCAAAAAGCTGCAGAAAGTTAGATGTGATAGGATACGGAGGCTAGAATGTGGGATTCACACTAACTGTACTTGTTGATTCATCTTCAGTACTGGAGGTGGGAAATGCAGGAAGGGAGTGATTTGTTCCAGTTTTCAGGTGATTGAGAGATTGGGAAGTAGGATTGGGAGGAAGACATTTATACTTTAACAAGACAAACTAAGTTAACAAAACCCTTGGATATTGTAGGACATAGAAGCTTCAGGATTAGCATCATTATTCATTTATCTAACTCAGAAGTTTCAGTATCATGCCTTCCTTTTTGATTTATTACCACTACATTTTATTTATCTAAATTATAAGCATTAAGATTATGCTTATAAGTATTTCATTATCTTATTTGTATTTAAATGCCAAGGCTTGTAGCTCTTTAAATTTAGAAACAAAAATATTTAATTCTATCATTTGCTAAAATTTTATATTCCCATTGAACTTCAATAAAATAAATGCAATTTCAGAAAGCAGTTTTCTTTTCCTTTGGTTACATTTTCAGTAATTTTTTTAAATGGCATCTAAGAGAATAATTTGTGGCATATAAATATATGAGAGAAATTCAAAGAACTGTAGATAATGAGTAAATCAAAATAAGTAGATCAAAATGCTAGAGTTTTTTACTCCTAGTTTCATGGTTTATTAACATTTCATACTATGGGAAATTAATTTTTCCTTAACAAATTAATGTATTTTCTTGATTTTATGCATATTGAACTTGATTTTATCTTGAAACCAGATTTTCATTATACTAAAAAAAGTTTATTTAAATTACAAAGAGTAAAAAGAAAACTTTTTAACGCATAAAATTGTCTTGTTTTTCTGGATTTAAAAATATATTTAATTTTAAATGATTTAAATATTATTTCAGTCTGGTCATAATACCATGTTATTTTAATTCCCACCTGTGGAGGCTAATGTACAAAAGTTAACAGTAGCTTGATACAGAATGACCAATTAGTGAGATGGAAACAGAGATTATTATTTTTTAAGTGTTTCTGTCTTTACATAGACAATTTTTAACTGGTAAAGTTCTATTGGCCATTAATGCTTGATTATAAAGTCAAACCTGCTACAAGAAAAAAGAAACATATGTTAAAATTAAGAATTTTAAACTAAACAGCCCCATCCTTTTCAAACTTCACTCATCCCATGACTCCGTACATATTTTTGAAAATATATTCAATTTAGCATTTGGATCTTTTCATGTCAATCTCCTGCTCATGAGGAATACTCTAAGTTCATAGCTTGTAACTCTTTGCATATATAGACAGCTGATGACAAGTGGGAATATCACGTCACCTCTCAGAGTGGAACTGGGTAAAGGGGCCTGAGGGACCAAGAGAGAAAGGCACTGGCCTGAAGCATAGGCAATTGCAGATCCAAATGCCCTGACTTCCTGCGTCATCCTAGGCCAGGTAGAGACATTAAATAGAACATCTCTACTCTGCATAACTGCCAAGGTTTCTTGGAACTTGAGCTATATTCTTAGTCTCATTTTCTGTTTTGATGGAATAAGTCACCTTTCAAAAACTGTTATGTCTTTCAGAAATTTTATATTTGGCTGGGTTCACTGGATCACACCAGTAATCCCAGCACTTTGGGAGGCCAAGGAGGAAGGAAGGCTCAGGCCGGGAAGTTTGAGATCAGCCAGGGCAACATAGTCATACCCCATGTCTACAAAATAATTAAAAAAAATAAACAGGCACAGTGGCACACGCAAGTAGTCCCAGCTACTAGGAGAAGAGGTGAGGGGTGGAAGTGGGAGAATCACTTGAGCCCAAGAGGTTAAGCCTGCAGCGAGCTATGATCTCACCCTTTTGAGACAGGGTCTTGCTCTGCAATCCAGTATGGATGACAGAGCAAGACCCTGTCTCAAAAGGAAGAAGATGAAGAGAAGAAGAGGAAGAAGAAGAGGAGGAGGAAGAGAAAAGAAGCTATATATGTGAAGTAAATTTTTCAAAACTAGCTCGTTTAAAAATTATTTTTTTAAACGAAGTCTTACTCTGTTGCCCAAGCTGGAGTAGTGGCTTACTGCAACCTCTGCCTCCTAGGCTCAAGTGATTCTCCTCCCTCAGCCTCCTAAGTAGCTGGGATTACTGATGTGCACCACCAGCCCAGCTAATTTTTTGGTATTTTAGTAGAGACAGGTTTTCATTGTGTTGCCCAGGGTGGTTTCAAACTCATGAGCTCTGGCAATCTGTCCCCCTCGCCCTCCCAAAGTGCTGGGGTTACAAGGGTGAGCCACTGAGCCTGGCCCCCAGATTTTCTTAATTGACTAGATTCTGCTGTGTGGAGAGGTCTATGCTCAGAATTTTTTTACATATAACTTTAAAGGCATTTGTTCAATTTTATTCCAGTGTTCTATATTATTGGATATAAACTTGATTTGTATCTTTTTAAAGAGTTGAAACGTGTTTTGTCTCTCATGTCACATACATTGTAATCATGCATTTCTTTGTTGTAATTATATCAAGCATGCTTAAGCTTTGAGAGCGTCTATATACCTTTGTATGGGTTTGAGGTCATCAGTAAGAATTTTAAACATTCCATCCTGTTTTACTACTTTTAAAATTTCAGTTTCAGTAATCCTTCGTGTTTATGTTCGTTCTCTATTTTCGTATTGTGTGAGTGTTTCAAATATCTTGTGATGTTTGCCTGTTCTTTTATTTTATTTGATTTTTTCGTGGGCCACCATTCCTAGCTAATTTTTGTGCCTCTTATATAGAAGGGGTTTTGCTTTGTTGCCCAGGCTGCTCTCGAACTCCTGGGCTGAAGTTATCCTCCTACCCTGGCCTCCCAAAATGCTGGGATCATGGGCATGAACCACTGCACTTGGCCTGAATTCTCCAATCAGTCTGAGAATAATAGGAATAATTATATGAGTCAGATCCAGATTCCACAAATATTTATTGAAAAGCTACTACAGGCTGGGCATGGTGGCTCATGCCTGTAATCCTAGCACCCTGGGAAGCCAAGGTGGGGGGATCACATGAGCCTGGAAGACTGAGACTCCAATAAGCCATGATCCTGCCACTGCACTCTTGCCTGGGTGAAAGAGTGAGAATCTGTCTCAAAAAAAAAAAAAGCTGCTACATGCGAGCCACTGTTCTTTTTCTTTTCAAGAGGAAGATAGCTGGTTTGAATATCTTGAATATTTTCTGCTGTAATGCAATAGTTGTCTTTCTAAAATAAGTCCTCCCCCTGAATGGACATATCACTATGTCATGTTGGATTTGTACCTCGGGTATTTCCACTGACTGTGACACACCCCCCCATACACATGTACACACATACTCCTCTTACCTGTTTAATTTCCTCCATATCACCTATTCATACATACAATATAGACACTGTATCTATGTGTTAATGGCTTTCTTTCTCTTCCTTCTCCAGAACACACGCTCATGATGCCAGAGGGTTTAGATTGTTTGATAAGCTTCTATATTCTAAATATTGAGAAGACTACCTGGGCAAATATTTGTAGAAAGAATGTATAAATCAATGGCTAATAATTGCCCCTCCCTACCCTCTGTGCAAGAATATGGAGAAGAACTCGGTGGCATATCAATACCTGTGAGACATCCCTGACATCTCCAGGTATATTTTGCAATTGTAAGGTCACACGGTGCAAATGATTTTACCTGGAAGTAAATACCATACATGGGTGAGCAGTGATGTCAGGCGGCAAAGCTAATCTATAGACATCTTCTAGAGAGGAATTGCTGCACATTTCTGTACCACATTCTTAACCTACCATCTTTTCTCACTGATTCCTCATTAGTAGTCACTTCAGATCTCTGCAGAAAGATCACCTGTAATCTCTGACTCAAGTCTTTTGTGAGCCTGTGGCTATTGTTTGTTGTTGTTATTGGAGACCCAACATCTCAATTTTGCTGTTCACTTTCCTCACATTCTCCTTACTATTTTGGGGTTGCTTCCTTTTCTTGTTCTAATTTATCTTTAAGGGATAGGGGAGACCATTTCCATACGCCCCGTCAACAGTTTAACTTGCGTATTGTTCAAATCTTGCATTGCTATAAAGAACTGCCTGAGACTGAATAGTTTATGAAGAAAAGAGGTTTAATTGACTCAAAGTTCCACCGGCTGTTCAGGAAGCATGGCTGGAATGGCCTCAGTAAACTCACAATCATGGCAGAAGGCCAAGGGGAAGCAAGCACAGTCTTCACATGGCCAGAGCAGGAGAGAGAGTAAAGGGGGAGGTGCAAGGCACTTTTCAACAACCGGATCTTGTGAGAACTCACTAATTTTTATGAGAACAGTAATGGGGAAATCCACCCCCATGATTCAATCTCCTTCCACCAGGTGCCTCCTTCAACACTGAGGATTACAATTCAACATGAGATTTAGGTGGGAGCAGAACCAAACCATACTATTTGCACCTCTCCTCTCCCAATTCTCATGTCCTTCTCACATTGCAAAACACAATCATGCTTTCCCAACAGGGAGCCAAATCATATCAACCTGGAGGCCCGGTGTTTCTTTATTCATTGATTAGCTGGACATTAGTCCTTCAAGGTAGCCTAAGGTCGACAATTATGTAAAGAGGCACACATATTACTTCTCTTTCTTTTTTTTTTAATGGTACTTTAGGTTCTGGGGTACATGTGCAGATCATGCAGGATTTTTGCATAGGTCCACACATGGCAATGTGGTTTGCTCCCTCCATCTCCCCGTCACCTACACCTGACATTTCTCCCCCTGTTATCCCTCCACAGCCTCCCCACCACCCCACTGTCCCTCCCTTGGCTCTCTGCAACAGACCCTAGTTTGTGATGCTCCCCTCTCTGTGTCCATGTGTTCTTATTGTTCAACACCTGCCTATGAGTGAGGACATGCAGTATTTGATTTTCTGTTCTTGTGTCAGTTTACTGAGAATTACTTCTTCAGTATGTCAGTACAACATGAGGAGGGATAAAGGGCCCATCTAAATCATTAAGTCAAAAATGTATCTGTCAATATGTTATTTTCTATACATTCACTGGTCACAGGATTTTACTAGTGGCACATACAGCTACCTAGTAGACCTTTGTAATCAGCAGTATAGAAATTAGTATGTATTTTTCCTAGCAGCAAAATACTGTGGCAAAACTACACCAGTATAATAAATGGAGAATCCATCATTCCAACCCAGTTTTGACTTGAGGATTTAAGGAGTTTCGTATTAATCCAGAATGACCTACTCAGTCTAGGAATAGTTCAGGAGAGATACTATGTCACAAATGCCAGACTGTTTTTGAAGGCATTTGAGATATTTATTTGTGTTCAGTTATAAAATATTTTTATTATCAAGACTGTAGTTTTAAAATGTTTAGAGAAAGAAAATTCTAAAAGAGCCTCAAATTTTGCTTTCTTCATATGTCTAATTTAACAATAAGAAGACGAGACATGGTCCTAATTTCTTTCAGATAGCACAAAGAGCAGAGAATAAGAAAAATCATTACTCAAGTTATTAAAAAATCACTTGTGCTGACCTGCCTTTTTAAAAATAGAGGCTTCTAAAAGAATTCCATTGGTCTTAAGCACACCCTGATTCCTTTCCGATGGCATGCCAAAAGAAGTTAAGGATCATCTACTGATATGTAACCTGCTGTCTCATACTTAATATTTTCTTTATTTTTAGTGGTAATTTTATATGTCTCTCAGGAGGAGTCAAGCATGGTCTAGATTTCTAGTGAGTTTCTGAACTTCCTAATCCATATTACTAGAAAATATTTAAATCACTCCTAACAATGGTAAAAAAAAAAAAAAGGCCTTTATTATATATACAACTTGCTAATGATAATACTGCAATCCTAACAAAATATATTAATATTTATCATATACCTTGCAAAGGTGAGGAAGTGACATTTAGAGGGGTTAAGCAATGTTTCAAGTGTTATATATCTTTTAAGTGAAAGATCTGAAATTTGAACGTTGTTGGATCTAACTGCAAGTGAACACTCTGCCCCACTGTATTTTCAATTTTCTGATAGGGATTTTCACTGTCTCAATGTATGAGAAGTGATGTTATCTCAATGTATGAGATAACCACCACAAAAGAGCAGCAATGTATGAGGGAGAAGTTAATCCACTCATTATATCTCCTGATATAGACTCTGGAAATAACATTAACAGCATTGTTCCATGATTCTCTTTTAAAATGGTACAGTTGTCTTAGCAATGTTACAAGCCCTAATGTTTCTTGCGTCTAATGAAAAAAGAATTCTCATCTGTTAATGTGTTGGCTGATTATTTTACTGACTATTCCTTCAAAGGTCTAGCAAAGATTCCTTTTAATTAAATTGAGGATCAGGTATTTCAAATTCAGAGGTTTTCGTCATTAAAAAGTGTTGCATGTAACCTTTGTATGCTGAAAAGTTAACAATATCTTCATTATTAAAAGTTTTGTGACACATTTTGCTTGAATATCAAATTTGAGTTCTAAAAAGTCACTAAAGTTACACATGTTATTTTGTATAAAAAGTAAAAATAATATAATCTACGTATTTTCTTCTTTTTCTCAGTGATTAAAGTGACAGTCATCTGAGTATACCATTACAGTGGTCTTTGATCTAATTTTTCATCCACTTCTTCCTTTCTGAATCCTAAATTTGTTGATTTTTTTTTGTGCTAAAGTGTATAAGCCATAGCTATTTCTCTAAAACAGTATATTATAGGCAAAAGAATATTAGACTAGGAATCAGAAGAATGGGCTTTAAAGTAAAGTTCAGTCATATATTAATGGGGTATATTAAACAGCAATTTAAAAGAATCCATGCCACAAGACTGCTATGAAGATTGAAAGAGACAATCTTTCAATGTTAATTGTAGTGTATAGGAGACATTCAGTAAGTGTTAGGTTTCCTGCTGTCTTAATTAAATGAGCTTAATAAGGAAGTAGTCATTACAAAATGATACTATTTTTATCAAAAAAAGCAAACAACATCAACAACAAAGAATTATGTATACATATGTGTATGTGTATATCTATTTATCAAATTTGGGGTTGTGATGAAAAATGTGGTAAGTTTCATTTAATGAAAATAATATTCACATCAAAGCTTTTAGAATTATGACAATAACTCAAAGTCAGATTCTGTATAACTTTGAAATAGCCTTAGAAAACAGCAAAAATATGTGCAGTTAACGCCATGAACACATTAACACTAATGAGCTCATTGGAGGTGAAATTATTTTCTAAGCTGTGTTTTGTCTGTACTTTCTCAACTTCCTAGTCATAACTCACTTCTTTCTAATCTGACTTCTGCCTACAACACACCACTGAAACCTTAATTCTGAATTTACTAATAGCTTCATAGTTGCTAAATCCAGGGGTATATTTTTCAGTTATTATATTATTCAATCTCTCAGTGATAGAAGAGGCAATCTGGCACGAGTCTTGCTGTGGACTGAACTGTGCCCTCCTCAAAATTCATATGTCTTCCAAACTCAAGAACTGTGAGAAATAAATATCTATTTTTTAAGCCATTTCATCAATAGTATTTTCTCACATAAGCCAGAGCAAAGTTACATGGGCCTTGAGCCTTACTGCATGTTCTTGAGGAGAAATCAAGTCTCTGACCACTATTTGCTCTGTGTAGGAGAATAGGTCCTTAGATGGCCTTGGTCATCCTGGCTTTTGCCTTCTTCTTGAAGTTCTTGTTAGAAACCACAGAATGTTTCAAGAATGCAACATCCTGAGAGAAGGAGAAAGTGTCTAGAACAATCTGGGATGAGTCCTCATTCCTCTGGGAACAGAATGTTTGACAACTCTTGATTGAACTCAGTGAGTTTTTTGCTATATCCAGGACATATAAACCCATGGCAGAGCATTCAGGGGTCCCTCAGATCTCCATCTGCACTGGGTAGCTTTCTTAAGCTGTGGAAGACCAGGCTGCCATGGATCCTAGGCTTCTTTCTATCCTTGCTGACTATTGCTAAGTAATAAATTCACTTTTACTGACATCCTGTGAGTGCTCTGTCTGACCAAACTCAAGCAGGTGGTAACCTGAGCTCCTTCCAGATTTAGAAACCTTTGTACTCTGGACTTCAGTCAGGGCTGTGTTTGCAATGAACACATTGAAGAATTATACAGTTTTTGTCTTGGGGAAAATGAATAGGCTTGCTTACCATTTTCTATACAAGGCAGGCTTCCCAAGCTTCATGTTCCTTAGCTGCAATAAAAAACCACTGTATATGCAGAATTCTTATGGGCTTGATGGCATCATCACTTAGAATTTGGGAGCAGAGAAGAAATCCCATCCAGATGCCAGGAGCATATCTGTCCTTGCAATATGTTATATTAGTTCCATCTCTTGCAATATATTAGTTCCATCTCTGGAGGTCTTTATCAGAGACTCAACTCCCCAATCATTGTCCTTGCAATATATTAGTTCCATCTCTTGAGGTCTTTATCAGACTCAACTCCCCCAACATTGGAGAGTGCCCCCACTGCATTATGAAACTTTATGCTCTATTCCCTTTGTTCAACCCACCCAGGATCAAGTCCTAGATGTCTTTTCCTGGAAACTGCTGAAATGTGTTTACTAAGTCGATTACTTACTTCATTGTCTCATACTTTTCTTCCCTCAGTAGAATCAACGCTTCCCCAAGGAATCTAAAAAAAACACTACTGAAATTAATTAGTAAATTTAACAGCATCACAGTATGCAAGGTTCACAGACAAAAATTAATTGTAATTATAATCTTATATATCAGCGTTCAGCAAACTTTTTCTGCAATGTGCTATATAGAGAATATTTTAGGGTTAGCAGGCCATACATCCGTCACAAGCTCAGCTCTGCGATTATTGTATAAGTGCCCATACACAAATTGTAAGTCAATGAGAGGGTTATGTTCTAATAATATTTTTTACAAAAGTAGACTGTAGGCTAGATTTGGCTTGTAAGCTGTAGTTTGCCAACTCTTATTATATTCAATGAATTATGGATTAGAAGACTTGGCATTGTATCTAATTAACTAATTTTTTAAGTCTCCTTTAATTTCCTTCATCCATATTCTATAGTTTTCAGTGTAAAGTTCTTGTGCATCTTTTACTAAATTTATTCCTAAGAATTTGATGGATCCTGTTGCTATTATAAGTTGAATTATTTGTCTAAATTTATTTTCCAATTTTTGGCTGCCAGTATATAGAAATATAATTAATTTCTACATATTGACTTTATATCTACAATTTGTCTAAGTTACCTTATTAAAGTATTTCTTTTTTTTAACTTTTTTTTTTTTTTTTTTTTTTGAGACAGAGTCTTTCTCTGTCACCCAGGCTGAACTGCAGTGGTGAGATCTCTGCTCACTGAAATGTCTGCCTCCAGGCTTCAAGCAATTCTCCTGCCACAGCCTCCCAATTAGCTGGGATTACAGGTACGATGCTGGCTAATTTTTGTATTTTTAGTAGGGACGGTTTTGAGAGGTTGGTCAGGCTGGTCTCAAACTCCTGACCTCAGGTGATTCACCCACCTCAGCCCCCCAGAGTGTTGGGATTACAGGCCTGAGCCGCTGCTCCGGCCCAACTTTCATTTGAAGTTCTGGGGCATATGTGCAGGATGTGAAGGTTTGTTACATTGGTGAATATGTGCCACAGTGGTTTACCTGTTCATGTCTTTTGCTGTTTTCCTAATTGGATTTCTTTGCTGTTTTCCTGATTGAATTGTTTCTAAAAAAAAAAAAAAAAAAAAAAAAAAAAAAAGCTGCCTCTTAAATTATGTATATATTCTAGATACTAGTCATTTGTCCCATGTGTGGATTGCAAATATTCCCACACTCCAGGCCTTCTGTATTTATTGTTTCATTCCCTTAAGACATTCTTATGGGAGCAAATGTTTTCATTTTACTGTGATCCAATAGCTTTTTTTTTTTTTCCTTTTGTGTCTAAGAACTCTGTGTCACATTAGATCCTGGAAATTTTCTTTTATTTTTAAAAAGGATTTTGATTTTACATTTAAGTCTATAATCCACTTTGAGTTAACTTTTATACAAGGCATGAGACTTTGGTAGTTTTTTGTTTGTTTTATGTTTTTGCTCCTTATGGATGTCCAACTGCTTCAGCATTATTTGTTGGAAAGACTATCATTCCTCCAATTAACTGCTTTTGCACCTTTGTAAAATAAGTCAGACATATTTTGGCTATATATTACGGGATTCAGTATTTTGTTTCATTGATTAATGTATTTATCACTTTGCCAATACCACAATTTCTTCATTATTATAGCTATACAGTAAGCCTTAATCTTAGGTGGAGTGATCCATCTTGCTTTAGTTTTCTATTTGAGATCATTTAGATATTTGGGATTTATGCCTTTTCATTTAAATTTTTGAGTAAACATATTTACATCTCCAAATAGCTCTCGAGATTTTGATAAGAATTAAACTTACTGATTAATTTTCCAAATTATGAACACAGTATAGCTCTCCATTATTTACATTCAATTTCTTACATAAGCATTTTGAACTCTACCATATAAGGCTTATGTAAGTTTTCTTAAGTTTTTACCTATTTCATTTTATTTGAATAACTTGCAAATAATGCTACGTTTTAAATTTCAGTCTACGTATGTTTACTGTTGGATGCTTTTACAAATTAAGTAATAAATTTAGTTAAGTATGTAGTAGAGGATAGTTTGGACACAATATATAAAACCTGACAGTGCTGGAACTTCAAATTTCTCTTCAAATTCACACAGCATTATGTTAGCCAAAACATTAAAATTTTATTCTAAAATATTTTAAAATTAGATTGAATACATGCTTCAATACATAAATAATTTTTTAATTAAAATATTTAGAGTATCATTTTTTATGAAGCCATTGATTATTGTGTTGAAGTCTTGGATCTGGGGGTAATTCATAGAAACAGTTTGTCACAGGAAAGAGACATAAGGTATGTTTTAAACATTTTTAGTTTGAAAATTCATTTCATTTCAGACAGTTCTGTGTTTGCAAAGAGGCTAAAAAAACTGCATTAAAAACTTGGCAATTCAATTATTTAGATGTATAAGGCATTAATTATTATTGGAAACCAGGGTGGAGTCAGCTTTGTTTCTCTGCATCCTTAAAAGGCAGAAATGTAATCACTGAGCATTAATATTATGTTGAAGTAGTTCCCCTGGTGTATCTAGCTTTTTGAAAATTGCTCATTTGCTCTAAAAAGTATTCCCATTTAGCTGCATTCAAAAGAGAAGAATGGATTTAAAAGTGCAGTTGTGTTATTTCTTTCCTGTTTGTCCCCATCATCCATTCTCTGAATGCACAGCTGCAGGATCTATTGAAGATATGTGTGGACATAACATATCAGACACGAGGGGAAAGATTCTACAGTGAAATTATAACTGTATTATGTGTATGTTGCTGACAGTTTTTCCTAACCAAGTCACTGATTGGAAATAAAATATTTCTTCAGTAATAACTGTAGTAAATAACTTCTATAATTTGTGTCACTTGTCTAATGGGACACCTTAAATACTTAGCCAGAGTCAACTCTGGACTCCAATTTAAACAATATTTACTCTTGAAAAATTAGCAGAATGAGAATTAAATCCTCTACTGCCTTAGTCTCTCTAGTTTTAAAGTTGAACTCTAATATGATACAGAACTTGATAGAGTATTCAATAACTAGACAATCTACATATTTTTAAATAGATAGTTAATTATCTGTTGCTAATTTATATATGTACACACAAGTAAATATTTGCATATAATTTTAAATGAGTATCTTTGATACTCACCTCTAACTCACCTTTTCCGTTCTTAGTCTACCATTTGAAATGAATTTGGTTTTCTTTCAGGTATACCATTGAGCCCTAAACTATTTTCTTCAGTAGTGAATACCTATTAAAAAAACCAGTGTGCCCCAGAATCATTTCCACTAACAGGGTCTTCAAATGAAGTGCTGTACATCAATGCCTTCAGGCTTGAGATACACTGCAGCATTCTTTCTCTTGGTAAATGAAGCATGTTTTGTGGAACACTGTGCATATCAGTGAACAGGAGTCTAGGGAAAAATAAACAAAGAGTTGATTTCCTTTATATTTAATCTGGAAAGAAGACATGAACCAGAATGTAAGCTTTAACAGATAGAAATATATGCAAAAATGTTTTTTAAAAGTATAAAAGGACTTTAATGAGTTGCAATGTCAGACAATATAATTAATTGAAATAGGGCCAGATTATATCATGTCACTGAGTAGTTTCTTGGCCAAAGGCAATTTGCTTTCTTAATAAATAGTTTTTCTGGTGTAATTAAAACCTGCTTTTTGAAATCATTGGAGACACAACCGAAGAAGATGATTAAATATTAGATACTGGTTTTTATTCTCCCTAAAACTCCTTCTGGTCATAATGTATGCAATGCACTTAAAGGTTTCATTTTACCTCTAGAACATGAACTAGAAAGGTAAACTATGCTTCTTAAAACACTCCAGTGCTTCTGTGCTGAGCATTGTTAATAGCTATGTTGTTCTAATATAAATCTCTAGGTGCTCCACTTTCTTTTGTAATCTACCTTTCCTTAACTGAAGCAGATAGTCTTATGATTTAAATTCTGATGTATATGAGGTATGAAAATATATTCATATATGTCTGCTGTTAAGACTGATTTTGTAGCAAACACACCAAACCTTATGCATCTCAGTATGTGTTTGTATTTTACAAGAGTCACTTTAGGTAGACAATACAATATTTTTTCATTCTCTTGTTCTGCCTTGAATTTCTGAGATTTTCCTTTTGAATTAGTTTTAAGCTTATTGAATATTTAAACCTATATTTATATATGTTATGTTTTGAAAAATTTAGAGATTTACAATTAGTCAAAAGACGTTCAAAATATGAACTAGCCCATAAGGTTTGTGAACAATTGGGCGTTTCTACACTCATGGACCCTAAATCATCTTTATAAGCACAAGGGTGGGAAAGGGGAGAAACTAAGGCAGCAACTTCCCAACTTTAATTCACCCTAGTGATGCCACCAGTAAAATATCTGCTCCTGAGACTATGTTGTTCTGTTATTTTATTCCATGCATTGATTCCTACAGGTAGCATAGGTGTGATTTGGTACCGTTTCTCACCACTGTGAGAGCAGGAAAAAATTACATACAGTACTTATGAGGTTCTTGGCTTTTCTGCTTATTAATACATTTTACTCGGAATTCAAGCGTCCTACAAACAATACCACCGATTTCCATTCTATTTTCTTGAACTTCCTTGTGTTTGAAAGAATGTCAAACTCTTCCTTTCTCATTATATGCCTAAAATTCTGTGTTTCGCTGACCAAACCTTATTCTTTCTATCTGGATCACATTCAAGTAATGACACCAGTTTTATGTTCATTTAACAAAAATTACTGAACTTCTATAACCAGTTACAAAATTCTCTTTAGAAATGAATTTTAAATATTAGCTAATTAAATACTCTGACTCTATTAAAATATATTCTCTTGCTAGAACAATGCATCCTATCACATTGCAGGCTATAAAATTTATTATAATACTATAATGATAGAAATTGATTATCATAAAGAGCCTATCATCCCTTGGGAACTAAAACAAATAACAATAGATGTTGGTTTCTATTCTCCCTAAAACCCCTCTGGTCTTAATGTATGCAAATGCACTTAAAGGTTTCATTTTACCTCTAGTTGGTAAAGGTTTCATTTTACCAAGTGGTACTAAATTGCTGACCTGATAAAGATGTACTGTGTATCTTTAGAGTCTAAAAGCCTATTGAAATAGGACCTGAATAAAATATATTAGCCAAATCTATAATAGTAAAATATATTTTTATTAGATATAGTCAATGATTTTAATAATATTGGATATTGAGTATGGGGGCCTTAGTGGATGAGATAACAGCATTAAAGTTGTGGTAATCTACCATGGTATGTTAATCATTTTTTCCAGGTATAAGAACAGGGCAAATTTGGCTATTAAATGAAGAAGCAGTGGGATAATTATCCTTTCTCTCATTAGGTCTTACATAAAAAGTCTTAATCTATGAAGCCTCTCTTTTAATTTACATTGGAGCATATTAATTTTTTTAAATCAGGGACCATAGTGTAGAATTTCATCAAGTCCCTCTCCTAGCCCCCCTAGTGAGTGGCTAGGGGAGGGTTAGCATTAGGAGAAATACCTAATGTAGATGACAGGGTGATGGATGCAGCAAACCACCATGGCATGTGTATACCTATGTAACAAACATGCACATTCTGCACAAGTACCCCGGAACTTAAAGGATAATTTTTTAAAAAGTTTGTTCAAACAAAATATACCCAATAAAATTTAAAAACTTTTCAAAAAAGAATTTCCTCAAGTCAATTTTTAAGTACCGAAGGTTTAATTTAATTTTAATTTATTACACATTTTGTCAAAGTGCTCATGCCTATCATATAGGATATTTTAAGGCAATGTATGCTATGACAATGGGAAATTAGGCAAGATAATAGTTCTGATGCTTAAGGTTAGTTATACCTATTTGTTCTGTTTTATATTCAGAACTCTCCTAAAGTCATCAGAGGTAAAAATAATTAAATTTAGTGGAATCATCTAATATTCCACTCCTGTAAGCTGAGTCTCAGTACTGGTTAAGACAACAGAAATTTGCCAATTTTTGCATTTTACCAGATGTTTAAATTAACTTAAGGACTCACACTTATCTATTACAAAATATACTATCAAATTACAGTAATCAAAGCAATGTTGTACTGGCATAAGTAAAGACATATGGATCAGCAGAACCAAGAAATAAGATCTCATATCTATAGTTCAATTTATTTTTTTTAAATGATGCCAAATGACTTCAGTGGGAAAAGAACAATGTCTTCAAGAAATAATGCTAAGAGAACTGGATAGTTACGTGTAAAAGAATGCAAAACAATGCAAATTGGACCCTTACATTTTACCATACACAAAAATTAGCTCAAAGGATCAGAGACCTAAATTTTGGAACTAAAACTGTAAAATTGTTAGAAGGAAACATAGAGGAAAACCTTCCTGTGCTTAGATTTGGCAATGGTTTATGAAATGTGGCATCAAAGGCACAGGTAACAACCACAAAAAATAGATTAAAATTACTTCAAAATGTAAAATGTACATGCAATGAAAGATGCTAGTAAGAGAGTAAAGAGAAAACCCACAGAATGGGAAAAAATTTGGCAAATCATATATCTGATAAGGGTTTAATACCCTGAATATACAAAGAACTCCTATAATACAAAAACTAGAAGGAAAACTACCATATTCATATTTAGTTTTTTTCCTCCAGAGAGTCTCAAATCAGTGTCAGCAAGTTGATGTCCTCCTCCACAGCAAGTTTTGCTTCTTATGGCTTAAAATCTTGGCCTTAACCTGCTTTTAAATTAAACTCTTTGCTGAATCACATGGATGCCATGGGTGTTTTTTCCCTATAACCTTGAGTTATAACAGAATCTTTGTTACAAAGAAGTGTAGGCAACAGAATGGTGTAGTGGAAGTGACCTGTACACACAGTCAAGAGACCAATGGATCGAAACCACACTGTTTTTACCATCCTCCTTCAAAAGTATGAGACTGTCTTTCTCTTTTCTCTCTGTAAATTCTCTCAGAATATTTTAGATTTGTAGCTAAATATATTCTTGTATTTTAGTTTTTGCCTTCTTCTGACATTCCGAGAGGTTGTGGAGAAATGTTTGGTAGTCTGTGGCCTACCTCATAGGAGGTTTTCTCTTCCCCCAAGTACTTCTGGTTAATATTTCAGAGCTAATGTCTATATCTAGTAAGTTCATTTTGTCTATGGCCCAAGTGTAGCTATCTAGTCTGGTGATGAAAAGATTAACGCTGTGGCATACTGGTCAGCAGTAACATTAAATACAGTTAAGACCAGCACATCGGATGGGGGCTTTATATTGGGACAACAGTTTTGGTATCTCCTCTGGTGTGTTAGAATAACTAGGCTAGAAGCTCCTTCCACTTTCCTTTTTCCCTTCCCTTCTTCCCTTCTTTCCTTCTTCCCTTCCTTCTTCCTTCCCCTCCCCTCCCCTCCTCTCCCCTCCGCTCCCCTCCCTTCCCTTCCCTTCCCTTCCTTCCTTCTTCCCTCCCTCCCTCTCTCCCTCCCTTCTTTCCTTTTTCTTCCTTCCCTCACTCCCTCCCTTCTTTCTTCCCTCCCTTCTTTCTTCCCTCCCTCTCTCCCTTCTTCCATCCTTCTTTCTTCTATTCCTTCCCCACTCTCTGACTCCTTCCTTTTCTTCCTTTCTTTTCTTCTTTCCTTTTTTCTTCCCTCCCTCCTGTCATCCCTTCTTTGCTTTTTTGCTTCCCTGCACCCATCCCTATCTCTCTGCTTTATTTTCTTCCTTTCTTTTCTCCCTTCCTTCATTTCTTCCTTCTTTCCATCCTTTTATTTATTAATTTCATTTTTCATTAGTTCATGGGGCTCAGGCTACCATAGATGTACACCTCATATGCTTGGAGGTGAAGAAAACATACATGACAGAGGCAAGGAAAACAGCAGTCCAAGAGATGAAGAAGGTTTCTGCCCTTGAATGAGTAACTGTTCTTTAAGTAACTGAGATGCCATACTTAAATCAACCCAGGATGGTGTCTTCTTTCTTTCTACAAACTTTAACATGGTCTTCCCAGCCCTGAGGCGCACAATCACAGTGTTCATATGATTGCCTCAGGCATCCAGTGAAGGTCACCAAGCTGAGGCAGTGACCAGAGAGCTGTAGCCTTATTATTGGTAAGTGGAATTCAAGCACTGACCAGTTAGACTGTGTTATTACAGCAGGAAGCCTCAGAGGCCACCTGTCAAACCGAAGCTGAATCTGGTCATATATCCTGTTAGGGTACAGTCACTTAACAATTGTCATCTTGGCTTAGAAGAGTAGTTTAAGGTGAGAAGAAATGGTAATATTTAACAAAGTCAACAGAGTACATAACACAAAAAAGGCAAACTCTCCAGCAATTGAGAGTTCTGTCTTAGTCAGCCTTTGCCGTATCATAGAACTAGTTAGTACTCAGGCAGGAGTTATGTAAAGCTGACAAGGTGTTCTTGGTCATGGTTGCATCGTCTTGTTTGTAACACCAATTGTTTTTATTGCCTTCTTTTTACTTCATTGGTTATAGAACAATTCTCACCCTAGGGTTAGGGGAAGGCCAAACACCCGACATGTAACACTGGACAGCTGATATAGAGAGCAGGTTATCAGTCCCATATATTCACAATATGGGGAAGGAGGACACTGTGCCACACATGGGCTGCAGTCAGAGTGAACAGTCAGGGACTGTGAGATGCAGGTTTACTGGTGTCCAGAGGGTGAGGTGTCCCTGTGGTTCCCACCTGAGAATGTGATTGGCTTGTCTGAATAATTCTTCAGGGTATCAGGGAACTGAAAGCCGCTACTCAAGGATAAGCAGAAACTGCACCTAGTTTCCCTGACAGGACGGGACTAGGGTACATTATTCACAGGAGCTGAGCAAGAAGAGGAATGTGCAGTTATGCTATCCAAGGCTTTGCCAATTTACCAGATGTCAAAGCAGCACATAATATTTAACTTTATACTTCTTTCACTTCTTCCCTTCTTCTTTCCCTCTTCCCTTCTTTCCTTCTCTTCCTTCCTTGCATCTTTGCTTTCATTGTTATTTATTTTTTTCTGTTATGTACTCATTCAACACACATGTAGATAGGGCTGATATTCTGCAGATATACACCAGAACAGCCCAATGTGTTATGTAAGACTATCAATCTAACTGGCTATGCTTATCTTATGCCTGTTATAAAATATTTACACTATCAGTGATGTACATATCTACAGAAGGTAGACAATGTGAAGACACAGGGAGAACACCATATGAATGTGAAGGTGATATCTATAAGCCAAGAAGAGAGGCCTACCTAGATCCCTTCCTTAAAGCCATCATAAGAAACCAGCTCTGCCAACATCTTGATTTTAGGCTTCTAGCCCTCAGAATTGTGAGATAATTAGTTGCTGTTTTTTGGGCCACGGGTCTTCAACTCCTTAGCCATGGACCAGTACCTTTTTGTGGCTTGTTAGGAACAGGCATGCACAGCAAGAGGTGAGCAGCTCACGAGTGAGCATCATCATTCGAGCTCCTCCTCCTGTCAGTTAAGCAGCGGCATTGGATTCTCAGAATTCTCATACGAGGTTGAGCCCTTTTGTGAAATGCACACAAAAGGGATCTATGTTGAACACTCTTTATGATAATCTAAGTAACGCCTGATGATCTGAGGTGGAACAGTTTCATCCTGAAACCATTTCCCTGCCTCCTCCCTTGGAAAAATGTTATCTTCCACAAAACTGGTTCCTGGTCACCCACCCAGAAAATGCTAGGGACCACCGGTTTAGGCCATCCCATTTGTGAAACTTTGTTACAGCAGCTTTAGAAGATGAAAAAGTGGTCTAGATTTTTTAAAAATTCAATACTGTAACCAGTCACTAAGCTAACATAAAGAAAGTATATATTTATATTTTATTTAAGCTTTAATAACTTTAATACAATTTGTATATACTCTTAAAATTATAAAAAGTACAAAAAATGTGAATATCTTGAGTGCCTGTGTAAATTTACAGAAGATCTTGCCCTTATATTTGGTTGGAATCCACCCATAAATATAACACTGTAGTTTCATGCAAGTATGTAAATGCAGAAATTTTGAAGCTTTAGAATATTTTTATAAGGTTTTTTGGAACTTGTCCATATCTCCTGTCATAAATATACCTCATATAAAATATGTGAATCCAAAATATGTCAATGCAAGCCTGAAGCTATGCATAATAGTTTTGACCAGAATATTCTTTTGTATCACAACAATTATTTATCAAATTTAGTAAGTTGGTAAACTTTTTATAAAGGTGATATGTTTCTAAAGACATTTTAACTGGGAAATATCAATTTTAATGTGGTACCCTGGAGAAAGCTGGCTACTGGAATAGCATGTATTGTCAGGAGGGGCATATTGGAAAGGAATTCAAGAACCTCATCATTTAGATCATGCTAGAAAATTTGGGCTTTATTCTAACATCAGTAGTGGCAGCAGTGAAAGTTTTCCGAATCAAGAGGAGCATAGGAAATTTACATTTCAGAAGAATCACTCTGACTTCAGAGAGAAGAACAATTGTGGCATGGGGGAGGGAGGTGATTGGAGAGACTTATTACAAGTTTTCTCATCCATGGCAACTTGTCTCTTGACTAAATAAATTATCCTTGAATTTCGAATTAGCCTTACAACCTATTATCAAAAGTTCTTCTAAAATAAATTTCAACTTCTCTGTTATTGCCCTTTGCTTTTTCAATATCATCTTTTTTACAAATAAGTTCAAATGCTGCAGCCTCACCATAAAGCTTTCTAGAAAAAAAATAACTTCAACAATGTCATTGTCATATTCTACCCATCTCTATTCTGTAAGCCTTTTGACCCACAATTATAGAGGTCATTGTTCATTTAGTACTAAATCTGCAATTTTAGCCATTATTCCTTCATAGCTAATCATTTTTTTCTCTGATTTCCATTAACAGCTTCTATTTTCTTGATTGTTTGTAATTTTATAATAACTTTGGGTTTAGATTTATTTTATTTATTGGACAAATAATTCAGTTTGCTCTGACAATCTAAGTAATAAGTGAATTGTCAAGTCTGGAAAATTCTCATACACTAATTCTTCAACTATTTTTAAATTATATTTTGTCATTATGAAACACTTTTAAGAAGTATATTGGCCTTTCTCCTATTTTTTTGTTTCTCAACCTCAATTTATCTATTTTTAGGTCTCCTTAAATCTCTGAGTTGGGTTCTGAGTAATTTTATCATTTATATCTTTTAGTTTTCAAATTCTCTCTGTATATCTCATTTTCTGTTTCTTGATATAGAAGACGTATAAAGTGCGTAACTTTGTTCCACAGCAACAAGGAATTTTGACAGAGAACAATGGTATAAACACTCCAAATATTAACAATTTTAACAATTTTCATGATCAAGTTTATTCTCCCTTGTGTCACTCTTAATAATTAGCCATTTTCCTCAACCACTAAAATAATCTTGATTTTGACTTCTAACCATGTTGATTAGTTTTATATATTTTAAAATTTTTTATGAGCATAATAATCCAATGAATATCTGGCTTTTTTGTTTAATATTATATATGAGGTATAAATTCAAGTTTTCTATATATATTTATCTTTACTGGTAAGTTATGTTCTGTTGTATAATGTAAATTCATTGCATATCTCATGTTCATTGTATATCCATAGCATCTTTATCCATTCTATTGTTGATGTGCATTTGCAGTGGTTTGGCTTTAAGACCGGTGCAGAGAATGCTCTTATCAATATTATTCTGTGCATGTATTTTCATGCATAAGGGACAAGTTTCACATGAATTTCCTCTCTATCTACTACTGGTTATTGAGAACACTGTTCTTTTCTTATCATTTTGCAATGGCCCTTTTGTCATAATTCGGGTGCCAGTATATTCCTGGGCTTTTAATGGATTATGTATTTGGTTACATTTTGTCAGTTTTTGCAATGCTAACTACTGTGATTACTGTACCTAAATAAAAATTATTTATACATAGCATCATAGGTATCAATACAATTATTGATAAATAATACCATCTCTTAAATATTTTATTATTTCCTTTGTGAATTTATTTGTTTCTTTTTTTCTTTCCTTAGTGGGACATCAGAGTTTTACTATTACTCAAATCAGTTGGGTCAGAGATGAAGTCATAGAGTTTGAAGCTGTCTTTATGCTGAGTCAGTTCCCAGGTGGGGGCAGCAAGAACCGATGAGCTAGTTTATCAATCTGGGTGATACCAGATGACCTGTCAGGTACAAGGCCTGCAAAACATCTCAATCACTGATCTTAGATTTTACAATGGTGATGTTACCCTCAGGAGCAAATTGGGCATGGTCAGAATCTAGCAGCTTTTAGTTGCATGATTCCTAAACCATAATTTCTAATCTTTTGGCTAATTTGTTAGTCTTATAAAGGTAGTCTAGTTCCCAGGCAAAAAGTGGCTTGTTTTGAGAAAGGGCACTTTCATCTTTGTTTCAAATTATAAGCTATAAACTAAGTTCCTCCCAAAGTTAACTCTGCCTATGCCCAGGAATGAATGAGAATAGTTTGGAGGTTAGAAGCAAGATGGGGTTGGTTAGATCAGATTTTTTTTCACTGTCTCATGTATAATTTTGCAGTATTGGCTTCAGTTCCTCCCTTTGAGTTTTATAACACCTTAAGGTGTTGGCTAAAGAAGATAGAAAAGCACTGAAGACTGCTCTAACCTCTTGCTTCTGACTAGGGGTATAGCAGGGGTAGGTGTGGAACCCAAGGTGAAAAGATTAGAACCTCTTTGCAGCTGTCTGAGCATGCTCATGCATGCAACGCTGGAGTTCCATATGTATACTGGGCCACAAGAGTGAAACTCTTGTCTCAAAAAATATATATATATTTTTTGTGCGTGTGTTTTCATGCATAAGGTAAGGGACGAGTTTCAAAAAAAATTTTTTTGAGACAGAGTTTCACTCCTGTTGCCCAGGCTGGAGTGCAATGGCATGATCTTAGCTCACTGCAACCTCCTCTTCCCAGGTTCAAGTGATTATCCTGCCTCAGCCTCTCAAGTAGTCGGGATTACAGGCATGTGCCACCATACCCAGCTAATTCTGTATTTTTAGTAGAGATGGGGTTTTGCCATGTTGGTCAGGCTGGTCTTGAACTCCTGACCTCAGGTGAACCACCTGCTTTGACCTCCCACAGTTCTGGGATTACAGGTGTGAGCCACTGCAGCCGGCCAAGGCAGTCCTATTCTTATCTATAGTTTTAGTACAGAATTTAAGGAAACAGAACAGGATACTATAAAGTAAATAATGAATTACTGGATAAGGAGTGAAATTTCCAGTTTTAAAAGTAAAGATTTAAAACATTAGTTAGGAGATCTGTAACCCACAAAAAATTTAGGATTTACTTCAAACTGCAGAAAAAAAAACTCAAGAACAACTAACAGTAAGTGTATTACAGTTTATTTTAAGCACGATTTTTCTTTCTAGTCTTCATTTTTATTAAAAATAATTCAACATAGGTCAAATTTACTTGTAAAATATGTTTTAATCTTAACATACACTGTCCGATTGTTTGCATAAAATGCAGTAGAAATAATTATGTTCTGATGCTTTCAACTTTGGCAATCTTTAAATTTCCAGTTTAAAAAAAATATTTTGTTAGTTTTTTACTTTGTCTTCTTCAGCTTAACTTTGGCTGGTTTTGTTCTTCCTACAAAATCCTATGCGCCCTGGATAGTAAATGAGTCTCTGCAGTGAAGTTTACTGCTTGCTTTTGCTGGGCACCTGCTTTTTGAGCTATCTCTAGAATTTGTGTCTTTGGTTTTATTCCAAGTAGATTACTAGAAAGCATAAGAAAGCAATCACTTTGATAGCCCCCTAGTTTTCTGTGTTTTTCTAAGATAACTCTAGTTTAACAGATTTTAAGAACACAAAGCTGTTATGTGGCTGTTTCTCATTTTGTAGAATTTTCTAGGTAGATGGCACCTAATTATGGGTCCTGAATATGACAGAATGGAGATATGAAAACTTATATTTTAGGGAATGTATACTCTCCCTGACTTTTTTAAAGAAAATAGAAAGCATTGGAATATTTCCATATTTGGAGTAGCCTAGCTAGACATAACCTCGTAGATTTACCCTGGTTATGAAATCACCCTATACCTAAACAAATAATTTCTTAGATTTTATTTAGTTTTTAATGCTATTCTCTATTGCTAAAAGTAATAACACTAGGTTTGGAAATCGTGTATTTTGTTTTGAGCTCTGAAACTGACACAATTGTATTGAGTGATATGACAAATACTTACAATATGTCAAGCCATATTATCATTTTATTTGGTGCTGAGAATATAGAAATGAGCCAAAAGAGTGTTTTCATCTTCATGGATTTTGCAGCAGTATGTAATATTGGAAAGCTATTAAGTCTCACTAAACAACATTAAAGATAAATTTATATTATAGAAATAATACTTGCTCTATTTAACTCAAATGGACATCGTGAAGTAGAAATTAGGACAAGGGAAATCACATGTAAAATCATGTAGAAGAAAACTAAAAATGTATTTTTATTTTTTATTTTCATAAATTACAGTAGCTTAAATTATTACTTATCATGTATATCCCCAGAAATTTAAATTCCAACTTGCTACTAGCAAGCCTAAACCATGTGATTGCTCTTTACTTTTATGGTATGCTCTTGGACATTATCTCCATGTCAATTTTCAAATGGGCCACCACCCTTTTTTTTTTTAATAGATTGGACTGACCACCTATCTTTCAAAAGCATTTGTTTACTTAGGTTTAATAGGCTGTAAACTCGCCATCCATTTTCTTTAATTTTTTTATTTTCTTCTTTGTTGTTTTGCTATTTGGTAAATATAGTAAAATTAAAACATGCTTCCTGTCTCTGATGTCCTAGCAACTCTTAAACTCATTGAGAATAACAGCAATTCTCTTTTCTTTATCCTTGTCATTATGTCTTCAGAAATTCACTTTAAGTCAAACAATGTTTATTGAGTTACTATTAAGTGTTAGGTATTGTCTAGACACAAGAGGTACAGAGATTACTAAAAAGTTATCTACACTTGAAAAATTTATAATCTGTCAAAAGAAACAAATGTGTATGCAACTAAGTATACAACAAGGTATATGAGGCTGCTCAAAGTCCTACTGAAGCAGAGAGTGGGCAGCAATTCATTCTGACACAGGGACCTGGGAAGTGCTTCATGTAACAGGTGACAGAGGGATTCAATAATTAGTCTATTGAGGAAATATTTTTTTTCAATCCATCTACCTGTACTATAGTTTCTTGGATCCTTTCTTGTTGGCAATGTAAGAGTTTTAAGGGTCTTTTCAGCCCCAAGTAAATCTTTAAGCACCTTCGAGTTTTAAGACATTTCACTTCTGGCCCATCAATAGTGAATTTACAACCTACAGGTCAGAACCAAAATCTTTTCAAAGTGTAGTTGACAAATACCAGGGAGCGTCTCACTTTATCATGAAAACCTTAAAACTTCAAAATGAACCTGGAGAATGTGGGGCACATTGCCTTCAATCAGGATTACTTCAGCTCTTTCTCCCAAACTCTGTGGGAAGGTAAAAACAAATTTCAGAAGGTCAAAATAATCCTAAAATCTTCTTACAATAGCAGGTAGTAAGCAATACTGAGTTCTCACAGTCTCAATATGACACAAATTTATATCATATGTCAAAACCCCAGAACTAATTTTGCAGCACACTAAATCTGGTACAACTCCAGCTTGCTGTCTAAAATCCACTCATTATTTCCTTTATGATAACTGTATCCGGCAGTGACTTTACTTTTTTTCTTGTTTATTAAATTTTTGCAATTAGTGAGAAAAACATATATTGTTTTGTAATGCTTGGTAATTGAACGTATAGCTAGTTTTACTGTTATTTTTATGTCATTACATATTTTTGTATAATCAGAAACATCTATGATTTTTCTTAATAATTCTTTTAGCTTGACAAAAATGTATTTTCTCACAGCTCTGGAAGCTAGAAGTCCCAGAGGCCTCTATTTCTGGCTTGTGCACAGCCACTTTCTCACCATGCTCTCCCACAGAGAGTGGAGAGAGGCAGCACACAAGCTCTCTGGTCTCTGATGAGGACACAAATCCTTTGGATCCGGATCCACCCTTAATATAACACTTAACCTTAATCATCTCTTTATAGGCCTTGCCGCAAATACATTCACGATGGGGTTTAGGGCTTCCTCTCATATTGGGGGGACACAATTCAGTCCATTCTCCTTCCTCAGGGCTCCAGTCACATCATGCACATAACTCAAGTGTATCACATGGTGCTCTTAAAATTTTAATTCTTAATCATGAATGCTGATAAAAGATAACTTGCTTTTATATTAGGCCTGTAAATTAATGTCTTTATAAAGATAATTATATTTAAAGATGTAGTAACTCAGAGAAGTCAAATGAGTTGAAAATTTCAGTTAAGCAAGCCATCCAGAAATAGAATATTATTGCTACTCTGTCTTCACTATATAGGGGTCTGTTTTTAAAAATTTACACTTGGGGATTTAATAATTGCCTTGTTATTGTTGCTGTTGTACTAACTAGTGAGTTTGTCAGTTCTTTTCATTTGTAGTTTTTATGCTGTTGTTAAGCATTTGAGTAGATTACTGCACAGCCACAATAATATTTAATATCTTATAATGATAGATACTGTGCAAATATTCATTTAACTTGCAAAATAAAAGTTAAACATAAACCATATTGTGTTTTGATTTTTCTTTCTACTGTTTCTTATATTTTATCCTCAATGGTAGTAGAATTTTCACTGCTTTCCTAGACGTTCCAAGGAATAATTTCATATTTATTCATGAGGAAACAAAATGACTTTAGCTGAACATAAATCTTTTCTTAGTAAAGATGGCATATCGTGATTTGAAATAACTCTTCTGCAGTCTTTACTTTCTAGAATATATTTCTTAAAAATTTTCAAAAAATATTCTATTTTTTCTCTCACAAGAATGTTTAATAAACATTTTATACATCTTAAGTGTAATTTCAAGAGTCAAAATACATATAAAATTATACATATAAATACTTATATAATTTATTAAATGACATACTTAATGAAATTAATTGTATTATTACAGTACTTTATTGCTTAGTCTGTAGTAACCAAAAATATGATTTTGAAATAAAAATTACAATATGCACACGCCCCTATGCATATAACAATGAAGATAGTCTTTTCCTGATATTTAAAAATAGATATTGAATCTTATTCATTGTGGTAAGGTAATTGGTGACAAATGGTCATTTTAAAGCCTTTTATTGTTGCTATACATAGACTGTTTTTCAGTACAATAACAATAAGAATCAGACTTTAAATGATATCTATGAAATAAATATTACTTGATTGGTAATATTTCTCCCTTCTATCTTTTACATTAATTGGTGCTAAAATGTTATTCTCTGAGTATATACTTAGTAAAGATTTATTGTTGATAGAATGGGCAAATTCTGTATTGATAATATAGGCAATGTCTCTCTGATACTTAGGACAGATAAAAAATCTGCCATAGCTATAATACTACCTTGCTCCTTTACCTCAGCCCCACCCTTCAAGAACAAGAAGACAAGAACACTTTAGAGAGAGAGACAGATTAGGTCACTAGATTGGTATGATGTGATTTTAGATAAAACAGTTTCTGGGAGATAGCAGGAGGGAAATTGCCCTAGAGTTGCAGGAGGAGAAATGGGGATGTTTGGAAAACAATTAGCAGAAGAGGTCAGTTCTGTGGAAATCTAGGGCATAAAAGAGACAAAAAGAAAGGAGAAAGAAGATGAAAAAAACAGTATGTGTGATTAGGATAAAAGAAATCCTGTTTGTACTCTTGCCCAAAGCTGATCTTGCCCTGAGGCTTGGGCATAATTAGAGAGCAAAAAAGACAATTAGGACCTGCAGATATATATTTTACATAGATCCCTGCTTAGCTACTTATTCTTTCATCATTTCGCTAGGAAATCTAAATATTCATGTTTTAAACCATGTCCTAACCTGTTTTTTGTTTTTTTTTGAGATGGTATCTATCAAATTAGTTCTTAATCATTTCTCCATAATGATATTATTAAAAAATATTACTTTAGCAGCAATTGCAATGTTACTGAGGAATGATTATACCAGGCTTAATTATAAGAAAACAAGAATTGTGTTTATTTGATGAAAATATATGATTTATAACATCACAATTTATTAAAATTAATGCTTAATGAGATTGAGAAGTAACTGCAGAACAAAACACAAATGTCAAATCTTAAAGGGAAAGTGTGACTAAATTTTAAGAGGATTTGAATGTGAAAAGTGTGTCTTAAAATCACAAATCCATGAAAATCTTTTCAGAGAGATGTGGATCTCTAATGGCTCTTTTTTCTAGTGGGAGTAAAGTTAGCTTATCCTTTGATGTTTAAGCTGTGAATGTTAATGGCTTTTTGGTATTATGGACAAGTAAATGCTCTGGGTGATGACATTTTATAAATGCTTTTGAACTTTATAATTCAACCTGGGCTTGCCTCTTTTATCTACTAGCATTAAGAACCAATGTAGTATTTAAGCAACCTACCAGATTGCCCATGATTTAGAGATGTGAACCTGCCCTGATTTATCTTCTAAGGGCTCCAGGGGTTGATTTTCAGGGTGTACAGGAAGATTCTGAGCCAATTCACAAAAAAGATCTAAATTCTCCATCCTGAATTACCTGCTTTATAATTTAGATAAAACCTCTTCAAGATGTGGTTCTCTTTTTATTAGGAGATTACATGTTTGAATAATCCCTTAAGCTTCTTTTGACTTTCAAAAGTTAAAAACTGAAATTTCTGGTTGAGGAACATAATTTTGAAACTAAAATTTTAAATTGCTTACCATCCATAAGTGGGTATCTCTCTGAAGCTATTCTTCTTCATGGTATGTCAAAAGAGCAGTAATTAGGCCATATGGTATGGGGCTGGGGCATAATGAACCAAGGGGTATATGTATTTGTATATGTTATAGGAATATACTTATATTTGCTTTCAAAATTTGGCTTTTATTAAAACTGACTTTTAAGTTAAAAATACCTTACTTCCTGAAAGGTTTATTGGGAAATAAAAAAAAATATGACTGGCTTTCTTTTAATGTTTGCATCATTGAGAAAAGAGTAGTACAAAGTCCAGATTTATTTAGGTTTTATTGACATTAATTTTTCACATGACTAGACATGGAGAAAAAAATCAAAATTTGTGGTTCAACATGATTGAAACTGTATATGCAATTTATTTATATGTATATGAGAGTGAAACAAAAATGACACTTGATAATGAAGGTCAATATAAGCAGTCATTCAAAGTTACCCAGGGATAAAACATTGAGACCGATTGTACTTATGTGAAGAAAAGTTGTTTAACTTCAGATATAGTGAAAATAATTATGATAGCTATAAACTCTGAGGAAAACTATGAATGCAATGATTGTTAGATATTATTTCAATATCATATTTTGAATAATGCATCTGGGTTATATATAGTGCTACCTAAAATTTAAGTATATGACCGGATATAAGATTATGGCTAGTTATATATGTTATAGGTACTTTGTTAAATACTATTGTTATGAAGTTTATGTAGCAATTGAGATGCATAATTCTGGTATATCAAAATTGTGTCTATACTATCATTACAGCTTAATTAAACATTTCTCATAAGAATAGATTTTGCAAGGGAAATAATTGATAAATTAGGAAACCGTAGTGAATTAACATTTTTTTGCAAAGTAGACTTAAAATCAAAAGAGTGAAGTCATAATTTTACACACAGCTAACGTCATTTATTTTATTTAACATATCAAATTTGTGCAATATTTTACTAGTATTAAATCAAAAGTTTCTCTTCTGAAATCTGCCTATAACTACTCTTCTATTTTATTACATGGTCTCCTTTATTACTGGGTCACCAATTCACTACACACTTCATGAAAGACTAAATAACAAAATGTTTTTCATATTGAGGAATATAGATATTTTAGGGAGAGCACTTATTGGACAATTATCCTTAATGAGTCAAGGGATCAATGCTCCCATGAGACTAATGCTCATGTGTATATAAATAATTCAAAGTAATTTTAGAGAGAAATTAGTCAAACATCATCTTCTGAGTTTGGTAATTATTCTCATGATTTATCATTTGGTCTAGGTTCACAATATATAGAGACCTCAAGGCCCAGGCACCCATTAAGCTGACAGAAATAGGCTTCTTATGTAACTCCTTATTCATCACATATCCCTTATTCATTCATACATATGTAATCTATTAACATGCCCATTACATCAAAATTATATCTTTCTCTCTATATTATTCACATTTCTGAATAAAAGGGATTAAACAAAAAAGTATATTGTTACATGTGCATAAATCATTATTTCAACTAGACTATATTCTTTCTGATGCAGGATTTATATATAAACTTCACCTAATGCATATAAAAAATTTCAGTAAATCCTTAATATATAACCCCAGCAGAGGTAAACACCCAAAGCACCTTATGATATCTTTATTATAAAATTATCATATTGCTGTAATTGTTAATTGTTTTTACTATAATTTGGGGACTCCTGGCTATACTAGCATTTATCTTAGTGACTGACATAGAAATGATGCTCATAAATTCTTACCACAATAACTTCCATGTTTTTTCTTTGGATTTTAAAAATTATTATAAAATATAGTGGCAGAAGTTTTATATAATAAAACTCATGCACTATGATTGTTCATGTATCTCACTGTGTACAGAAACTTTTCAATGAGAAATAAAAACAAAAACAACAACAAAAAACAGATCAAACCAGGGAAAATAATCCTAGCCAATAGCCATAGAAGTATATTGTTTTTAAATTCCTGGTTGCTGATGCTTAAATTTCTATCATTAATGTAATTAAGTTGGAAAAGTTATATTATGAGCCAATGTGATGATCGTTCTCTTAAGCTATTTTGAGTTAGATTTTCATCAATAGAAAACAAATGATTTATGTCCAAAGTGCATGATTCAGAGGAATTAGCTTAAATAAGTATTCATCAACGAGTTAAAATACAGATGTATAATAAGCTATATGATGTTAGAAACAAATTACTGTTCCAAGGTTCCCAGTCATACTACCAAAGATTTGTAAATATAGTTAATTAAAATATATCATTCTAAAGTTGACATTTCAAAAACATTTAGAAATGATTTTAAAACATAAATGTAAACATTAACTGAGTTTGAGTTAGAATGAACTATAGGGAAAGACAAAGCAAACATGCCTACAAAATCTACATTACATAGTTACAGTAAACAAGGGCATCAAATAAACATAAAAAATCAAAATCATAAAATAAGGAGGGCAGTAAAATGAAAAAATTACCATTTTAAAATTTTTGTTATGTTATTACAAAGTCTCTCACATCAGAAGTTGAAACTATAAGAAAACTCACCTGTAACGGTTCTTTATTTTTTTTAAGTATCAAAAAGATTAGAAATCTGATAAATTAATGTGGGTTATGTAAATAGTAGATAAATAAAAGGAGTTAAACAAAATGGCAACATAAATTCAGACAAAAATATAGGCAAGCAAAATCACCAGATCAAATAGTATAGTCATAGTTTGATAGGCAATAAAATTTGTAATGAAATATAACAAGTCTGTAATTCTTTTATGGATTTAAATAATATGCAAGTGTTTGAGAAAATGCTACTGCTATTCAATGCAATTTTAATACTTTGGGTTTTTATTTACTTATCTGGATTTTTTATGTTTACATGATGTACAAGTTGAGGTTTATCTATAATTATGAAAGTATTAAATATTAAGCTTGTAACACATGGAATGACTTTGTTTTAACAAATTGCATATAGAACAATATAAATTAACATGTAAGTGAAAAAAAATTACACAAGACAATAAAATAATGGAAATTTAAACTAAAAACCAATATAGTAGGCCATATAGCCCATATATAAACATTGGTAAGATTAGTATTTCTAAGTCGTCTTCTAGTATCATGGGATACTTACACAGGTAGTAAACAACAGTGAGTATTTTGCTCACTTTGCTAATGGCTTTAGGTGACCTGTTTTTTACACAGTTTGATAGGTATCTGTAGGGAATGAACTTTCTGAACTTTTTTCTCTCTTTCAACCAGTTTGCTTACCCTAGAAGAAAGATTAAAAGAAAATAACTGTTAGAAGATATAAAAATGATGTTTTAAAAATATATCATACAGACCTGTTTAAATAAAAAGATACTAAGGTTAAATAAAGGTAGATTCAACATGAGGGTACAAGAGAGTATAATTTAGATTATACTTTTGCTTTTGTATGTGAAAAATGATTTGACTAGAGTTATCTTAGTATATTCTTGGTCTAAAGAACTAAACACCATTTAATTTGACAATTTCTATTTGGTTTATCAAGACTCCAGAGATTTCAAAACAAAATGATGAATTTGAACGATAATTATTTGGGATTACTATGCAAGCCAATATTGTTCATTTTAAATAAGAGTTCACCATATGTATTGAGCTGCTTATCTTTATTCACCACATTAGATCTCATGATCAATCATAACTTGTCATCAAAACTTATATTTTGATAGCAATTACCATTATAAAAATGTCTGTTCATATTGCTTCACTTATCTAAAAATTTATTATTGCTTTTTAATTAAATTTCTATTTTTAAAGAATTTGTAAGATACCATGGTTTGCCCTAGAAATCATTATTAATGATTAGAAGAATTTACCCTCTTATTAACTCTTACAGATTTTGTCTAAAAATTTGTATCAGCTAAGCAATTACAAATTTTACTTAAAGCTTATATGAAATAATTTATAATACATGACAACTAAATGGATTCTTAAAAATAAGCAATAGTAAAAGGCATTGAATATGCTGATATTGTATCAATGTTAAAATTCATGTGTGTAAGTATTGTATTACAGCCATGTAAGAGAGAGTCCTTATTCTCATAATGATAAATGCTAAAGCATTAAGGAGTTCAGTGCTATCACATCTGCACATAATTCTCATGTTTCATTGCCAAATGATGTATGT